>NC_057715.1:36493319-36624102 GCF_004010195.1 Chiloscyllium plagiosum | reverse complement strand
GAGTCACGGAGGGAGTGGTCTTTATGGAACGCTGATAGGGGAGGGGAGGGAAATATATCCCTGGTGGTGAGGTACTGAATGAAGTTTGGTAAGATACAGCAAGGAATCTCACTACACCTCACATCAACAATCCCTCCAAATAACTTCATACAATTCACACTTAGTTTTGAATCTCACATGGTTGTGACTAAGTGTTGGATTGAGACAAAATACTTCTGCTAGTTGAAGAATCTACAATTACACAAGACAGTTTAATATTTAGATCTAGGCTTTATGAGAATGAAATTAGCAAACACTCTGTGAATGGCTGGTATGGTAGACGTTTGAAACTCTCTTCTGCAAATGGCAACTGATGCGAGATCAATTGTTAAAATTGAGATTCACAAATATATGTTGACAAAAGCTATAAAAGATAAAGTTGACGTAAAGTTGTTCTTTCATGAGAGGGATTAACCTGAAAACACCATGCCTCAGTTGAGAAGAAAAGTTGAGGGAAATAGTCCTTCAGGTAAATTCAGTCGGTATGGGAATTAAGCTTTCACTTTTGACATTACCCTGAATTGCAAGCCAGCTGTCCAGCCGACTGAGCTAACTAACCTTCCCCCTCGCCACCCACCCAAAAAATATTAAGGAATATGAGTCAAAGCTGACTGGTGCAATGGAGTGAAGTCACAAATAAAAGTTATTTTAATTAAGTAGCAGAGCTGCCTCGAGGGGAGGTGAATAGCCGAAATGATATGTTCCAACGTTGCTCATCTATTTAAGATAAACACTTAAATTGGGTGTTGCCTTTGCTGACAGTACATTGCTTTTCACAAATATTCTGAACAATTCTATTCTTGAGCTATTCTCAGGAGCTCAGTAATATTTTGGGAACTGGTTAGATCATCTGGCTGAACAGTTACTTTGAAATGCAGTACGATGCTAACTGTGCCGCTTTGGTTCCCTTTTGAACGGATGTTAACACAAAAATCCAAATTCTCAATGATACCTCTTAACCAAGCTGAGTTGTCCCAATCTTAATCTCACTACTAGTCATCCCATTTTAAAGAGAAAGCAGTTTCTGGGAGGGTTGGAGAATAAAAGCAACTTAATTTTTTTTTTGGAGAACTTGATAACACATGACTGGATCCTGTTTGGAAGCAGAAAAACAGATACATTAGAAGTGACACATAAAGTGACAAAAGTATTAACAGCAACTTATAATCCGCAAGTTGTTTATAATCAATTCATACTGTGGACCACTAAACATTTTTAAACTTATCTTGGCAGAAACTGCAGTCACGGATAGATAATAGAAAGTGAGGACTGCAGATCAGAGTCAAGATTAGAGTGGTGCTGGAGAAGCACAGCACATCAGGCAGCATCCGAGGAGCAGGAGAGTCGATATTTTGGGCATAAGCCCTTCATCATGAAGGGCATTCCTGATGAAGGGCTTATGCCCGAAATGTCGATTTTCTTGCTCCTTTGATGTTGCCTGATTTGCTGTGCTTTTCCAGCACCACTCTAACCTTGACTCTGATCTCCAGCATCTTCAGTCCTCACTTTTGCCTCACTAAAAGACAGTCTATGGGCCAACAAATAATTATATCACATTAGGGCGGGCAATAAACAAAGAAATAACTAATACCTGTAAAAATGGTATGGCAATTATCATGGAAGATTTTAATCTAAATGTCGACAGGTCGAACCAGGTCAGTCAGGGTAGCCATGAGGAGGAGTTCGTTGAATGTATCTGTGCTAGTTTGCTTGAACAGTATTTGATAGAACCAATTTAAACCAAGCTATCCAAGTTCCAGTCCTGTGTAATGAGACAGGAATAATTAATGATATCATAGTTAGGGATGACCTTGGAAGGAGCAATGATAGTATGTTTGAATTTAGAATATAGATGGATAGTGTAAAGATGAAATCCAACATCAGGGTCCTGTGCTTAAATAAAGGAGACTACAATAGGATGAGGATTGGCTAAAGTAGACTGGAAGTAAAAACTTTATGGTGGGACAGTTGACAAAGAGTGGAGGACTTTCAAAGCACTCAGCAAAAGTATATACCAGTGAAAAGGAAGGACTGTAGGAAAAGGGGTAATCTTCCATGAGTGTCTAAGGAAATAAGGGAGGCTATCAAAGTGAAAGAGAAGGCACACAAAGTGGCAAAGACCAGCACGAAACTACAAGACTGGGAAAACTTTTGAGGTCAACAGAAAGCCACAAAAAACTTATAAAGTAAAGTAAGATAGAATATGAGAATAAGTTAGTTGTGAATATTAAAGCCAGATAACAAAAGTTTCAATAAATATATAAAAGGGTGGCTAAGGTAAACATTGTTCCTTTAAAGGACGAGAAGGGAGATTTAGTAATAGGATTTGAGGAAATCATCAAGACATTGAACAGTTATTCATTAAACTGTTCTCTTTACAGTGGAGGGCACGAATAACATGCCAGTAATTGACAAGGAGACAAAGATAGCTAAGATTCTAAAAACAGTCATTTTCGTGAAAAAGGTAGTGTTGGGCAAGCTAATGGAGCTAAAGGGTGACAAGTCACCCGGCCCTGATGGACTGCATTCCAGGGCATTAAAAGAGATGGCAGGAGAAATAGCAAATACACTTGTAGCAATTTTCCAAAATTCACTGGAGTCTGGGGCAGTTCCAGCACATTGGAAAATAGCAGATGTGAAACCATTGTTTAAAAAAAGAGGTAGACAAAAACATGGGGAATTATAGACCAGTTAGCTTCACTTCTGTAGTGGGGAAAATGCTTGTGTCTATCATCAAGGCAGAAATAGCAAAGCATCTCGATAGAAATTGTCCCATTGGGCAGACACAGCATGGGTTAATGAAGGGCAGGTCATGCTTAACTAATCTACTGGAATTCTATGAAGACATTGCAGGCGTAGTGGACAATGGGGACCCAGTAGATGTGGTGTATCTAGATTTCCAATACATGTTCATCAAGGTGCCTCATAAGCTAAAGATGCATGGCGTTGCGGGTAATATATTAGCATGGATAGAGAATTGATTAGCTAACAGGAAGCAAAGAGTGGGGATGAATTAGTGCTTTTCTGGTCAGTGATCAGTGACTAGTAGTGTGCCTCAGGGATCAGTGTTGGGACTGCAATTATTCATAATTTATATAGATGACTTGGAGTTGGGGAACACGTCAAAGTTTGCAGATGACATGAAGATGAGCAGAAGAGCAAAGTGTGAGGAGGACTGTGAAACTTTGCAAAAGGACATGATTAAGTGAGCAAAGGTGTGGCAGATGGAGTACAATGTTAATAAATGTGAAGTCATCCATTTTAATAGGAATCATAGTAAAAATGACCCTTTTTTGAATGGTAAAACATTGCAATATGTTACTGAGCCAAAGGATCTGGGTGTCCTTGTGCATGAATCACAGATGATTGATCTGCATGTATAATAGGTATTTAAGAAGGCAATGGAATTTTGTCCTTCATTACTAAAGAGACTGAGTTTAAAAGCATGGAGGTTATGTTGTAGCTGTATAGGGTGCTGGTGAAGCCACACCTAGAGTACTGTGTGAGAAAGGATGTAAAGGCACAAGAGGGGGTGCAGAGGAGGCTCCTGGGGTTGATTACAGAGTTGAGGGCATTGGCTTGTGAGGAGAGATTGAATAGATTGGGATTATATTCATTGGAATTTAGAAGATTGAGGGGAATCTTATAGAAACATAAAATTATGAAGGAATAGTTAAGATAGAAATAGAGAAGATGTTTCCACTGGCAGGTGAAACTAGGACAAGAAGGCATAGTCTCAAAATTAGGGGAAGCAGATTTAGGACTGAATTGAGAAGGAATTTCTTCACCCAGAGGTTTGCGATTCTATGGAATTCCCTGCCCAGTGAAGTAATTGAGGCTCCCTCATTGCATGTTTTTAAAGCTAAAATGTATAATTTTTTTGAACAGTAAAGGATTTGAGGATTATAGTGAATGGCCGGGTAAGTGGAGCTGAGGCCATAAAAAGATTAGCCATGATCTTATTGAATGGCGGAGCAGGCTCGAAGGGCCAGATGCTCCCGGTTCTTATGTTTTTACATTATGTTCTTACATAAATTGTGGCAACTTTGAAAGGGAGGTCACCTTTTGCAAGGTTACAGTGAGCAACATATTACATTTATTACCCAGTTGCAGGGACTTTTGATGAGCCATGTCTGCACATTTCTGGATAAGTGAAAATTGCTGGTAGATTAATGACACATATCCTTCAATACTAATTTAATTTATTGTTGTTTCACAAATCCTGTGAATCATCATGTTGTCTAACAAAAAGCACTATTTGCTGATAATAGAGTTGGAAAACCAATTGGTTTTGATAAATGAGCAGGTCCAGTCTTATTCACAATATGGATTTCCCCGATTCTCGAGTAATATCTAACAGGAGAGATAAAAAGAAAGAATAATATACGTTTTTGGAAATTTGAAGTAGAAATGCTTTAAATGCATTGTGGGCCTTGCAGCATTTGACGGAAGAGAAACAAAAGGATTAATGTCTCAGAAAAGCATGGAAAACAGTCGCCAGTAAAGCAAACATATTGAAGAAGCATGGTGGGCTGCCCAACATTCAGTTCTTCACCCCTTACATACAAAGTATTCTCACTGACTGCGCCAAGTGGTTGGCTAATTATATCCAAGTCCCTGCCCAGGAGGAGTCTGCCCTTGACTTCCTTTGCCAAGTGAAGACTGTCCTCATGAGTTGATTGGTGCCTATTAGCAATCATGGCATATCTCCGTGCTTTGTGTCCATGCTAGACAGCTTAGCAAGGCAGCAATAATATGAGCCTGGCATCTCTCGCTGAGAGACAAAGTGCTGTAAGATATGCCAAAGAAATGCAGGGATACTGAGGGAATCAGGCATACTCTAAGTGGTTAGATGGATTGGCCATGCTAAATTGCCCATAGTGTCCAGGGATATGCAGGCTAGGTGGATTAGTCATGAGAAATGCAGGGTTACAGGAATAGGATAAGGCGGTGGATCTGGATGGAGTGCTCTTCGGAGGGTCATTGTCGACTCAATGGGCTGAATAGCCTACTTCCAGTCTGTAGGAATTCTATAATTCTGTGCGTGATTATAATGATAGCAAGATCCTAGAGATGCAGCCTGGTTCAGTCTTTGAGTTGGATACATGCTCCCGAATGTACAACGTCCTTGCTGCACTTATTGCTGCAATGCAAGGTGAGATGCAACATTGAAATGCAGAGCATCCTGTAAATGCATTGGAGGTATGGCTATGATGATATGTGGAGGGTGAACACATAACAGAGAGCAATATCTGTGGATATAGTGTGTGAGCGATTGGTTCCCATGTGCCCTGAGCTATTGGCACCCAGTGTACAACATGGAAGGGCTTTAGAGCAAGCAGCAAACTGAATTCGCTAGGTACCTGCTCTAGTTTCTATGTCCAGTTTTCTCAACATCTAGCTTGTTTGGTGAGCTTGATAGGTAACTGAATATTAATTAGACAACTTCGGCCAACAACAAAGCTTTTAACAAGCAATAATCCCTTTTATTTCATAAATAGTGAAAAACTCGCGACACCACTTGTGAAAAGCATAAAAGATGCAATGAGGTGCTCCCAGCATCAAGATCCACTTTGCTAGATTTCTCATCTGATTCTGTCATAAAAGTTACCATACTCATAATCACTCAAACTGCTATAAGATTCCACCCAATGTTTCTGCAGGAAATCCATTTTCACATAATTATAACAAGACTTGTTAAAGTAGGAGATAGTAGTAAAGAAATAAACATACTGGCAAAAATAAACATAGCTCAGCTTGATGGAGGAAGTTGAAGAAATGTGTGTTATTATCATCTCTGATAGTGAAGGCATGCTTATGTAGCAGTGATCATAATGTTGTAAAATATCATTTCCATATTGGACGGAAAGAGGAATGAGTCTGAGACTATCTTTTAAAATTTCAAATAGGGTCAAATTACAAGGGCATGAAAGCAAAGCTAGTTAACGTGAATTAGCAAATTAGATTAAAAATAAGATCAATAGAGGTCATAGAGTCATAGATATCTACAGCACAGAAACAGGCTTTTTGGCCCAAAATGGTTCATGCCAACAAAATGTCCATCCACGCTAACCCCATTTCCCTGCACTTAGCCCATGTCTTTCTAATCCCTTCCTATCCATGTATTTATCCAAATGCCTTTTAAATGTTATTAATGTACCTACCTCAACCACTTCCGCTGGCAGCTCATTCCATATGTGTAGCACCCTCTGTGTAAAAAAAAAGTTGCCTTGGATTCCCTTTTATTCTTTCCCCTTCAACCTTAAACTGATGTCCTCTGGTCTTTGATTCCCCAACCCTGGGAAAAAGATGCAGTCTCAGATATTAACAGGGAAATTTTTAAATACATGGAACAGATAACATTGCAAAGAGTAAGAAAAATTGCAAGGTATGGACCCAGTATTGGTGAATAAATAAAAATGCTACAGATGGTGTCAGTTGTAAAGAAAAAACATTTAATAGTCCAAAAAATAGCTGACAGATCAAAAGTTTGGACAGGATAACAAACATTGCAAAGAAAGACCAAAAAATTGATAAGGAAGGAAAAAAATAGAGTAAGACAGAAAGGTAGCCAGAAATATGTAATTAAATAGTAAGGATTTTATCAAAATTTGAAAATGGATATAATGAAGTGAGTGTTTGTTAGCGAGGTTGCTGATTAATCGTGGAAAATAAGGAAATGACAGATTAATTGAAGAGGTATTTTGCACTCGCCCTCATTGTAGAGGACAGAAGATACTAACAAAGTCACTTTCAAATCACTTGCTAACAAGTATGGTTTGTGCACTTAGGAAATTCTGTGTCACTGGTTAGGCGATGTTAGAAGTAACATCCCTGAGGCAGCACTACATGGACAATGGAAGAACACAGCATCATAAGAAATAGGGACAGGAGTAGGTCATTTGACCCTTCGAATCTGCTCTGCCATTCAATAGGATCGTGGCTGATCCAACTCAGTTTTAAAACTGAGGATCAAGTTGATCAGAATCCAGATATTTCTCAGTCTGAATTTCAGAAATGTACTAAATTCCACTTCTAGCTAAACATGAGTCCTGCCTTACTTCAGCCCTGCACACAATAAGCCACTTTACAGATATTGTCACTTTTTTCTCATTCCACCCTTTTGAGCATTTCCTCCTCAATTATTGAAATATTGAGCATTTCCTCCTCAATTATTAACAATTATGTTGTTAATAATTATCCAGATCTCATGCTGGGAATTCTTCCCACAAATCCAGCCAACTCTTCACTTGCCCTTCTTCCCTCAAAGATACATTTTGTTCAGACTTTTGGTAACCCTTCCGAGTATTTCATTGTTCAAATATTTTTCAATGTGAAATTGAAGTTAATTTTGAGACAACAGTTGTAAAATTTGACTATGAGTATTAAACTTTCACTATCTGTTTGTTAACCCTGAGTCTTATTGAGAGGAAAAATCATTTTAATAAGGTAAAATACTGACCTAAAATGACTGGTGGAGTCACCTGACCACAGATTGAGGCAAGCTCAGGAAATACATCTGGAATAAATGAATTTAGCTATATCAAGATTACCATGCTATCTGAAAACTGAAACTAGCAACTGAGTAGTGAAGAGAAATTTACAGTTCATATTATATCACACTTGAAAGATAAATTCACATTGTGGCTAGATAGCCCAGGGCCTGAGAGACTAGGCCAAAAACCAGTAACCTTTGAACAGCCAGATTCCATGGGATTTTCAGAACAGGTCTAGGATAAAGCATCTGCACAAGATGTAAAGCAGTCAAGGACAAGCCCAGACTTGCTCTGGTTCATGTATCGGAGTAGGGCGAGCAGACTCACTGGGATCCTGAGTTCCTGCCATGACCCTATATGGAGAGAGGGACATGACCTTTGTGATGAGGTCAGTGATTGTGATGCGGTCAACTAGCTGGATCTTATAGAATGAGTTCCCTGATTGGGGCTGTTAATCCGGTCTAATCAGGGAGCCCTGGCTGACATATAAAAAGGCTGAGTATCAGAGAAACTGACACTCTGGCACCTAACTTTGAGTGAAATAGTACTAAAATAAAAATAAAGGACTGTTCATGTGTAATTAAAGGGAGACTTGGTGGCAGAATATCAGCCTCTGTGGGAAAAGTGTGTTGTCTTTGCTGTTTTAGGTCCTGTCCATCTGTCACTACCTTATGCTCTATATGACAACAGTCATGTTTGCGACTGGCGAACATCCTTTAATGCTTGGTGAGAATTGCCTTTGCTGGTGGGTCTTCAGATTTTTTGGTGGGTCTAATCCTACTATGGTACAAATGCTCTTTGTGTATGTGCCTGCCATAATCTGCACTGGGGCATCATCAAGATCTGGGATATGCCAAATACAAAGATTGATTGGGTCAAAAAAAGGTCAGGTTTTTTGTGTATGCCACCTGGTTTTCTGCCACAAGTCTTGCTGCAAGTATTCTCTGCAACTATTCACGAAGGGGGTGTCTTCCAGATGTCTATTTTTGTCGCCCTTGCCCAGACATTCCAGAATGTTTTGTGGCCTCTGGCCAATGGGCTCAGAGCTGGGTCCTAAATCATTCAATGGGATCACTCCAACATCCTTCACTGTTACTATGCCCAGAGGTATAAAGTACATGTCCTCAGGCAGTCAAAATGCCAGAACGTCTGATCAACATTTCTCCAATACACAATACTCAGGCTGGTTATAATTAGTTCTCCTTGGTCTTTTGTGACTTCCTTGACCTTGGTTTCAACTGTTTCTATAGCCACTAGCTATTGGTTGCTAGTTGCTGTTTAATTTAATTCCAGGAGACTGGAAAAAGACAGCAAGCCAGGCAGTATCAGGTGTAACCCTTCTTCAGGACTGGGGATAGGTGTAGGCGGAGCTGCAGATAAAGGGGGTGGCGGGTAAGGGTGGTGAAATGGGGATAGGTGAAGACAGGTAGGGGGTACAACCTGTTTGGTCAATGGTGGCAGGGAGGAGTGTAAGGGAGGGGAAGGAGCCAGGAAGGCAGTCAGTGGATGGGAAAGGAGGTCATTTGAAATTGGAGAACTCAATGTTGAGTCCTTCGGGCTGTAGGCTGCCCAGATGGAAGATGAGGTGTTGTTCTTCCAATTTGTGGTGAGGTTCGTTGTGGCAGTGGAAGATGGCGCTCCAAATCTGGACCCATCTTTGATGCTCCATACTTGCAATACGTCCAATGCCTCCACCAACAATTCTCTCTCTTGATTCTCTATTCCACCCTCTCGACTTTGTGGAGGCATCTCCATTCCCTCTCCTTAACTCTCCCCCAGCTAAAGGCCTCCCTTTCCGAAATGTGTGGAGGACCGCTACCGTTCTGCATCCAACAGAGAATCCGCCAGCTCAACAAGCAGTTTTTTGGTTTTGTATCCGATATAAAAAAAATCGAAAGTTTGCAAAAGTCTGTTCCTCTTGCCATTCAAAATTCACGCCGTAGTTTTAGCTGCCTCCAGGCCTCACACCCGGCCCTTCCCCATGCTGCTGAGGCGCCACCATTACCCACATGGAGGCTCCACCCAATACCGGGCCTCTCCAGTCCAATGTGATTTCCGGATTGGATGCCAATTCCAGTTTCATGCCACAGTGACAACCAACCAGGACCCCCCAGTATTCACCTGCAACCTGCATCTCCACTCTGGATGTCTCCGACAATGCTACCCCGGAGTCTGCCGACAACAGCACTAAGACTAGCCTCGACTTCCCTTCACCTTCCACCTCCACATCTGGCTCCATCCAATCTGCAAACAAGACTCTAACTACATTTCCCAGGGTCACCCCTGGGTCCTACTACTGACCAGCCAGCTAGCAAACCATCTCTTCCTCCTCACCCATCGACTCCCACAATGCACCCTACCTCTCCACCTCTCCCTCTTCACGTCACCCACCTGCAATCCCCGAGCCATGCCACATATTCACTATCCCCCTCCCTGACCTTGAATTCTGAGGCCAAATGTAAGTCCTCAGGAAAGGGCTTACATTCTTACTCTCTGCCCCCACCTAAATGAATTCTGCATCCACCATGATATGGAGCTCTTCTTCCACCACCTCTGTCTCCATGCCTTCTTCTTTGACAAAAACTCCCAACCTCCTTCTGACGACCCCTTCTTCCATCTCCAATCTTCCTCCTCCTCTTGGTCACCACCCACCCTAGACCTCTTCTTTGCAGACTGCCAATGTGACATCGTCCACCTCAATTTCTCCACCCTCCTCACCTTCACAAAATGTGCAGCACTCCACTTGCTCCACAACAACATCTGATTTACCATCAGACCCACTGACAAAGGTGGAATGGTGGCAGTCTGGAGAACAGACCTCAATGTCGCAGAGACTGAACAACAACTCTCTGATACCTCGTCCTACCTCCCCCTTATCCACGACCCCACTGTGACCCATCAGGCCAAAATCACCCACACCGTCCATGCCATCATTGTCTCCAATGATCTCTTCTCCACTGCCTCCAAACTCATGGTCCCCCAGCCCCACACTGTCCCTTTCCACCTGCTCCCCAGTTTCCACAAGTCCATATATACTGGCCAACACATTGTGTCGGCATTCTTCTGCCCCATCGAACTCATCTTGTCCTACCTTGACTCCATCCTCTCCCCCTTAGTTCAGGCACTTCCCACCCACATCCATGATACCAACCATGCCCTCCACCTTCAGTTCCCCAGCCACCAGCGCTTTATCTTCACTATGGACATGCAGTGCCTATACAGGTGCATATCCCAAAACAATGGCCTCCAGGCCCTCCAGTAATTCCTCTTCATCCAGTCCTCCTCCACCAATACTCTCCTCCGCCTCAATGAACTGGTCCTTACCCTCAATAACTTTTCCTTTAACTCCTCCCATTTCCTCCAATACCGGGGGTGGCCATGGGCACCCGAATGGGTCCTAGCAATGCCTGCCTATTTGTTGGCTATATCAAACAGTCCCTCTTCAGTACTTACACAGGCACTGTACCCCAAATCTTCTGCCATTGCATCGATGACTGCATCGGTGCAGCATCTTGCACCTGGGCTGAATTGGAGCAGCTCATCAACTCCACCCAGAATTTCCACCTTCCTTCAAATTCATTGGAGATCATTGGAGACTTGGTCCATCATGGATACCTCCTTCCCTTTCTTGACCATCTCCAGTGACTGACAGTCTCCAGACAGATATTTACTATGTGTATGGAATGAGCTGCCAGAGGAAGTGATAGAGGCTGGTACAGACATTTAAGAGGCATTTGGATGGGTATATGAATAGGAAGGGTTTGGAGGGATATGGGCCGGGTGCTGACAGGTGGGACTAGATTGGGTTGGGATATCTGGTCGGCATGGATGAGTTGGACCGAAGGGTCTGCTTCCATGCTGTACATCTCTATGACTCTATTTAGTTCTCCAATTTCAAATAACCTCCCTTCCATCCACCAACTTCCCTTCCCACCCCTCCCCCTCCCTTCCTCTCCTCCCTGCCACTAACAGGTTTCATTCCTCTCATCGACCAACCAGATCATTCCCTCTACCTGTCTTCACCTATCCCAATTTCAGCACCCTGCCCCCGCCTCCCCCTGCAGCTTCCCCTACATCCACCCCAGTCCTGAAGAAGGGTTATACCCAAAACATAAACTTCTCCACCTCCAGATGCTGCCTGGCTTGCTGTGTTCTTCCAGCCTCCTGCCTGTCAATTTTGGATTCCAGTATCTGCAATTTTTTTGTCTCTAACCAAGTTCCATTTTCTTTTTGGCCTGATTTCTCCAGCTGTGGGTCAACTTTCCTGCTCCCCACACACGGGGTGGGTGGACTGTGGTCTGGATCGTCTGATAACAGATGTTTGACATTTGCTTTAGTGGACCAGGCTGATGTACTTGACAATATCATGGAAGAAGAGGAGATGCCAGTGTCAATACCAGCCTATTTTAGCACAACCACAAATGTAGTGCTGTAGCTCTCCTCTGTTCTGATCTTGTGGCCTTTGTTGATTATGGCATGTTTATTGGTTGCCACTGTTTTTGACTTTTTTTATGCTCATGCCCTTTGCTGCATGAAAAAATGTCTGCAGCAAAAAAAAAGCTTACGATCTGTTGCTATGTATGATTTCAGACATGTTCTCCCAATAATACAATAAAGGAGTGTTTTTCTCTTCAGAGTATCACTATTAAGAACAGAAGAATTTACATTGCTATCTTACTCATCATGATTTCAATGTCGTGCAGAGGTCCACAGTCAATGTAATATATTGCAAATGCAATCACTGTATTTAAGGAAACAATAGCCAATTTGCCCACAGCAAGGTTTCACAATAAGCACTAAATCTGTTACTTGCCTTGACTAGTTGAGTAATAAACGTTGAACAGTTGAACTACTCTTCTTCAAATAATGCCACAGGATCTTTTCTGTCCACAGATCAAGACAGACAGGATCTCAATTTATTTTCTCTTCAGAAAAACGAACACTATCACAAGTAAAGCTTATCTCTTATTGCCGTTGCACAAAACCGTTAGGTAGAATGATATCCCGAAGTCTGCAGCGAGAATTGAATCTAGCTCAGAATTAATGGTGCTATTATTAAGTCAAGGCTCTAGCTTTCAGCAAAAATGCCATATAACAAAAATGAAGAACTTTCTCTTTGTCTTTGTTAGAATATCTATGAGATTATTTATTGCTAGTCATAATGCACACAAGGATAACGATGGTTATCATGAACTGCTTATGTAGTTTTTATAGGGTTTCATGAGGTACTTTTATATATTTGTCATTGAGTATCGAGTCAAGCAAACCCCATAACTTTTAAAACTGATGATTGATATGTTAAAAACTGTGGTCTTGACTGGCCAGTCCTGACTATTTAGGATGAAGATATGAATCAAGGCTTTGAATCAATCCTTGCCAGAAGGTCTTCTGTGGCAAAGAGCTTCTTACGAGAAAGTCATTTCCTGTTTATATAATTTTTAGGAAGACAAGCTCTTTAAAACATCAAAATGGGCTTGGTTCCAAGGTAATGATAATTTGTGTAAAAATTATCCATCTGTGTTTCGAAGGTTCAGATGTTTGCCACTTTGAAATGCTTCTGCATTGTGATGAGAAAAGCTGAATTGATCAGGAATCCAAGGTTCTGCATCTAAGCCCAGCAATAAGGCTATCCAGAGCCCTAACCCAGCATTTCTTATTTTGCTTTGGGGAAGGAAGTAGTATTGAGGATAGCCTGTATTTAGTGAATATGTCATTTTCAAGGAAGCTGATCTCTTAGGTAACCAGCTACCTCCAAATATATTATATTTTGGAGCCCTGACAGGATGGGATATTTGAGCAGGTCTATTTTCAATGCATTTGTTTGGATAGTCAAGGTACCCTTTTGATGAATTACAAAACTCCTTTGGATCTCGTCCCAGGATACTTTTGGAGAGGAAAGATATAGAATCATAGAATCCCAACAGTGTGGAAACAGGCCATTCAGCCAATTGATTCCACACTGACCCTCCAAATGCCATCACACCCAGAACCCCCACTCTATACCTGTAACCCTGCATATCCCATGGCTAATCCATCTAACCTACACATCTCTGGACACTATGGGCAATTTATCTCTGCCAGTTTACGTCACCTGCAGATCTCTGGACTGTGGGAGGAAACTGGAGCACCCAGAGTAAACCCACATAGACATGGGGAGAATGTGCAAACACCACACAGACAGTCACACAAGGGTGGAAATGAACCCAGGTTCCTGGTACTGTGAGGCAGCAGTGCTCAAGAATGAGCTATCGTGCTGACCTCTTTTGGTATTGCAAGAAGTAGGCATGCTGGAAAATAAAAATTGCTTAAGCACATTTCTTTGTGATCGCATGATATGGCAGTGGAAGCAAGTATTTAGTCATCCCAAATAACCCTGGAGAAGGTAGAGTCATGCTTTCCACATGAAAAACTAAGTCATTTAGATATAGGAACACACAGTTCAGTTAGGAGTTTCAAGATTTTGATCTAGGAGTTGTGATATAATTCCAAATCAGAGTGGTTCGGAGGGGAACTTGCAGATGTTGGTGTTACCATGCATCTGTTGCCCTTGTACATCTAGTTATTAGAAATTGTGGATTAGGAAGATGCTATTATCAGAGCCTTAATAAGTTACTGCAGTAAATGTTATCAATGGGACATACTTTTATAACTCAATGGTGTGGTGCTGGAAGAGCACAGCAGATCAGACAGCATCCAAAGAGCAGGAGAATCGATGTTTCCAACATAAGCCCTTCATCAGGAATGAGGCTTGTGGGCCAGGGGTGTGTGGCTAAGAGATAAATGGGTGGGTGGGGTGGGGCTGGGGTGAAGGTAGCTGGGAATGTGATAGGTAGATGGAGGTGGGGGTGAAAATGATAGAATGGAGAGGAGGGTAGAGCGGATTGGGTAGGTGAGGGGAAGCAAGATAGACAGGTCAAGATGGTGGTGCTGAGTTGGAGGCTTGGGACTGGGATAAGTTGGGGGGAGGGGAAATGAGGAAATTGGTGATCTCCCAGGCCCCTGAACCACAAGCCTCATTCCTAAAGAAGGGCTTATGCACAAAACATTGCTCCTTGGATGCTGCCTGACGTGCTGTGCTTTTCCAGCACCACACTCTCGATTCTGATCTCGGGCATCTGCAGTCCTCACTTTTTCTATACTTCTACAACTATGCATTGGTATTGAAAGATTGAATATTGAAGGTTATATTGAAGGTGCAAATAAAACTTTGCTTTGTCCTCGATAATGTCAAGCTTCTTGTGTATTGTTGGAGCTGCACTCACCCATTCAATTAGAGAATACTCCATCACATAACTGATTCATGTTTTGCTGACAGCCATTAGGGAAACAAAGTGAATTGCTAACTGCAGAATTCTTACCCTCTAATTTACTCTTGTAGTCATAGTATAATACAGCTGGTGCAATTCAGTTTTGGATCAATGGTAGCCCCAGCATCTTGCTAGTGGGAGATTCAGCAATTGTGATATTGTTGAATGTCAAGGTGTGGTGATTTGATTTTCTGTTTTGAGGTGGTCAATTCTAGCATTAATACAGCTTGTCATTTTTCAAAAAAAGCCTGGATATTGTCCAGGTCTTGCTGCTCATGGACCTGGAATGCTGTAGTATCTGAGGAGGTATTGATGATACTGAACTTAGTGCTATCATCAGCAAACATCCCCTCTTCTGACCTTATAAGGGAGGGAAGATCATTCATCAATTAACTAAAGATGGTTGAGCTTGGGACAATACCTTGAGGAACTCTTTCTGTGGTATCCTTGGTCTGAGGTGATTGACCTCCGAAAACCACAACCATATGTTTGTCTAGTAGTAGTAACTCTGATGAGTGAAAACTTTTCCCCTGATTCCCTTTGAGTCCGGTTTTGATAATGCTCCATCATGTCATACTTGTTAAAATAAGGCAGTGATATCAAGGACAGTCACTCTCATCTCAATTCTGAATAACAGTTTTTTGTCCATGTTCAGATCAACTCTGTAAAAGGTCAAAAACTGGCACTGGTAGAACCCAAACTGAGAACAGTAAGCAGATTATTGCTGAGCAGGTACCACCTAATAACGCTGCTGTTGTCTTCTTTTGTCACTTTTCTGATGATTAAGATAAAGATTTGAACTGTCAAATCAGTGAAGGAACTGGAAAAGCTGTCAAAACTTTCACTGAACTGTTCAAAACGCTCATGTCCATTCACTTTCAATTGTGAAAAAAATCCTGTCTCTCAGTATCTTCTCCAACAGTTTCCCCACCTTTGATGCCAAACTCACCGGCTTGTAATTGTCTGGATTATCTCTTTTTCCCTTTTTAAACAAGGGAACAACATTGGCCATTCTCCAGGCTTCTGGAACCTTAGCTGAGGCCAAAGATGATGCAAAGATAATTGTTAAGGCCTCAGCAATGTCCTCCCACAGCATCCTGTGATAGATTCCATCTGGCCCTGCCTTCTTTACTGTATTTCAAGACATCCAACACTTCCTCCTTCATTCTATTGAACTGTCCAAGAATATGTATACATCTTTCCATTATGCCAATATCCCTCATGTTCCTCTCTTTGACGAATAGCAAAGTAAAGTACTCTTTCAGGATCTTAACCATTTTCTCTGGCTCCATACACAATCACCCTCCTTTGTCCTGAGTATGCCTATTTTTACCTAGATACCCTCTTACTCCTAATAAGTATAAAATGCCTTAAGATTCTCCTTAACCCTGCTGACCAAGGACATTTCATGGCCCCTTTTACCATTTGAGCTCCTTCCTACTTTCTCTACCTTTGCTGTGGTTCTGTTCGCCAAGCTGGAAGTTTTTGTTGCAAACGTTTCGTCCCCTGTCTAGGTGACATCCTCAGTGCTTGGGAGCCTCCTGTGAAGCGCTTCTGTGGTGTTTCCTCCGGCATTTATAGTGGCCTGTCCCTGCCACTTCCGGTTGTCAGAGTGTTGTCCCAGTCAAATTCATGTTGCTTGTCGTCTGCGTGTGTGGCTATTAGGGATAGCTGGTTGTGTCGTTTCATGGCTAGTTGATGTTCGTGGATGCGGATCGTTAGCTGTCTTCCTATTTGTCCTATATAGTGCAGTCCTTGCATGGGATTTTGTACACTACATTAGTTTTGCTCATGCTGGGTATCGGGTCCTTCGTTCTGGTGAGTTTTTTATTTGAGTGTGGGACGAAACGTTTGCAACAAAAACTTCCAGCTCGGCAAACAGAACCACAGCAACGAGCACCCGAGCTACAAATCTTCACCCAAACTTTGAATTTCTCTACCTTTTTCAAGGACATTATCTGTTTTTAATTGCCTAGACCTTGGGTATACTTCATGTTTTGATTGAGTTCATAATTCCCCCTGTCATCCAAGGTTCCTGAATCCTTCCATTCCCATCCTTCATTTTCACAGGAACATGTCTGTCCTGCACTCTAAGCAAATGGTCTTTTAAAGGCTCCCACCTGTCAGATATGGATTTACCTTCAAACAGTTGCTGCCAAATCCACATTCTGATTTTTGTCTAATATGGTTGCCGTTGGCTTTCCCTCAGTTTATCTGAGCTCCACTATCCATTAGTATCTGAACACTTACAGAATTATGCATGCTCCAACATTATGGGAGTCTCAGTCAATTGGGGGCAGGGTGGGGAGGGAGTTAAATATCACCCACCACAACAAACCTGTTATTTACACATCTTTCCAGAATGTGATGACATATCTTTTCCTCTATTTCCCACTGGCAGCTGGGAATTCTGTAGTACAATCCCTGCATTGCGATTGCACTCTTGTTATTCCTGACTTCTACTCATATTACCTCACTGCAAGATCCCTCCAAGGTGTTCTCCCTCCACACCACTATGATATGCCCTCACCAATAATGGAACTCCCCACCTGTTTTTGTTTCCTCTGTCTCATATAAAACATTGATATCTGGAATGTTAAGCTGCTAATCCTGTCCCTCTTTCAACTTGTCTTTGTGATAGCAACAACATCATAATTGCATGCATTAATCCAGGCACTCAGTTCATCCATTCCACCTGTTATTCAAAAGAACATAAGAACCAGGAGCAGGAGTAGGTTGTCTGGCTCTTTGAGCTTGCTCTGCTATTCAATAAGATCACAGCTGATCTTCTCATGGACTCAGATTCACTTACCCGCACTCTCACTGCATCCCTTAATTCCTTTATTTTTCAAAAAAAGAACTACCTTAATTTTAAAAATATTTACTGAAGTCGCAGCAACTACTTCCCTGGGCAAGCAATCCCATTGATTAACAACCCTCTGAGTGAAGAAGTTCTTTCTGAATTCAATTCTAAATCTGCTCCCTTTAATCTTGAGTCTATGCCCTCTTGTCCTAACTTCACCCATCAGTGGAAAGGTCCACTCTCCTTTGATCTTATCTATTCCCTTCATAATTTTATATGTTTCTATAAGATGCCCCTCATTTTTCTGAATTCTAATGAATATAATTCCGGTCTACTCAGTCTCTCCTCATCACTCAACCCCCTCAACTCCAGAATCAACCTTGTTAACCTCAGCTGCACCCCCCCTCCTCCCTTCCCCTCCCCCTCCCCCCCACCCCCGCAACCACCCCCCCAACCCCACAGTACCTGTACATCTTTTTTCAAGTAAGGAGACCAAAACTGCACATAGTACTCCAGGTGTGGCCTCAGCAGCACCGTGTACAGCTGCAACATTACATCTCTGCTTTTAAACTTAATCCGTTTAGCAATGAAGGGCAAAATTCCATTTGCCTTCCTCATCACTTTTTGTACCTGCAGACCAACCTTCTGTAATTCATGCAATTTGCTGCAATTTTTTTATCATTCAAGTAATAATCCTTTTTACTGTTACTTCTACCAAAATGGATGACTTCACATTTATTAACATTGTATTTAATCTGCTAGACTTTTGCCCACTCACTCAATGTATCTGTGCTCCTCTGCAAAATTTCATAGTCACTGAGTCAGAGAGATGTATAACACGGAAACAGACTCTTTTGTCCAACCCGTCCATGCCGACCAGATATCCCAACTCAATCTAGTCCCACCTGCCAGCACCTGGCCCATATCCCTCCAAACCTTTCCTATTTATAAGGAGAAAGTGAGGTCTGCAGATGCTGGAGATCAGAGCTGAAAATGTGTTGCTGGAAAAGCGCAGCAGGTCAGGCAGCATCCAGGGAACAGGAGAATCGACGTTTCGGGCATAAGCCCTTCTTCAGGAATGAGGAAAGTGTGTCCAGCAGGCTAAGATAAAAGGTAGGGAGGAGGGACTTGGGGGAGGGGCGTCGGAAATGCGATAGGCGGAAAGAGGTCAAGGTGAGGGTGATAAGTCAGACCAAGGATACCGCTTTAATCTTAGCCTTATCATGCAAGATTACAACATTAACCTGACCAATGTCCTGTACAGTCGCAACATGACCTCCCAACTCCTGTATTCAATACTCTAAACAATAAAGGAAAGCATACCAAACGCCTTCTTCACTATCCTATCTACCTGCGACTCCACAATGAAGGAGCTATGAACCTGCACTCCAGATCTCTTTGTTCAGCAACACTCCCAAGGACCTAACCATGAAATGTATAAGTCCTGCTAAGATTTGCTTTCCCAAAATGTAGCACCTCACATTTATCTACATTAAACTCCATCTGCCATTCTCAGCCCATTGCCCCATCTGATCAAGATTTCTTTGTAATCTGAGATAACCTTCTTTGCTGTCCATTACACCTCCAATTTTGGTGTCATCTGCAAACTTACTAACTATACCTCTTATGCTCACATCCAAATCATTTATGTAAATGTCAAAAAGTAGAGGACCCAGCACCGATCCTTGTGGCACTCCACTGGCCACAGGCCTCCAGTCAGAAAAACAACCCTCCACTACCGCTTTCAAAGGTCTTCTACCTTTGAGCCAGTTCTATATCCAAATGGCTAGTTTTTTATTTAGATTACTTACAGTGTGGAAACAATCCATTTGGCCCAACAAGTCCACACCTACCCTCCGAAGAGCACCCCACCCAGACCCATTCCCCTACATCTACCCCTTCACCTAACACTATGGGCAATTTAACATTGCCAATTCACCTAACCTGTACATCCTTTGGACTGTGGGAGGAAACCGGAGCACCCGGAGGAAACCCACGCAGACACGGGGAGAATGTGCAAACTCTACACAGACAGTTGACTGAAGCAGGAATTTAACCTGGGTCTCTGGCACTGTGAGGCAGCTGTGCTAACCACTGTGCCACCGTGCCGCCCATTCTCCCTGTATTCCATGAGATCTAACCTTGCTAACCAGTCTCTTATAAGGAACCTTGTCGAACGCCTTACTGAAGTCCATGTAGATCAAATCTACCACTCTGCCCTCATCAATCCTTTTTATTACTTCTTCAAAAAAACTCAATCAAGTTTGTGAGACATGATTTCCCACACACAAAGCCGTGTTGACTATCCCTAATCAGTCCTTGCCCTTCCAAATACATATACATCCTGTCCCTTGGGATTCCCTCCAACAACTTGCTCACCACCGATGTCAGGCTCGCTGGTCTATAATTCCCTGGCTTGTCCTTACCACATTTCTTAAACAGTGGCACCACATTTGCCAACCTCCAGTCTTCTGGCACCTCACCTGTGACTATCGATGATACAAATATCTCAGCATGGGGCCCAGCAATCACTTCCCAAGCTTCCCACAGAGTTCTTGGGTACACCTGGTCAGGTCCTGGGGATTTATCCACTTTTATGCATTTCAAGACATCCAGCACTTCCTCCTCTGTAATATGGACATTTTTCAAGATGTCACCATCTATTTCCTTATATTCTATATTTTCCATGTCCTTTTCCACAGTAAATACTGATGCAAAATATTTATTTTCCCAATCTCTTGTGGCTCCACACAAAGACTGCCTTGCTCATCTTTGAGGGACCCTATTCTCTACCCAGTTACCCTTTGTCCTAATGTATTTGTAAAAACCCTTTGGATTTTCCTTAACTCTATTTGCCAAAGCTATCTCCTGCCCCTTTTTGCTCTCCTGATTTCTCCCAAGAATTCTCCTACTGCCTTTACTCTCTTCTTAGGATTCACTTGATCTATCCTGTCTGTACTTCTGCACACTTTGCTCTGCCACTCATCTTAGTGTCACCTGCAAACTTTGACACCCTACACGTGGTCTCTAACTCCAAATCATCTATATAAATTGTAAATAATTATGGTCACAACACCAATCCCCATGGCACTCCACTAGTCATTGATTGCTAGCTAGAACAGCACTCATTTAACCCCACCCTTTGCTTCCTGTTAGTCAACCAATTCTCTATCCATGCGAATACTTCACCCTCCTCATCATGCATCCTTATCTTATGCAACAGCTTCTTGTGCAGCATCTTGTCGAAGGACGTTTGGAAATCTAGGTACACCACATTCACTGGGTCCCCGTTGTCCACTTTGCTCATAATGTCGTCATAGAATTCCAAAAGATTTGTTAAGCATGACCTGCCCTTCATGAAGCCATGCTGCATCTGCCCAACAGGACAATTTCTATCAAGATGCCATGCTATTTCTTTCCTGATAATACACTCAAGCATCTTCCCCATGAAAGAGGTTAACCTAACCTGTATATCATTCCCTGTCTTTTAACTGCCTCCCTTTTTAAACAGTGGAATCACATTTGCTATTTTCCTATCTGATGGGACTGCCCCAGAGTCCAGCTTCTCAATAGCTTTACAGCCATTTGAGTTTTTTTTGAAGTGTAGTCACTGTTCTAATTTAGGAAGAATCACAGCCAACGTGCGTACAAAACACCCCCACAAGCACCAAAATGATTCTGCCCAGTTAGTCTAATTCTTAAGATGTTAATTGAGGGATAAAATATTAGGTCAGGCCCAACTTCCCAAGTCTTCCTAGAAACTTCTGTCAAAGGATCTTTTACATCCAGCTGAGTTGACAGCATGAGCTTTGGTCTAATGTCTCACTCGAGAGACAGTGATGTAGCCATTAAAAACTGAATGGCCATTTCCTCTGCATTTGTATCTCATCAATCTTGATACTTAAATTGTATATTTTTAAATCACCGTTTTAGGCAAATTGTTGTAATCACAGCTACGCTTCAAGTGAGAATTACAGCGCCGAAATCAATGTGTATAATTGGTTGCTGCAGGTGCAGATCTTGCTGTGGTTTGTTTGATTGAACAATCAAGAAAATCGAATGCTAATTCATGCATTGATGTAGTGTTTGTGTGTGAAATGTTGCAACATTTTGTAAGATCGCTACAGTTTACTCTGTGCCTAATTACCAAACATAAAATGAAAACTTTGGTTTAATGATTAAGATGCTGGGGTCTTTACCAAAATTGAAGAAAGTGCTTTGAAGGACAAAATGAAGCCTTAGAAGGATTGGGTTGGAAATGGTCATTACACCTACTTTCTGCACAGAACATAAATAAATGTTTCCCATCCTAACTAAATCTCTGTGTCTCCTGAGGACAACAATACACAGAAAAAAAATGTCATAGTTGTAAGAAGTTTCTCTCAGCTCTTCAGGTAATGAACTAAAAACACGGACTGATCCAAGCTTACACCCCACTGCATTCATCTTCACCTATTTGAATTTCGAAGATGATACCCACTGTGCGAGGAACATCAGATCTTACAAACTTTGAAACATTGAGTTTACAGAAGAAGGTTATTCAGGTCAATATATTTGTATCAACTCTTTTGTAGAATATGTTGAAACTAATTAATTTCATGTTCCAATGCCCCATATCTGCACTTGCTTCAAACATATGGAGTAATTATAATTTCTGACGATCAGTTAAAATAGGCAATGTTAGAAAGGCTATTCATAATATAACTTGCCCCATTTCCCTTTCCACAAACTACCATCAATAGAAGAACAAAGTGGAGATATAACTGGGCTCAACATGAGATAACTTAGTTGACAATTCTCACTTAAAACTGAAGACAATTAAGGGGACTATAAATCAGATCACACGAAAGGGAGAAAAGAACGAAAATATATGTTGACCAGACTGGATGAAGCAGAGTGTTTGGATTACCTACAGTATCGAAACAGGCCCTTTGGCCCAATAAGCCCACACCAACCCATTCCCCCTACTCTATATTTGCACCTGACAAATGCACCTAACACTATGGGTAATTTAGCATGACCTGCACATTTTTGTATTGTGGGAGGAAACCAGATTACCTGGAAGAAATCCACACAGACATGGGGAGAATGTACAAACTTCACACAGACAGTCGCCCAAAGCTGGAATCAAACCTGGGTCCCTGATGCTATGAGGCAGCAGTGCTAACCACCGAACCATCATAGAACCCTAAAGTTGGAGAAGGTTCACGCAGAGTATTGACGCAACATGAATCAATTGGGCTGATATTTCTGTGCTGTGCAATTCACTTTGTTTCCTCCACATTTTGTAACAAAGTAGTTCATATTCCTGATGAGTTATAATCAATATCTTTCCTCTCTCTTCATGACCAGTTTCACTAAACTCCATCAATAACTCTCCAACTTGAGGAATCAGTCTTCTCTTACCTACTGTATCAATAAATAGCATAACTTTAAAGACTTCAGTTGCATCTAATCTTTGCATTTTTGCCCCAGTGGAAGTACTTTCAGCACAGCATCTTATAACACCAGAGGGTAAGAATGATATACAAAAGTAGTAATACTTGGAAATGAATGTCTTGGTCATGTCGGCGCTCAATTTTGAGAGGTATATCAGGTGATTGGTACCAGTATGTGTCAGCTGCAAGTTTTACTTTTTCTACTGGAAGACTGGAGGCTGGCGAACCTGGTGCCAATATTTAAGAAAGGTGGTAAGGAAAAGCCAGGGGATGATGGACCAGTGAGCCTAACATCAATAGTGGGCAAGTTGTTGGAAGGAATCCTGAAGGATAGGATTGACATGTATTTGGAAAGGAAAGGACTGATTAGGAATTGTTCATTAGCATTTGTGCGTGAAAAACCATGTTTCACAAACTTAGAGTCATAAAGATGTACAGCATGGAAACAGACCCTTCGGTCCAACCTGTCCATGCCGACCAGATATGCCAACCCAATCTAGTCCGACCTGCTAGCACCCAACTCATATCCCTCCAAACTCTTCCTATTCATATACCCATCCAAATGCCTTTTAAATGTTGCAATTGTACGAGCCTCCACCACTTCCTCTGACAGCTCATTCAATACACGTACCACTCTCTGCGTGAAAAAGTTGCCCCTTAGATCTCTTTTATATCTTTCCCCTCTCCCCTAAAACTATGCCCTCTAGTTCTGGACTCCCCCACCACAGGGAAAAGACTTTATCTATTTATCCTATCTGTACCCCTCATAATTTTGTAAACCTCTATAAGGTCACCCCTCAGCCTCCGACACTCCAGGGAAAACAGCCCCAGCCTGTTCAGCTTTTCCCTATAGCTCAAATCCTCCAACCCTGGCAATATCCTTGTAAATCTTTTCTGAACCCTTTCAAGTTTCACAACATCTTTCCAGCAGGAAGGAGACCAAAATTGCATGCAATATTCCAACAATAGCCTAACCAATGCCCTGAACAGCTGCAATATGACCTCCCAACCCCTGTACTCATACTCTGACCAATAAAAGAAAGCATACCAAACTCCTTCTTCACTATCCTATCTACCTGTGATTCCACTTTCAAGGAACAATAAACCTACACTCCAAGGTGTCTTTGTTCAGAAGACCTTACCATGAAGTGTATAAGTCCTTCTAAGGTTTGCTTTCCCAAAATGCAGCACCTCGTGTTTATCTGAATTAAACTCTATCTGCCACTTCTTGGCCCATTGGCCCATCTGGTCAAGATCCTGTTGTAATCTGAGGCAACACTCTTCACTGTCCACTACACCTCCAATTTTGGTGTCATCTGCAAACTTACTAACTGTACCTTTTATGCTCGCATCCAAATCATTTATGTAAATTACAAAAAGTAGAGTACTCAGCACCAATCCTTATGGCACTCCACTGGTTATAGGTCTCCAGTCTGAAAAACAACCCTCCACCACCACACTCTGTCTTCTACCTTTGAGCCAGTTCTGTATCCAAATGGCTAGTTCTCCCTGTTTTCCGGAGATTTAACTTTGCTAACCAGTCTCCCATGGGGAACCTTGTCGAACACCTTACTGAAGTCCATATAGATCACATCTACCGCTCTACCCTCATTATTCCTCTTTGTTACTTCTTCAAATAACTCAATCAAGTTTGAGAGACATGATATCCCATGTACACAGCCATGTTGACTATCCCTAATCAGTCCTTGCCTTTCCAAATACATGTACATCCTGTCCCTCAGGATTCCCTCCAACAACTTGCCCTTCACTGACGTCAGGTTCACCGGTCTATAGTTCCCTGGGTTGTCCTTACCACCCTTCTTTAACAGTGGCACCAAGTTAGCCAACCTCCAGTCTTCCAGCACTTCACCTGTGACTATGGATGATACAAATATCTCAGTAAGAAGCATTGAAATCACTTCCCTAGCTTCCCATGGACTTCTCGGGTACACCTGATCAAGTCCTGGGAGTTATCCACTTTTATGCGTTTCAAGACATCTAGCACTTCCTCCTATGCAATATGGACATTTTGCAAGGTGTCATCATCTATTTCCCTACAGTCTATATCTTCCATATCCTTTTCCACAGTAAATACTGATGCAAAATACTTGTTTAATATCTCCCCCATATTCTGTGGATCCATTCAAAGGCCACCTTGCTGATCTTTGAGGGACCCTATTCAGTCCCTAATTACCCTTCGGTCCTTAATGTATTTGTAAAAATTCTTTGGATTCTCCTTAATTGTATTTGCCAAGGCTGTCTCATTTTCCCTTTTTGCCCTCCTGATTTCCCTATTTAGTATACTCCTACTGACTTTATACTCGAAGGATTTACTCGATCTATCCTGTCAATACCTTTCATATGCTTCCTTCTTCTTTTTCTTAACCAAACCCTCAATTTCTTTAGTCATCCAGCATTTCCTATACCTACCACCCTTTCCTTTCAACCTAACAGGAATATACTTTCTCTTGACTCTCGTTCCCTCATTTCTGAAGGCTTCCCATTTCATAGCCGTCCCTTTACCTACAAACATCTGTGCTCAATCAGCTTTTGAAAGTTCTTGCCTAATACCATCAAAATTGGCCTTTCTCCAATTTAGAACTTCAACTTTGAGATTTGGTCTATCCTTTTCCATCACTATTTTAAAAATGATAGAATTATGGTCACTGGCTCCAAAGTGCTCCCCCACTGACACCTCAGTCACCTGCCCTGCCTTATTTCCCAAGAGTAGGTCAAGTTTTGCACCTTCACATACTGATTCAGAAAATTTTCTTGTACACACTTAACAAATTCTTCTCCATCTAAACCATTAACATCATGGCAGTCCAAGTCTATGTTTGGAAAGTTAAAATCCTACCATAATCACCCAATTATTCTTACAGATAGCTGTGATCTCTTTACAAGATTGTTTCTCTCAAAGCACCTGGAATACCCCATGGAGACATGGAGAGAATGTGCAAACTCTACACAAACAGTCTCCCAAGGGAGGAATCAAAGCCAGGTCCCTGATGCTGTGAGGCAGCAGTGCTACCCACTGAGCCACCATGCCATCCCCAGTAGAGTCTCAGCAGGTTTTCAGCTATTGTGACTGTGCTGTCTCTTTCAGGCAATTCAGCGCCAATGCTGTAGATCCCTGAAAACCTACTGCAAGATTATGTTGGAAACCACTTCCCATCAATTGAACACTGACATGGGCATTTTTCCAAAGTAGAAACTTGTTTGAGTTTTTTGAAGAAATAACAGAGAATTGAGGGCAGAGCAGTCAACGTGATCCATATGTACTTTGTAAGTTTGAGAAGGTTCCTCATGGGTGATTGGTTAGCAAGGTTAGAGCTCATGGAATACAGGGAGAACTAGCCATTTGGATACAGAACTGGCTTAAAGATATAAAACAGAGGGTGATGGTGGAAAATTGTTTTTCAGACTGGAGGCCTGTGACCAGTGGAGTGCCACAAGGATCAGTGCTGGGTCCACTGTTTTTTGTCATTTATATAAATGATTTAGTGTGAACATCGGAGGTATAGTTAGTAAGTTGGCAGCTGACACCAAAATTGGAGGTGTTGTGGACAACGAAGAAGGTTACCTCAGAGTACAAACAGGGTCTTGATCCGATGGGCCAATGGGCCAAGGAGGGCAGATGGAGTTTAATTTAGATAAAGACGAGGTGTTGCATTTTGGAAAAGCAAATCAGAGCAGGACTTATGCACTTAATGGTAAGGTTCTAGAGAGTGTTGTTGAACAAAGAGACCTTGGAGTGCAGGTTTATAGTTCCTTGAAAGCCGCAGGTCGATAGGATAGTGAAGAAAGTATTTGGAGTGCTTTCCTTTATTGGTCAGAGTATTGAGCATATGAGTTGGGAGGTCATGTTATGACTGTACAGGACATCGGTCAGGCCACTTTTGGAATATTGCATGCAATTCTGGTCTCCTTCCTATTAGAAGGACACTGTGAAACTTGAAAGGGTTCAGAAAAGGGTTACAAGGACATTGCCAGGATTAGAGGTTTTGAGCTATAGGGAGAGGCTGAATAGGCGGGTGCTGTTTTCCCTGGAGCATCAGAGACGGAGGGGTGACAATACAAAGGTTTATTGTCACCCCTCTGATGACAATAACAGGGGCATGGATAGGATAAATAGACAAGGTCTCTTCCTGGGGTGGGGGAGTCCAGAACTAGAGGACATAGGTTTAGGGTCAAAGGGGAAAGATATAAAAGGGATCTGAGGGGCAATGTTTTCACACAGATTGTGGTGCATGTATGGAATGAGCTGCCAGAGGACAGATTGTGGTGCATGTATGGAATGAGCTGCCAGAGGAAGTGGTAGACGCTGGTACAATTACACCATTTAAAAGGTATCTGGATGGGTATATGAATAGGAAGGGTTTAGAGGGATATGGGCTAAATGCTGACAAATGGGACTTGATTTGGTTAGGATTTCTGATTGGCATCGACAAGTTGGACCGAAAGGACTCTTTCCATGCTGTACATCTCTCTGACTCTACTAGGATGTATCCTCTATAGCCCTATTGCCCCATATTTTAATGAATGCCAAAGCTGCATACATAACAATAAAGTTTCATATAAATGTATAAATTAGTAGTGGAAATTGTTCATTTTGTTGAGTAGAACACAGAGACAATATAAAATAAATGGCATGACTCTAAAGGGGGTGCAGAAGCAGAGAGACCTCAACATATAAATGCATCTGTCATTAAATGTGGCAGCATGTTTTGAGAGCATAGTTAATAAAACATACACTATTTATACTTTGTTAATGTGAGCATGGATTTTAAGACCAAGGTAGTTACATTTAACTTGTAACAAGCACTAATTTGACCTCAACTGGAATATTTCATCCTGTTTTAGACACCGACATGTTGACAAAGATCAGGGATTAGGAACATCATTTCATAGATAGATCAGAGAAATTGGGCTGTTTTTCCTTAGAGAAGAGAAGGTTGACAATTGTGATAACCTCCACACCATGAAGTATGAAGATTTGTTCTGCTAATAGCTGGCATCTTGTCCAGTTGTAGTGTATAAGTTGAGTCAGAGTTCAGGAAAAGAAAGATATCAAAGTGGATCAGATTTCCTCCAGCTGTAACATGATATCTTTCAAACAGCTGACAAATTCCAATTTGCTTGGCATAAATTATGCCAGTAATGTCCATGTCATTTTTACTTCCCAGACACTCCATAACTGTCAGAGTCAATCTCCATCATAATAGTGTGGCTGTAGAGAGGGAGTGTCCTGATTCCGAAAACAACTTCAGAAAAGATCCATGAAATCTTGAAGGAAAAACCTTTATGTCAGATCTTTGTAATCTTCAGATGAAACAACCCAATGAAAATTCATCCACTGTGTACTCAGAACCTTGAAGATTGCTATGTATACATTTTTATCCTATAATCCATTTTTACCACCTAGACAAATAGACAAAGCAGAAAACAAATGGAACAGGAACAGGCAGACAATTTTATTTAGACAAGCACTCATATCCACCGCATAATGTTAAAGACCAAGTCAAGAGACTGGAATTCAAACTAACCTTGATTTCATCATATAGGTTGACTGCTGAATAGACTACAATAGGTAGGACACATTTCTGCAATGATTTTAATCCTGGTTACTTGGTTCAATGGTAATTTTCTGAATCAGATATTTGTGAGTTTGAAGTCATATGCCAGAATTTGAGCTCATCATGACGCTGACTATCCACTGCACTACATAAGGGAGTGTCACATTAACTGAAGTGTTATGAGTAATATCAAATAGCCTCATTAGAAGGTGGAAATGATGAGAGTTAAAGGTTATGATGACTTGGCATGAAAGAGTTAATGGTCGGGCTGACTTGAGAAGCCAAATAGCATATTCTTTAAGATTGTAAGATGTAGGAGCAGAAATAGGTCATTCTACACTGCCATGATTCAATGAGACATGGCTCATCTGACTATCCTCAATTCCACATTCCTGACTATATGGATTCCCTTACTGATGACCTGCTCTTATTTCTGATGTTCTTATATTCTTAGTTGGGGGGTCTTGAACTTAAATACCTGCTTTCAGTAATATCTTAGTACAAGAATTGAAGTGCAGGCAATGAATGACTGTACAGAAAATTGTTAAAGGATAAATTGCCTGCTAATGCTCACTAACAAGGCTGCACAGCATTTTACAGAATGCCACTTGACTCATCCACCCCTTGTAACAATGAACAGCTGGTTGGGAGAAAACAAAACAGAGAATTCAGAGCATTACTTCAAGGTGCAATCAGCTTAACTGTTCATTTATTGCTGGAAAACAAGCCACAGAATTGCATCATAATAATTCTGTAAGTTGCTGTATATATTGCTTCAAATTAAATGACATCTATTGCCCTCTTGAATGCCACAACTGGGCTGTATTAAACCAGAAATCAATGAAGTATCATTATTGACACATTTCAGCCTAAGCGATTTTTCTCAAACTGTCTTCCCAAACTCTCATACCTTTGTGGCACCCTACTTGTCACATTCTCCCACTCTCCATTGATGGAAATACTGACCATTGCTAGGATCTCCTGGGATTCCTGGTGCCAGGGCAACATCAAAAGTCCAACTGTGCATCTTATCAAGTGCTGGCAGCCAACAGCTCCTGTCAATTGCCCAAGACATGCTAGACAACAGATAGTTGGCAACCCACTTTGCTAACAGGAACATGGTAGTCCTTGAGGACAGAGATGCATGCAGTCTATGCAGCATGCCCCAAGATGCTGGCATCTGATGCCCATGATGGAGAGCAAGCCATGAACTGGAGATGCCAGATAACTACACTGAATTGTTGGTCCTTGTTGCTGTCTAGTGGGTTAGAGAATGAAAAACAGCACGTCATTAAAGTAAGTTGATGTAATAATGAGGATGTTTATGTATGCAAATTGGCCTCTTGACCTGCTATACAAAGTGTGGTTGCAAAATGGTATTTTTTTTAATTTCAATTCAATTCTTTGAAACTTCTCACCAATGTCCGCATAGTTAATTGGCTGGGAAGGTTCCGCCAGTTTACAAACTGGGACAATTTCATTCTGTCCAGACAGGGAGTCATAAAGTCATAGAATCATACAACACTTAAACAGAGCCTTTGGTCCAACTTGTCCATGCCGACCAGACATCCTCATCTGATCTGGTCCCATTTTCCAGCATTTCACCCATATCCCTCTCAACCTTTCCTATTCATACACCCATCCAGATGGATTTTAAATGTTGTAATTGTAACCGTCTCCACCACATCCTCTGACAGCTCGTTCCACACATGTACCACTTTCTCCATGAAAAAATTAACCCTCAGGTGCTTTTTAAATCTTTCTCCTCTCACATCAAACCTATGCCCGCTGGGTTGGGACTCTCCCACCCCATGAAAAAGAGCTTGGCCATTCACTCTATCTATGTCCCTCATGACTTTATAAACCTCTCTAAGATCACCCTTCAGCTTCCGACACTCCAGGGAAAAAAAGCCCCAGCCCATTCAGCCTCTCCCTCCAATTCAAACCCTCCAGTCCCAGCAACATCTTTGCAAATCTTACACTCATATATTGAATAAGAAAGTTTTCTTGTATACAAATGATAAATTCCTCTCTCTCCAAGCCCTCAACACTAAGAAAGTCTCAGTCTGTTTGGAAAGTTAAAATCCCTACTATTACAACCATTGATTCCTACAGATATCTGAGATCATCTTACATATTTGCTTCTCAATTTCCTGCTGACTATCAGGGAGCCCATAGTACAATCCCAATAAGGTGATCATCCCTTTCTTATTTCTCAGTTTCACACATTTAAGTTCACTGGAGAGTCTTCCAGGAATATCCTCCTTAAATACAGCCATAATGTTTTCCCTTGCCAAAATCATTACTTCCCCTCCTCTCTTGCCTCCCTTTCCATCCATCCATAATCTGGCATGACTTAGAAAATTTTGATCAAATCTCCCCTCAGCCTTCTCCTCTAAGTCCCAACTTGTTTTTCTTTCTTCATAAGTGAGTTTTCTCATTCCTAGAACCATTCTCATAAATCTCTTCTGTACTCCACTAAATTCATTCCTTATCATTGTATGGGACTCAGCAGCATGCACAATACTCCAGATGAGATTTATCTGGTAACTTACACAAGTTAATCATAACATCCCTGCTCTTGCACTCTATGCCCTGGAAATACACCTGAGTGTATTTTGTACTTTGAAAGTCACCCACAGAAAGGAGTTTTTGGTCATGGTATCTTGCTTGAAGCTTCCCATTTTTCCTTATGGGAGAATATAAGACCAGCAGAGCAGAACCTATTGCTACAGGAGAGATGGACAAGAGGCACAAATACAGTCCTTCCCGCCTGTGGGAACAAAACATTCTTCTTTCACATAAACGTAAGAGCAGGTGTGGCCATTCAGCCCTTTGAGTATTCTCCGCCATGCAGTATGATCATGGTTTATCCTCTATCCCACTTCCATATTCCTGCTTTCTCCACAAATACTTTTATGCTTTCAAAATTTATCTATCTCTTTCTTAGATATATTCAGCAACTTGATCTCCATAGCCTTCTGTGGTGGAGAATTCCATGGGTTCACTAATCTTTGAGTGAAGAAATATTTCTCCATCACAATTGTAAATCGTCAACTGCACATCATTAAATTTTGACTCCTGACTCAAGACTCCTCTGCTGGGGAAAGCATCCTCCTTGCAGTTGGCCTGTTCTGCCCTGGTAGAATTGCATATATTTCAATTAAGTTGCCTCTCATCCTTCAAAACTCTAATGACCACAGGCCCAGATAAACCAATCTCTCCTCATCGGACAGTCCTGTCATTCCTAGTATCAGCCTGTGCTCTATGGCAGGCATATTCTTTCTTAGGTAGGGAGACCAAAACTGCATGCAATGTTCCAGGTATCATTTCACCAAGGCCCTGTATAACTACAGTAAGACATCTCTACTTCTGACTTTCATTGAGTGGTGTACAAAGACACCCAGGCCCTTTGTACATTTACATTTCCTAATATGTCATCATTATGTTTTGCCTTCCGTTTTTTTCATCAAAGTGCATAATTTCACTTGTGGCCATGTTATTCTGCATCTGCCATTTATTTGCCTTTTTGCTCAATTTGTCTAATCACTGTAAGGTCTCTTTGGATCCTCCTTACAACTCACAATCCCACTTCATATTGTGCTGTCAACAAACATTGAAAAGTTCCCTCATCCATATGAAAATGCTTGCAGTTTAAAAACACAACGATATTTTCCTTCGAGGTCAGGCTGGAAATACAAGTTCATCAAAACTGCAATGTAGTAAACCTAGAGTGTCTTCAGATTCTTCTGCAGTTTTCCCATGGGACAAGCAATTTAATTTCCTTATCCATGTCATTTATGTCTCACAAATATCTGGGACCCAAACACTGATGACCTCTAATCACCTCCTACAACTCAGAAGAACAACCTTTTATTCCCATTCTGTTTCCTGTCCAGCAATCAATTCTCAGTCCAAACCAATATATACGCAATATCCAATTCCATGTGCTTTAATTTTCCCCATCAATCTCTTATGAAAAGGCTTCTGGTGTTTCCTCCCTTGGTCCTGTACAGCACTGAAACAGGCCACTATGTTTCAGCCAACATAATCTGCAACTTCAATGGACTGAGTAGTATCAATTTAAAACTGCTACATGAAAATAGCTTCCAATCTGTTCTTAACCTGTAGTTATTTAATTTGGCATCTCCTGGTAAATTCAAATTATGGTCAGCATCAAAAATTGTTCTGATCCCAGCTGAAATTATGATGGAAAAATCAGATCTCAGGTTGAAATTTGACTTGATAGGTTTAAGTTTGTATTGTTTTATTTTAATAAGTGGTCTCTTATTGAAACTTAACTTTGTTTGTTGTAATAATAGGGAGGTGATGGCCTCATAGTAATATAATTTGACTATTAACCTGGAGACTCAGGTAATGTTCTGAGGACTTGGGTTTGAATTGCCACAGCAAATGGTGGAATTTGAATCCAACAAAAATCTGGAATTATAAGTCTAATGTTGACTGTGAATCAATTGTCAGGAAAAACCCATCTGGTTTACTATTTTTCTCCAGGAAAGGAATCTGTAGTCCTGACATGGTGTGGCCTACATGTGACACCCACCTGTAATTGACTCTCACCTGCCCTCTGGGATGGGCAATGGATGCTAGCCTAGCCAGTGACGCCCATAACCTGTGAATAAATAAAAATAACCAAAAGTTCATTGTGTTAAAGAAATGAAGATAAAATAGAACAAACTGAACTGTTTACATAAAACAAGTTGGAAGATTGCAAAACACATGGCAAAATACAATCCCATTTATTCCCAATACCATCCTTTTACAGTATCCCAATATCACGGCAAGTCTCTGTTTTAACACACCCAAGGAATTGATTTAACTGTTTCTTTTAATTCCTGGTCTTGAGAACTTGATAACCTCTTACTTGACTATACATAGAACTGAGCTTATATTTTGTGGACTGAGAAACTGAGTTAACATTTTGAGCTTGATAAGATTTTTCAGAAGTGCAATTGTGTTTTTTTCATGCTGCTGGCAAAGGTGAATGAGGAACATTTGAAAGAGAGTGAGTATGCCCAGAGAAAATGACAAAGGGAATGTGAATGATAATAATGGATTGATTGACTTGTAAAATAATTGTAATAATAGGTATGATAAGATGAAAATAGGTCCACTCTGCTGAGAGCAAAGACAACAACACACAGTTAAGAAATGATAGGGTGTGGAGTGTGTTGGCTGGTCATTATAATCAAAATGGAAGAGAGAGATCATGCTCTGAAGTTGTTTCTGTCTATATTGAGCCAGAGAGGCTGTAAAGTACAAGCTGAAAATGTTATTCCTCCAGCTCGCTTTGAGTTTTGTTGGGACACTTAAATGGTCCGGGACAGAACTATATGGTTTAGAGGGGAGAATTTTTAAATGGTGAGAAACACTGCATAAATCCAAGTTTGTTCTTGAACTTTGAAAAATTCTGAACTTTGCGGTGACATCAATTTTTGTTCTAATCATAACTTACAGATAAATCTTCTCAGAGGAGTACTTCGGCTGAATGAATTTGCGATCTGTGAACTGGTTACTTGATTCCGTTTTTTTTAATAGGTTGGTCAGATACCAACACCCAAGGTGAAGATTTCAGATTTAGTATGGAATACCTGTATAAAGATTTTGTCGTTGCAATGTTGTGTGGATTTGCATTGTAAGCTCTTTGCTAGGCCGTGCTTAAAAGCTTTAGCGGATTATATTGTTAACATCAGCCTGAAGCACATGATGAAAAGCCTAAGCCCACATGGATATAAAATACATCAGATATCATCCACATTCTTTAAAGCTGAAGTCAGCACAGCAGCAGCAGCCCCGCAGCCATATCATTTTCAGCAGTGATAAAGTTTCATTGGAAGCAAGGTGACTTAAGGCTTTTTATTCCATTATCTTCAGTGTGTTGTCTATGCGTGTATTATAAATCATTATGTCACTCCTGGCCAATTGAGTGACCTTATAGTACACCAGAAGAGTTTATCGACATATTTTCGGGGCCAGTCGCTCAAACATTACAGATTTTGAAGCAAAAGTGACCCAAGTAAATCCCATAAGGCTAAATTCAGAAAAGTTATTGAGCTGACCTTTGTAATTAGATTCATTGAATTTATTATTTACTTTGAATACTTTAGCATCTGCTTAATCCTATTTTTTTTCACAATACTTCATTTTCATTTCCTCCATATTGTACTCATTCTGGGGCTGTTGGTATCATTGACACTTTTTTTTGTTACCCTTTTGGCTTGAGGAAGAGGCAATCGGTCTTCTTCATGAGCTGTTGTAGTCCATTTGTTGTAGTCCATTTCCTGAAAGTCCCTCAAAATGAAGAAAAGATTTGCCACAGCACATAGCTTTTGTCGGGAACCTGTGCACAGACTCTTTTGATGTGGGTAATTGTTCCACTGCAACTGCCACATGGCTATGGCTGACTTCAAGATTTCCTTACTCTTATCACTTAGTCATAGGTATGTACAAAATGGAAACAGACCCTTCAGCCAACTCGTCCATGCCGACTAGATATCCTTAATAATCTAGTCCCATTTGTCAGCACTTGGCGCATATCCCTCCATACCCTTCCTACTCACGTACCTTCTAGATGCCTTTTAAATGCTGTACTTGTTTTGGCCTCTACCATTTCCTCTGGCAGCTCATTCCATACAGGCACCACATTCTGAAAAAGTTACACTTTGTGTCCCTTTTATATCTTTCCCCTCTGACCCTGAATCTTTGCCCTCTAGTTCTGGACTCACCCACCCCAGGGAAAAGACCTTGTCTATTTACTGTACCATGCTCTTCATGATTTTATAAACCTCTACAAGGTCACCCCTCAGCCTCTGATGCTCCAGATAATACAGCCCCAGTCTATTCAGCCTCTCTCCCTATAGCTCAAACCCTCCAATCTTGGCAACACCTTTATTAATCTTTTCTGAACCCTTTCACAACATCCTTCTGGGAGGAGGGAGACCAGAATAGCACGCAATATTCCAAAAGTGGCCCGTAAATTTCCTGTGCAGCTGCAACATGACCTCCCAATTCCTAAACTCAATGCACTGACCAATAAAGGAAAGCACACCAAACATCATCTTCACTCTCCTATCTATCTGTGAGTCCAATTTCAAGGAACTATGTATCTTCACTCCAAGGTCTCTTTGTTCAGTAACACTCCCCAGGACCTCACCATTAAGCATACAAATCCTGCCCTGATTTGCCTTTCCAAAATGCAGCACCTCACATTTATCTAAATTAAACTCCATCTACCATTCCTCGGCCCATTGGCCCATCTGATCAAGATCCTGTTGTACTCTGAGGTAACCTTCTTCGCTATGCAATACACCTTCAATTTTGATGTCATCTGCCAACTTACTAACTATCCCTCCTATGTTCACCTCCAAATCATTTATATACATGACAAAAAGAAGTGGACCCAGCACCGATCTTTGTGGCAAACCACTGGTCACAGGCCTCTATTCTGAAAGGTAACCCCTCACCACCACCTTTGAGCTAGTTCTGTATCCAAACGGTTAGGTCTCCCTGTATTCCATGTAATCTAATCTTGCTAACCAATCTACCACGAGGAACGGCACCGTGGCACAGTGGTTAGCACTGTTGCCTCACAGCGCCAGAGACCTGGGTTCAATTCCCGCCTCAGGCGACTGACTGTGTGGAGTTTGCACGTTCTCCCCGTGTCTGCGTGGGTTTCCTCCGGGTGCTCCGGTTTCCTCCTACAGTCCAAAGATGTGCAGGTTAGGTGAATTGGCCATGCTAAATTGCCCGTAGTGTTAGGTAAGGGGTAAATATAGGGGTTTGGGTGGGTTGCGCTTCGGCAGATCGGTGTGGACTTGTTGGGCCGAAGGGCCTATTTCCACATTGTAATGTAATCTAATCTATACGAACCTTATCGAATGCCTTACAGATAGATCACATCCACCGCTCTGCACTCATCAAACCTTTTTGTTACAGCTTCAAAAAACTCAATCAAGTTCATGAGACATGATTTCCCATGCACAAAACCATATTGGCTAACCCTAATCAGTCCTTGCCTTTCCAAATACATGTAAATCCCATACTTCAAGATTCCCTCCAACAACTTACCCACCACCGATGTTAGGCCTTGCCATAGGTATATCAGAGGAATCTGTAAGTGAGTGATCAACATTTCTGGCCAGGTCATAAATATACATTCTTTGGCAATTAAGTTCTGGGATAAAACTTATATCCACTGCTTCTGGTTCAGACAGGGACACTGCCCACTGGACCACATGGTATCTCTTGTCCATGTGCTAAATGTTGCATAGAACAAAATGGCAGAGTGGTAAGATCCCTACCTCTAGGTCAGAAGCCCTACGTTTAAGTCCCACTTACTTCAGAAGTCTGTCATAATGCACCTGAACAGATTGTCTACCTAATAAGGAATATTTTTAAGTCAATCTAATTGAGACAATGTAATGATAAATTAATTTAATAAGCTAGAAAAATTGTTTCTTTTGGCAAGGGAATGCAGAACCAGAAAATATAAACTAAAGGTAAGAGCTATGCCCTTAAAAATGATTTTTTGATTATCCACAGACTGGTGCAAATCAAAAATATGTTCTTAAACAGCCTGTGGATGTTGGATCAATTGGAACAGGCATGAATAGTGTGAATAGAAAGCAACTATTACCTCCACTGCCCCTCTCCCCACCACCACCACCCCTCTCCCTACCCACCCCCACCCCCACCTTTGTTGAAGAATCAATTTCGCAAGAGTATAATATAAAGTGAAAGGCAAGAGATTTAGAGAAGATTTCAGGAAAACCTTTTTCAAACAGTGGTTATTGGGAATCTGGATTGCACTGCCTCTGAGGTATGTGAAGAGGGAAATCTCACAATCTTTAAGTAGTACTTGGATGAGCACATTTAAGGCTATGTTAAAAATCACACAATACTGGGTTATAGTCAAACAGGTTTAATTGGAAGCACCAGCTTTCGGAGCGATGCTCCTTCAACAGGTGGTTGTGGACAACCACCTGATGAAGGAGCAGCGCTCCGAAAACTAGTGCTTCCAATTAAATCTGTTGGACTATAACCTGGTGTTGTGTGATTTTTAACTGTGCACACCCCAGTCCAACATTGGCATCTCCAATTCAAGGCCTAGTACAGGAAAGTGGGATGACTGTAGATTTAGTGTAGCTATTTGTCAGTACAAACATGATGACCAAAGGGCCTGTACTGTATTCTATAATGCTAGAAAATTCAGATTGAGAACCTGTTTGATCATTCAATTCAATGATGAGTCTGAGCTCAATTTACTTGCATTTGGCAAAAAAAATCAAACATATAACTACAAATGTTGATTGCCACAAGATCTAAACACTATTTGACAGCATCTTTATGATTTTCTCCAGTCTGTGGATGAAAGAAAAAATACAATATTTCCAATTTTAGTTCCTAAAGGGCCCAGCTCTTATCTTCAGTTTATACTCACTGTTGTGGATTGAATCACCAAAAGAAATCATTTCTAGCTTGTTAAATTCATTTATCATTATTGTTGACTCAATTAGATCACCTCTGTCTTCTAAACTCCTAGGGAATACAAAAGACTGTTGTGCAACCTACTCTTATAATTTAAACCTTTTAATCTATTCATCTGTGTTGAACTATTTTCTAAGTATAACAAATTTATTCTGACATTGAATGCTGTGTGCTCAAAGTAGAATTGAACAAAGCTGTATATCTTCACTTTCAAGTCCAGGATTTGATGCAGTAATGATTATGAATTGATAAAATACATCCAAGTCTAAATGTTATGTGATTTGGATATGAATTGCAAAGTTTGTGATGTTTTCTTGCACTCTTGATCTTCTTGGTGATTCAGAGGACACATTTTGGAAATGTTGATAGATAAGTGGAGTTTCTGCATTGCATTTTACAGATATTGTATATTTTGGGTTTGGAAAACCAGCAGAGAAAGGGATAGTTGAGGGGTGTCCTGGATGACATTGAGCATTTTGAGTGACATTGAAAGTACCACCATTTTGTCAAGGGGAAAAACTGCAGAAAACTCCTGAGGAAAACAGAGGAATTTGGAGCAGGAGTAGACCATTCAGTCCCCTGAAATGACTTGGCCTTTTGGTAAGGTTATCTCTAATTTTCATAGAATCGTAGAATTCCTGCAGAGTGGAAAGAGGCTTTTTGGTATATCAAGCCTGCAGCGACCCTCCAAAGGGCATCCTACCCACAACCAGGCCCCCACCCTATACCTGCAACTGTCTTCCCTGCATCATTTCCCATGGCTAATCCACCTAGACTGCACACCCTTGGATGCTTTGGGGCAACAACATAGCCAGTCCACCCATTCTGCACATCTTTGGACACAGGGAGGAACCAGAGCACTTGGAGAAAACATACGCAGATACAGGGAGAAAATACAAACTGCACAGACAGTCGCCCAACAGAATCAACCAGGGTCCCTGTCACTGTGAAGGCAGTAACACGAAATGATGTACTGTGCTGTGCATAATTTTATTGATGCCACAACTCCACTTTACTGTCTGCCGCAAATAACCTTTCACTATCTTACCAATTTAAAAAAAAACTATCTAACTTTGCCTTGAATATATTCATTGACATAGCCACCACTCCTCTCTGGACTAAAGAATTCCATAGATTAATGACTCTCGCAAGGGAAAAAAAAACTTTCATCTCAGTCTTAAATAGGAGATCCCGAATGTTTACATGGTTTTCCCCTAATCCTAGACTGTCACACAAGGGAAAACTTCTCCCAGCATCCATCCAGTCAAGTTCCCTCAGGACCTGATATATTTCAATAAGATCAACTCACATCCTTTGAAACTTTAGCGGGAACCAGCCCAACATGTCTTCATAAGACAACTCTTTCATCCCAGAAATCAGTCGAGAGATACCTCCCCAAAATGCTTCTGAAGCAATTATATCCTCATAATAAAAAAAAGTGAACAGTATTCCAGCTGTGGTCTCACTAAGATACTGCATACTTGTGGCAACACCTTTATTTTCAATTCCCCTCATGTTAAAATTTGCTGCAGAGTGCACAACCTCTGAAGTGCTTCAGTAACGATGGTGTATGGAAATTCCAGTTGAATTTCTGGTTGATCATGGCTCCCATAAAGAGCTTGCTGTTTTGGACTTGGTGTCTCTCTGCCTCTGTTGCATCTGTTGTTGTGATGCCACCCTGCATATAAGTATTTCTGACAGATTTTCTTCTTACTCAACTGAGCATGGTCCTTCAGAGTGATTTATAGGGTCCTCAATTGTGTCAGTTCTAATTCCTGCACTTCTGTGCTCACCTGTTTCTCTCCCATTAATCCTGCAACATTGGAGTTCTCTCTGTCCTCCCCATATAGTACTCTTATGTCCACATTCAACATATTAACTTACCACAGCCATCAGAATAGTACCACAACCAAACAAATCTTCCCCTCCCCTTACAATATTTCAAAGAAACTGCAGTGATCGAAACAATGTCAGCCAGGGGGATTTCATAGAATGTGAATTCCCTGATTGAGGCTGTTAACCTGATCCAATCAGGGAGTTCTGGTGGACAGATCTAAACTGCGGTGAAATTTTCTGCATTTTTTGTTTCTTCACTATGTCCTACACACACACGTGCGCACATACAACATGTGTGCTGGGGAAAAATAAGCACTGCCACTGTTCGGCGGCAGTGTGGGGATCTTTATATAAAAATAATCAAACAGGAATGTCAGGGGTTCTCTGCTCTCTCTCGGAGCTGGCTCTAAGTGAGCTGTGACAGTATCATGTCCAATGTACATGTAAATAAAGGGTGACTTGGTGACGCGATACCAGCCTTTGTGGTATTATTTCAGAAACCATTCTTGAGACTCTTATCTACTCTCAAATCCTCCCCAATTTCCTGATCCATTTTCATGGCTCCTTCCAAATGGAATATTTGCTCTCCCAAATATCTAGAATCTCAATAATCCTTTGGAGTGAAACAGAGATTTAGTAGCAATATTTCTTTTTCAAAATAATTGAAATAATGCCATGAATGGTGGTATTCTGTCATCAGGTCACCCTTCATTTACACATGCTTTGTACACAACAATGATCCAGTTTGCACAGAGCTAGCTCATAGAATGAGCAGAAATCCTGACACTCCAGTTTATATCTGTCAACCAAAACTCCCGGATTGTACCAAGTTAGCAGTCCCAATCAGGGAAATCATATTCTATGAGATCCATTTAGCTGACATTGTTTCAATGACTTTGGGAGAGTTAGGTCTGCAGATGCTGGAAAGTCAGTCAATCCAGCTCCACACTTTATCGTTCCAATGACTACAGTAGTATACAAAATTCATTGCATGCAATACACTCATCAGCAATTGGAAGAATAAATGCAAATTTAATTATCATTTCGTGGAAAATATCCATTTAATCCATGAGTATGTCTAAGTTCCTGTAATTTCAAATCTCTCAGGTTCACTCTGACCTTTCTGTCCTTATCCTTTTGTCTGGTTCTAATCTGTTGAATGCAATGTGGAAGAATTTCACCATTCCTTTTGATTAGGCACTTCACAGCTTTCAAGACAGCACTTAAAATAAAACAGTGTTAGGTGAATTTGACCTGATAGTGGCCAAATCACCTGGGGAAAATGAATCATGGGAGCTATCAGTCAGAAAACATCTCCCCTGGGAAATTTTGAAAGGAGCTGCTCTTCCAATCAGTGACTGTTTTCCCCCTGTGTTTTCTATTGATGGGTTCATCAGTGGGTCTTTCAGCAGCAAATGCAAAAAGCAAATGGCCTGTGATGGGAGCAGAATTTAGAAAGTGAGTGGTGGTGGTGGTGAGCAATACTGTTGAGGTTACGAGATAATGAGTCTGTCAAGTGAGGTCAGTGAGGGATTGGCTTTGGCAAGTAAGGCAAGAACTAAGTGGCTGGATAGGAGCAGAAGTAGGTGAGAGATTGAATGGTTGCAAAACGAAGGAGTGGATGGTGAAAAAGTCTGCCAAAGGGAACGTATCAACAAAGTAAAATCTTGCTAATGGGAATCATGAAATCCTGCAGCCGCAGGTAATTACTTTTTCATCAATTAATGTTATTTTTATGAAGATTCAGTTATGGAAAAAAGGTTCATAACTTATGGCTATTACATTTAAAAATGTGTCAATTTAATTTTGATGGTGTTTAGGAAATTTAAGCTTTCCTTGTGTTGTGCTTTAAAGTTTAATAGAATGTTGAAAATTATTGACGACATTGATGAATTCTTTCAATTCTCAATCTGAGAGAGCAAATGCTTACATGTCAACACACTTGCAGGTAACTGAATCTCATCTAATTAAACGATTAGTAAGAATGAAAAATATATTCAGAAAATTAAAAGTGGACCTTAAAAACCAAAACATAACCCACAAGAAATATCAAGAACCTTTGAAACATTCAAGATTTAGCACTAAGTTGAAACATTTCATAGCACAAGCACTGTCTTATGTTATTTTGGACAGAGACTTTGTTTTCTATATTTCCATTTATAGCCTCTCTTGGTCAATCTTTTGCTACTTATTTGTCTTTTTGTCACTTCAATGGCTTAGAGCATTACTTCTTTCGTTATTTAATCTCTCAAGCCTTCCACTCTAACTCAAACTTTTTTTGTTATTTTTCCTCCTTTCCCACTTTCCATTCTGCTGTGGTTGCTTGAAAATATTACATCTACAATGTTCTTCTTGTTCTGTATCTGAAATGTCAAATTGTGTGTTCCTAGGGGCTAGGAAGGGTTTGGTTATTTTGAAAAGAAAGGTTTCAACCAATTTGCTAATGAGTTCCTGACTGTAACCATTTTTCACAGGGTTGGGCGCATTCAGGGTAAAATCCATTGGGAATGAGCCACAATTGACAGGAATTCAAAACAATCTGACCAGAATACATATTTAAGAAACAAGCTTGAAACAGATACTAAAAGAACCAATTGCAAACTACAGCGAAAATGTCATGGCAGAAATGCATTTAAAACAAATAAACATACCGCAGAAAATTATCTTCTACGGGAGATCAAAGAGGCTCATCCCATTCTCCTCACAACTGATATGTTCTCCTGTTCTCTTCTGGGTCCCAAACTCCTCCTCCCCATCCTGATTTCCAGTGAAACCGTGCATGAATGCAAAATGGGCACAAGCGTCTTCCTAAACCATACGGTACATGGTCCTCAATGTCAGTTAATGCAGTCGATGCAGAAACCCTCAAAACGTTAAAGGACTATTCAGATATATACTTGCAATGCCCAGGCATTAAAGGCTATGGGTCAGGTGCTGAAAAATGGGATTAGAATAGTTAAGTAGTTGCTTTTCACTGGTGTAGACTCAATGGGCTGAAAGACATTTTTCTGTGCTGTAGACATCTATGACTCTCTTTGAACAACATGGTAAATTGTCCAACAATTATGGTTGTGGAAAAGGGAGAATTAGTTGGCTAAACTTTAGTCTAAGACACAGATTAATGTACCTAGTGAGGCAAATAAAATCAAGATGTATTTGAAATATTTGCACCTTTGTCCATATTCAAAACAGTTGGCAGAATCGGAAGCAAAAGATGAATGGAGTATTCCATTTAGGATAATTACCTTCATCTCAAAATGGATGAGAATGCTGGAAAGGAAGGATACCTGACTGGTGTTTCAAGAAAGAGAGAGGGCTTCAGCAGAGAAGAGACCATAAGAAGCCCAAATGGCCCTAAGATGTAGGAGCTAAACAAGGCCATTGACTGCTCCTCCATTCAATGAGATCTAGGCTAGTCTGATAATTCTGAACTCCACTTTCCCAACATAACTTTATAATCCTTGATTCCCTTAATGATTAGCAATCTGTATATCTCAGTCTTGAAAATACTTAATGACACAGCCTCAGCCACCCTTGAAAGTACAGAATTCCACAGATTCATTAGTCTACGAGAGAAAGAGTTCTCCTCATCTCTGACTTAAATGGGTGACTCCTTTCTCTGAGATTACGCTGTCTGATCCCAGACTCTTCCCACAGGGAAACAATCATTTCCCCATCTTCCCCATCTACCCTATCATGCCCCCTAGGAATCTTATACATTTCAATAGTCTTCTCTCATCCTTCTAAAATCCAATGACTACAAACCCAACCTACTTAACCTTTTCTCACAAGAAAACTCTTCAATACTTGGAAATAAATCTAGTGAACCTACTCTGGGCCTACTCCAATTATAGTATATCTTTGCTTAGATAATAGAACCAAAAGCTGGAGAGAGAAGGAAAAAATGAAGCAGGGAATAAAGGAGCTTTACAGAAAAACAAAAATGCTAGCAATGAAATGAGAAACTCAAAATTGATTGAAATAAGATGGAGAGAATTTGTTGTGTTATGGGGAAATAGCTTATAAGCTTCCAGGGAATGTGCTCCTCGAATCTAGAACAGTGAAAGGAGACTAGCAAGAAGCACTCAGGAAGACTTCCTTCAGCGACCAGGGGCTTACGAGCATCCTAACAAAGGTGAACAAACGTATAAAATAAAGAGAAAGCCATGGGAGTTTCAGAATGCAAGTCCCAACCTGCAAGATTAAAATGATGCAGGATAATACTGACACAAGTTTGTAAAAAGGCCAGAAAAGAGACTTTTGAGTAAAAGGAGGTCACTGTAAACAAAATCCAGAGAGGCTATGCAAACTGAACAGTATCAGCAAAGATCAGCAGGTTAACAAAAAACTGAGAAATATTCAGAGGCCCTAATGGAGGCCAAATGACCTATTATGGATCAAGTCACTCGATGTTTAGGATAGCAATGCATTTTATAAGAATGTGCTTTGTGGAATTACCAAGCCACATGACATCTAAAGTGAGGTAGTGATCTTATTTTCAAATAAGTCACGGTGCAGATAAAATGATTTTCCTGAGAGCATGTAATATGATGCCAGATATAGAGTTGATATTCAGTATTTTAGAACTGTAACAAAACTACTGAAAGAGAGACATGGGGATGTTCAGAATTGTGCAACCTGCCCCATACTACTGAAACAAATTGCAAAAGAACAAATAAACAGACCATCACTAAACAAATGGATGAAACAAAACACTGCAAATTTTCCTTTCCCAGCTCCGGTTGAAATGAAAGATTTTATGAAGCAGAACTGTCAGTTTTCCATGAGCAGTGGCAAAATTATGAAAACCTAACAGATTTGCTTAATAATTCAGAATAACTGTGTGCAGCCATAGACTTATTACTGATGAAAAGAGATTGTTTATTGAAATTTCCATCCTAAATCTCTCTGAAGAGAAGGAAAAAACATACTGCAGAAATTTTGAAAGCCTCGAAAGCATGCTTTGAAACCCAATATTATTTGTACAATGTTACCGACCAAGATTAAAAAGAGCCCATTGATCAATATCTGACTTCAATGTTTCAGCTTGCATAATCCTGCAAATTGGTTCAACTAAAAGGCAACAAACTAAAACATGTTTGCATTAAGCATAAGATATCCAAAATTGAAAGCACATCTACCAAGACAAGAGAAACTCTTGGACAAGTATGAACATGTGCAGTTTAAATCAGATGCTAGACCATTTTACTGCCTGAATACACCAAGCCTTGCATTTTGCTAATTAATACTCAAGGCCCAAAGGGCTATCCAAACATGGACAAATATATGAATGCAAACACTATGGAGGACATCATGGGAAGGAGCAGAATGCATATCCACTCTGGTAAAAACAGTGTTCTCATGACAAGAATCAACGTATGGCTAGGAAAAAGCACAACAAGCAGGCATAGGTGGTGATTAGTGTGATATTATTTTAAATTACTAAACATTATTTTTAATTACTACACAACAGAGTGATTTTTGTCAGATTGGCTTTGTGACAGTTGCCACTTATCCCAAAATAGGTTATAGTGTAAGGTCAATTCAGCATCTACTGACAAAAGTTTCAGCTTCCTTGTAAAACAATCTAAAAGACAAGATAGAAGAGTTTAAAAAAAACAAAGAAATCAAAAACGTTGCAATTCCTACAGATAGGACTAGCAGTATGGTAGCAGTGAAATTATATGGAAAACTGAGAGATTGGCATCATTCCAAAGAAACTAAGTAAAGTCTTGACGAGATCTCACTAACCCATACCAGCCATTAATGGAAACCTTTCACAACTTGCAAAGTTGAAAAGCTTCACTAACCTATTTTTAAAAAAATGGTCACTGGCAAGTGAAGGCGAATGAAAGTAATAGTTTCTAATTATGTTATGGTAACTATTTGTCAAATACAGATGGATACACATGTTGTTTCCATGGGTCCTGAGGCATATCAATGCAGACAACATTAGTAATTAGTGATATTCCCTGAATGGAGCTATAATGAATGATTCATCAATTTACAGTTGCAGAGAGACATTGGGAAAAGTCATTGCTGATGACAATCAAGTTCTAGTGTACTTGTAGAAAAACCCATCTGATGAAAAAAAGCTGAACAAAAAAAAACATGCTCGTAAAGAAGCCCAAAATCAAGTACATAAGCCATGTACTGACAGAAAAAGGTCTTTTTGCCAATCTTTAAAAAGATGAAAGCTATAGTAGCAATGCATAAATGTTACAGCATTGCAACAATGGGTTAGTATTAGCCACTACTTAAAGTTCATGCACAATTTATTATTGAACCATTGCACCAAATCACAGCTAAGGATATACACTATTATAGAGTCATAGAGATGTACAGCATGGAAACAAACCCTTTGGTCCAACTCAGGACCCATGGGAACAATATGTGTATCCATCTGTATCTGACAAATAGTTACCATAAAATAATTAGAAACTATTACTTTCATTTGCCTTCACTTGCCAGTGACCATTTTTTTTAACTAGGTTAGCAAAGCTTTTCATGCCAACCAGATATCCTAAACTAATTTAGTCCCATTGCCAACACTTGTTCCAGATCCCTCTAAATCTTTCCTATTCATATGCTTATCCAGGTGCCTTTTAATTAATGTAATTGTAATTGGTCTCCACCACTTCCTCTGGCAGCTTATTCCATACATACACCAGCCTCTGTGTGAAAACATTGCCCGTTTGATCCCTTTTATGTCTTTCCTCTCTCATCCTAAACCTATGCCCTCTAATTCTGGACTCCCTCATCTCTGGGAAGGACCTTGTCTATTTATCCTATCCTTGCCCCTCATGATTTTATAAACCTCTATAAGGTGACCCCTCAACCTCCGATGCTCCAGGGAAAACAGCCCCAGTCTATTCAGCCTCTCCTTAGAGCTCAAATCCTCCAACCCTGCCAACCTGCTTGTAAATCCTTTCTGAATCCACCCAAGTTTCACAACGTCCTTCCAATAAGAAGGAAACCAGAATTGCACACAATATTACAAAAGTGGCCCAGCCAAAAAGTTGTTCAGCTGCAACATGACCTCCCATCTCCTCTGCTCAATGCTCTGACTAGTAAAGGAAAGCATACTAAATGTCTTCCTCACTATCCTATCTACCTGTAACTCTACTTTCAAGGAATTATGAACCTGCACTCCAAAGTCTCTTTGTTCAGCAACACTCCCCAGGACCTTAAAATTAAGTGTATAAGTCCTGCTCTGAGTTGCATTTCCAAAATGCAGCACCTTGCATTTATCTAAATTAAACTCCATCTGCCACTCTTCAGCCCATTGGGCCATCCGATCAAGATCCTGTTGTAATCTGAGGTAAATGTCTTCGCTGACCACTACACCTCCAATGTTGGTGTCATCTGCAAACTTACTAACCATACCTCCTATGTTCACATCCAAATCATATATCTAAATGGCAAAAAGCAGTGCGCCCAGCACCAAACCTTATGGCATTCCACTGGTCACAGGTCTCCAGTCTGAAAAACAACCCTCCACCACCACCCTCTGTCTTCTACCTGTGAGCCAGTTCCATATCCAAATGGCTAGTTCTCCCTGTATTCTATGAGACTTCACCAGACTCCCATAAGGAACCTTGTCGGACGCCTTACTGCAGTCCATATAGATCATGTCTACCACTCTGCCCTCATCAATCCTCTTTGTTACTACTTCAAAAAACTCAATCAAGTTTCTGAGACATGATTTCCCACGCACAAAGCCATGTTGACTATCCCGAATCAGTCCTTACCTTTCCAAAAACATGCAAATCCTGTCCCTCAGGATTCCCTCCAACAACTTGCCCACCACCGATGTCAGGTTCTCCGGTCTATAGTTCCTTGGCTTTTCCTTACCACTTTTCTTAAATAGTAACACCACATTAGCCAATCTTCAGTCTTCTGGCATCTTATCTGTGACTATCGATGATATAAATATCTCAGCAAGGGATCCAGCAATCATGTTCCTCGCTTCCCACAGTTTGAGGGTACACCTGATCAGGTCCTGGAGATTTATCCACTTTTAAACATTTCAAGACATTCAGCACCTCCTCCTCGGTAATATGGAGATTTTTCAGAATGTCACCATCTATTTCCTCACATTCTACATCTTCGAAGTCCTTTTCCACTGATGCAAAATGCTTGTTTAGTACCTCCCCCATCTCCTGTAGCTCCACACATATGCTGCCTTGCTGATCTTTGAGGGGCCATATTCTCTCCCTAGTTACCCTTTTGTCCTGAATGTATTTATAAAATCCCTTTGGATTCTCCTTCACCCTATTTGCCAAAGCTATCTCATGTCCCCTTTTTGCCCACCTGATTTTCCTCTTAAATATACTCCTCCCACCTTTAAAGTCTTGTAAGGATTGATTTGATTTCTCCTGTCTATACCGGACATATGCTTCTTTCTTTCTCTTAACCAAAATCCCAATTTCTTTAGTCATCCATTTTTCCCTACACCTTACCAGCCTTTCTTTTCACTCTAACAGGAATATACTGCCTCTGGACTCTCATTATCTCATTTTTGAAGGTTTCTCATTTTCCAGCAATCCCTTTGCCTGCGAACATCTGCCCCCAACTAGCGTTAGAAAGTGCTTACCTCATACCATCAAAATTAGCCTTCCTCTAATTGATAACTTCAACTTTTAGATCCGGTCTATCCATTTTGATCACTATTTTAAAACTAATAGAATTATGGTGGCCCCAAAGTGCTCCCCCACTGACACTTCAGTCACCTGCTTTGCTTTATTTGGGAAATGAACAAATAATGACTGCATTTCTGGTGCTGAAGCACGATGATGTAACAGATAAAGTCAGTAGGTCATAAGACCACAAATTTTAGGAGCAAAATTAGGTCATTCAATCAATCATGTCTGCTCTGCCATTTGATCATAACTGATATGTTTCTAGAGTCATAGAGTCCTACAGCATGGAGACAGATCCTTCAGCGCAAACTGGTCCATGCTGACCAAAATGTCTGCTCACGCTAACCCCATTTCCCTGCACTTGGCCCAAATCCTTCTAACCTTTCCCTATCCATGTATGGATCCAAATGCCTGGGTGTTAATGTACCCACTTCAACCACTTCCAATGGCAGTTTATTCCATATGTATACGACCCTTTGTATAAAAAAGTTGACCCTTTGTATAAAAAAGTGGTTCCCTTTTATTCTTTCCCCATATCATGCCTTGTACATTCTTTCCCAAATCATTGATATAGATAACAAACAGTAATAGGCCCTGTACTGAGCTCTAAGGCACTCCACTAGTCACAGGCCTTCAGTCCAACAAGCATCCTCCCACTATTACCCTCTGCTTCTTACCATCAAACCAATCTTGTTTGCAATTTGCTAGCATGCGCTGGATTCCACATGATCTAACCTTCCAGAGCAGCTTGCCATGTGGAACCTTATCAAAGGCCATACTGAAATCCATATAGAGTACATCTATCACCCTGTCTTTGTCAACCTTCCTGGTCACTTTATCAAAAGAACTCTAACATATTTGTGAGGCATGATGTCCCACTCACAAAGCCTTGCTGCCTACTCCTAGTCAAACCTTTTCTTTCCAAAATGTATGTGTATCTTGTCCTTCAGAATCTTCTCAAGTAGCTTATCCACCACAGATTTTAAGCTTATTGGTTTTTCTTTGCAGTCCATCTTGAATAAAGGCACCACATTCGCTATCTTCCAGCCTTCCAGGACCTCACTTATGTCTAACGATTTCGCGAAAATATCAGTAGGGCTCCCGCAATTTCTTCTCTAGCCTCTTGCAGTGTTCTTAGATATATCTGGTCAGGACTAGGAGATTTATCTACCTTCATACATTCTAATACATCCAATACCTCCTCTACTGTGATATGGACTGTCTCCAAGATATGACCACTAACTTCCCCATGTTCCCAAATCTTTGTGTCTCTCTACACAATAAACACAGAGGAAAAATATTAATTGAAAACCTCACCCATCTCTTGTAGTTCTACACATTCATGTCCAGTTTGGTCCTTGAGGGGCCCTATTCTCTGCCTAGTTATTCCTTTTCCTTTAATGTATTTAGTGTACCTCTTTGGATTCACCCTAATCTTCTCATCCAAGGCTATCTTGTGCCCCTTTTCACCATCTGATTTTCTTCTTCAGTAAACTCCTGTATATCTCCAAGGATTCCCTTGATCCCAGCTGCCTGTGCCTGAGACACATTTTTTTTTCTGGTCAAAGACTCAATATCTCTTGCCATTCCAGGGCTCCCTATTCCTGCCAACCTTGCCCTTCACCCTCACAGAAATATATAGACCTTGAACTCTAGATATCTCACTTTTAAAGTCCTCCCATTTGCCAGGCAATCCTTTACTTGCAAACAAACTATTCCAATTAACCCCTGCAATCTCAAGTCTAATTCCATTAAAATTCATCTTGCCCCAATTTAGTACTTCAATATGTTTGTCCCTCTCCATAACTATTTTAAAATTAATAGAACCCCCACTTTGACAACCTTATTGCTCCTGCAAGTCTCCCCTTACATATTGGTTCCTCTAAATCCCATTGACTATTTGGGGACCTATGATACAACCTCAACAACATCGCCATTCCCTGCTTGTTTCTTAGCTCCACCCATAAAGGCCTTTATGGATGATCCTTCAGTTATTTCATCTCTGATTACTGCTGTGATACTCGCCTTAATCAAAACTGCAACTCCCCCTCCCATCCTTCCACCACCACAGTCCTGCCTAAAGCATTTGTAACCTGGCACATTAAGCTGCCAGTCCTGTCCCTCCCTTAGCCATGTTTCTGTAATGGCTATAATATACCAATCCCACAAACCTATCCACGTCCTGAGTTCACCAGCGATACCTATCAGCCCTCTTGCATCGGAACAAATGTAATTTAATCCAACAGGCATTCCTTGTTCCAGCCTGACCGGTCCCTACAACGTACTATTTCTGATCACTGTATCTCCTTCGAGTCTCGCACTTGCCTCCCTGTAAGTTGAGGATCCCAACCCCTCCAAACTAGTTTAAAACCTCCCTTGCAGCATGAGCAAACATGGCCACCAAGATATTGGTCTCCCTCTAGTTCAGGTGCAGGTCACCTTTGCCCAAGATCCTAATGATCTAAAAATCTGAATCCCTGCCCCCAGCACCAATTCTTTAGCCACACATTTATCTGCCATATCCTCCTGTTCTTACCCACACTAGCACATGGCACTGGAAATAATCCAGAAGTTATTACCAATGAGGTCCTGGTTTTTAAGTTTTTTTCTTAGTTCTCTATAATTACTCCACAGGACCTCATCCCTATTTCCACCTGTGTCATTTGTGCCAACATGCACAATGACTTGTGGCTGCTCATCCTCCCCTTTGAGAACGCTCTACACCTGCTCAGAGACATCCTGGGAAGCAACATACCATCCCAGACGCCCGTTTGCAGCCACAGAATCTCCAATCTGTCCCCATAACTATCGAGTCTTCTATCACTAAAGTCCAGTTTGTCCTTACCCTTTCCCGCTGTGCCCCAGAGGCAGTAGTAGTGCTACCAACCTGGCTACTGCTGCTTTCCCCTGAGTCATCTCGCCTCAAACTGTATCCAAACTGGTACGCTTGTTTTTGAGGGGAATGGCCACAAGGGATTCCTGCCTACTCTCTTTGCCTTTCCTGGTGGTCACCCAGATACTCTCTGCCTGCACCTTAGGTGTGACCACCTCAATAAAACTCTTTTTGATGAAGCGCTCAGCATCTTGGATGATCTTGAGTGCATCCAGCTCCAGCTCCCCAACGTGGTCTCCCAGGAGCTGCATCTGGGTGGACTTCCCACTGGTAGAGTAATCAGAGACAATGGAAGTCTCCCTGAGTTCCCACGTCCTACAGGAGGAGCATGTGACTTCCCTAACTGCCATTTTAACTGTTGTACAAAGGAAAGTTAAAAAGGATTTTACCTGAGCTTATCTGTAATTATTGCTGAGCCGCCGCTTTCCTAAGCGTCTCGAGCCTTAGCCTTATTTCTTACTCCTCCACATTTTTTTTTGTGAGGGCAGGAGGGCAGGAGGGAAACACGACAGTGATGTAGTGATGTCTTAAGCACTCCTTGCCACCATATCACAAGCATTTCAATATACAATCCTAAAGCCACAATTATATGCTGCAAAGTATATTCAAATAATGTCATTGTGATTCCAGTGATACCATATGGATGTAACGTAGAAGCAGGCATATGTTGCTGACGTGCTGCTGCAAGTAACACTCCAAATAAAGAAAGTAGAAGATGCTATCAAGAGCATGAAATCTTCCAGATCGTAGCAGCATGGCATGCTGCGGAAGTCATCAACCCTGCAGAAACATTAGATGGAATTATTCCAGCCCTACACTGTATGGCCAATGTCGAGAAAGATGTAAAAATGTGGAGAGATTATAAAAAGTTGAATCTAGATGTCAAGAAATATGACTATGATTTTCCCATTAAATCTTAAATGTTGAATTCTGAATCTGACAAATAAGTGGTGACTTCCACATTTCATGCATTTGCATCTCATCATTAGCTAATCTTATATTACTTATATGCAGATTGCACAACTACCCTCCTCTACCAAGAAATTACTTAGTGAAAATTCCTAATTTAAGAATCAAAGCATTTACCAAGCAAATGCTAAATCACTGCTAGCTTCCCCAGGCTTCCATTGTATAATGTCTCTTCAACAATGAGTTCTTTAATGGTCTATGGACAAAATCCTCCTCCACCATCTGTCCTTTGAAGTTGCCATCAGCAAACGATCAGCATCACCACATTATCAGGCTGACCTCAAAATCTACTCCAGCACTTTGGAGCAAAAGGTCACTTTGCACACAGGGCGACATAGAACTTAGGGGTAAGGCTGGCATTAGGAGACTATTGGTTCTGAAGTCATCTCTAATCTACATGGGTCAGGTCAAGAGGAAAATGGAGAATTAAGTTGGAGATAATCTAGAGACTGAGTAAAGGTTAGTGGAAGTGAAGTTGAATGGGGAGTCAGGGAATCTGTTTAATAGTTCTCCAGGAGTTAGAGCAATTCCTAGGTCACTATTTAGCTTAAGTGATTTGGAACCCTCTGAATTGTCTAACTTAAAGGATATTTTTAAGGTTCCAGATATCACGGCAATTCACATGAAGTCAGCTGAATCTGTGATTCTGCATAATCCTGGTGCACTGGTCCAGCCTGTGTTTCTACTCCAACTGCGTTGCTATTGGAATATATAACCCAATATGTCTATGCCTGCCACTTCTGAAAACTGTTGATAGGAAAACCATTGGACACCATTGAAACTCATCATAACTGAAGTGGTATTAATGGCTCCATAGTTACCTCTTACTAAACACATTGATACAAAACAAAAACACCATCTTATTCAGTACATTTACTCCAACCAGGAACCCTTTCACAAGACTGAAAATTCTGGTTTTTGAGCTATTTTAAGTATACAGTTTTGAATACATTTTTCCCAGTTTGCTATGTAATATTAAAACACACAACCAGCAGGTTCAATTAAATCATGCCTCAAATATTGACCTGTCTTTAAATCTGATTTCCACAAAAAACCCTATATTTTGCCTGAAAAATGAATCAATTCTAGTGAACTAATTCTAATTACATTCAACTGCATCCATCTGCATTCAAACTCCTGCAAAAATGAATTCTTCCAGAACATCAAACTGCAAGGACTGTCCCTGGGCATTAACTTACTCCACATGAATTAATGCCCCTTTTTTCAAAAATTCATTCATAATTGTACTTTCATTTCTTCAATTTCTCTATCTTTTCTTTGTATCCTAATGTGTCTGTGTTGTGAAAATTTATTTCCTGGGGTTTTGAGTGTTTGAATAAATATGATTTTTTTAAAACATAAAGAATTTGTTGCAGATCATTTGAAAACTGGACTTGACAAACAGAAGGTTTGAAGTAAATATATTTGCAGCCTGTTTCAAAAGGGAAGAGGAATAAAAATAAAACAATAAGGAAAAAAGGCTTATCCCTGTTATGGAAGGAAGTGGAAGATCATAAGATAATTTGTGATACCAATACATCTGTGACATAGCCACTGTCTTCCCTTCCTCATCATGATCTGGCTGTGTATGGCAATGTAGTGAAGGCATCCAGTCTCCCTTGTAGGGGGTCATACTTTATTTACCTCCTGCATCTCAGGAACCACCTGCAGTTCCTAATTGAATGCTAAATGCAGATACTGTCTGTCAATTGCCTGTTTACCATGAAATTAATCTGGTGGAAGCACTAGCAGTAAGTGGAATTGGAATCTCAAAAAAAAGCTGCCTCCTGAATACTTTTACTATTCAGAAAATTCAATCTGATAACTTGAACAGGGAAGACTACAGAATTGCAGCTCAGAAAAAAGCCAGTCAACTCATTTTATATGCGCCAACTCTTTAAATGACTATCATTACCCAGTGCCAACTTGCTGCTTTTTCCCTGTGTACTTGCACCGAATTTTTATCCAAATAATCATTCGGTGCCCTTTTGTATATCTTAGTTGACCAACATATTTCCAGGCAGTGAATTCTATACTCACTGCTCACTGTGTGGAAAAGTTTATTCTCATCACATTTGCTCCTTTTACAAATCACTCTAAACCTATGCCCAATCATTCTTGTTTCTCGTAAAATGTTAAAGTTTCTCCCTATCCATTCTATCCAACTAGCTCAGGATTATCAAGTCTCATCTTAGTCTTCTTTCCAAAGAGAATAGTCCCAACTCCTTCAATCTATCCTGCTAACTGAAATTGTTTATGACTGGAATAATGCTTGTAAATTGCCTGTGCATTCTCTTGAATGAGTTCACATCTTTCCTATAATGTGATATGTAGAACGATACACTATATGCCAGCTGAGGCCTAACAATGCATTATACAAATTCAACTTTATTTCCTTGCTACTAAACTATTAATAATTATTCCTATTAATAAAGACCAGAATACAGTATGCTTTATTAACTGTGCTTTTCACCTGTTCAGCCACATTCAATGATCATTATATTTGTACAGCCATGTCTTCTGCTCTTGCATTCCCAGAGAATTGCACCTCCATTTTATATTGTCTTTCAATGTTCCTTCTATCACAATACATTACCACATAGGCCTCTTCATTGAACTTTCTCTGCCACCTGCCTACCCACTTCACCAACTTATTTATGTCTTTTTGGAGTTCTACATTGTCCTCCTCATTTTACAATTCTTCCAAGTTTTGTGTCATCTGCAAGCTTTGAAATTGTCCCCTGTACACCAGGATCAAGATCATTATTATGTTAAGAAAAGCATGTGTCCTGATGGTGAACTCTGGGAAATTCATCTACAAATTTCCCTTGAGCCTGGAAAATATCCGTTGACTGTTAATTTCTGTCTTATATTGCTCTGCCAATTTTGTATCCACATTGCTACTGCCCCTTTAGTTCATGGCTGAAAACTTTTCGCAAAAGTCTGTTGAGTGGCATTTTATCCATGATGTGGATGTGCCAGTGTTGGACTGGTTGGGCAAGGTCAGAAGTCACACAACACCAGGTTATGTCCAGCAGGTGTATTTGAGACAACAAGCTTTCAGAGCACTACTTCTTCATCACTTGACCTGATGAAAGACCAGCGCTCCAAAAGCTGTGATTTCAAATAAACCTGTTGTACTATAGCCTGGTGTCAGGTGACTTCTGGCATTTTATCCAATACCTTCTGGACGTCTATGCATCAGCAGTGTTATCCTCATTAAAACTTCTTGTTGCTTTCTCAAAAAACTGCAGTGAGTTAGTTAAGCACAATTTCCCTTCAGAAATCCATGATGACTCTTCCAAATCAACTGTCCTTTTCTAAAAGGATTACTAATTCTGTCCCAAGTAATTGTTTTAGAAGTGTCCCCATCACAGATGTTAAAATGTCTGGTCTGTATTTGCTGGGATTCCAACTTTTTTTTTTAAGTGGCTATAATATTTGTACTTCTCCAGTTTTCTGGCAGCTTCCCTGAATGAATGAATGATTTTACTGATGTGTACTTTACAGTAATAATTCATTAAAATACTGTGAAAAGCTTTCATCTTTCACCAAGATTTGGTGCCATTTTGAATAATTTAAGAGGAAGGAAAACAAGAAATATATAGCTTAAAGGGAGTCCATCAGTTCTAGGGAAGACTAAAAGATTATTATTTAATGGCCCTGAAATTTCTACTCATTTCCTGCAGCATCTTTGGATGGAGACTATTAAAAGATTCATCGTCCTATTGTTTTATGAGCAAAGGCTAAACAGTTTGAGACTATACTCATTGCAATTTAGAAGAATGAGAGGTGACCTCATTGAAATATCAGATTATTCATGAGTTTGAGAGGATAAATGCTGAGAGGATGTTTCACTGCATGGGAGAGTCAAGGAGCAGAGGGCATAGTCTCAGAATAAAGGGATGCGAATTAAACCCAGGATGAGGAGGAATTTTTTTTCTCTCAGAGTGTTCTGAGTCTTTGGAACTTCTTACCACAGAGATCTGTGTGGGCGGAGTTCTTTTGTATATGTAAGGCTGAGGTAGATAGATTCTTGATCAGTAGGAGAATCATGGGCTATAGGGAAAGGACAGGAAAATGAATGTGAGGAATTTTGGAGCAACCATGATTCTATTAAATGGCAGAGCAGGCTCAAGAGTCAAATGGCTCACTCCTGTTCCAATTTCTTTTAATCTTATGGTCTTTTGGATCTCATATGGCCATAGTCAACTTCAAGTGTCAATGGACTTTCCAACACTGCTACTTTATCAATTATAAACCATTCTAGTGACAGAGTTACCTCTTTTTTCACCTTGTCCCATCATCTAACTTCTTGGTAAAGACAAATGCAAAGTATTCATTTAACACCTCAACTATGTCTTTTGCCTCCATGTGTAAAATCACTTTTTGATCTCCAATTATCCTATTCTTCCTTTTACCACTCCTTCATTATTTACTTACCACTATTTACCACTTCTTCACTATTCACTTCAGAAGACTTTGGATTGACTGCTGACATGTTAGCTGCTGTTTTTATTATAATTCCTCACTGCTTCTCTTATTTACATTTTCACCTCACCCCTGAGGTTTTGTATCCCTCTTGGTTCTCAATTGCATTACCTAATTGACACTGTTAAAAAGCGCACAACACCCGGTTATGGTCCAACAGGTTTATTTGGAAGCACACTAGCTTTCAGAGCACCGCTCCCTCATCAGGTGGATGTGGAAGACACAATTGTAAGGCACAGAATTTATAGCAAAAGTTTACAATGTGATGTAACTGGGATTATACATTGAAAAATACCTTGATTGTCTGTTGAGTCTTTCATCTGTTTGAATACCATGATAGTTTCATTTCTTTCATGTGTAAATCACAATTTTTAAAAAAAGTTGCATTCTCAGGTTAACTGTAACAGTTGGTGTTAGCTAGACAATATGTTGAAGGTGTTATCCCCCTGTGTTCTGTCTGTGCCATGATATTTAGATTGATTCTAATCTAAAAAGTGAGATAACAGAGTTGTACATGAATTCATGCAGTTTTTGAGAAAAGTACAATAAAACTCTGCAAGTACAAATTCACCCCACAAATGTATATGTATAGGCGTGTGTGTGTGTCTGTCTGTCAGTCTGGGTTGGGGGTTTGTGAGTGTGAGAGAGAGTGTATATGTGTGTGTGTGCATGTAGAGTGTCTTAAGTCTGTGAGGTGGTGCATGTGTGATTGTGGGAATGTGTGTGTCTGTCAGGGAGTGTGAGAGTGTCTGTGTATATATGTGTCCGTGTGTATGTGTGTGTGTAGGAGTGTCTGTGTGTGTATCTATAGTGCAATGGTGGTCACCTGTAGTGTGACATGAACCCAAGGTCCCAGTTGAGGCCCTCCCTATGGGTACCGAACTTAGTTATCAGCCTCTGCTTGGCCACTTTTCGCTGCTGCCTGTCCTGAAGTCCACTTTGGAGGATGGTCACCCGAAGGTCCGAGGTCGAATGTCCTGGACCGCTGAAAGGTTCCCCAACTGGGAGGGAACACTCCTTTCTTTTGATTGTTGTGTGGTGCCCATTCATCCGTTGCTGAAGCTTTTGCTCAGTTTCCCCAATATACCATGCCTCAGGGCATCCTTGCCTGCAATGTTTAAGACGGACAGCGTACGTGCCACATACATGGTGGGAGGTGTCCACACGTGTAATGGTGGTATCCATGTCCAAACTCTGACACGTCTTGAAGTGCCTACCATGACAGGGTTGTATGGAGTTGTCCTGAAAGCCAGGCAGCTTGCTACGAACAATGATCTGTTTGTGGTTTGGTGGTTGTTTAAAGGCGAGCAGTGGAGGTATGGAGAAGGTCTTGACAAGGTGCTCATCCTCATTGATAATGTGTTGCAGGTCACAAAGTACATGGCGTAGTTTTTCAGCTCCTGGGAAGTACTGAACAATGAAGGGTACCCTGTCGGTTGCAGCACGTGTCTGTTTCCTGAGGAGGTCATTACGGTTCCTTGCTGTGACACATCAGAACTGGCGGTCGATGAGTTGAGCATCGTACCCTGTTCTTATGAGCGCATCCCTGAGTACTTCCAGGTACTACTTAACACTGTCATTGACACATATTTTCTTCTTTATCCTAATAGTAAATTAAATGTCATGCTGGATAAGAAACTGGACAATGTGAAACTTTTGATTCGTACTTCTTCCAATCGGCATTATCAATGGAGTATTCGTGGATGGAGTAATAAAATTAGCCTCGGCATCAATGCATTACTTAACGACACTCGTTAGCATACATCCGCTAATGTTTCCTCTCTGTTGCAATTGCTTCTGCTCAAAAGCCATGAATAGAATATGTGGACTTTGGTTTGGAACACGGTTAGCATAGGTGTAAAAACAGGGAAAAAAAGCAGATTTCATTTCAATATCATATTTCAGAAGCTCTAGGTGCAACAGAGTACTTTTTGAAGGATTTAAAACAAAATAGTTATCAGTATTACATTGAAAATGTAACCACGGTTAGAGATAACTTTAGGATGAGAGAGGCTGGAAAGGGGTGACATGAGCGGGTACAGGAAAAAATTGTTCTATTTTATTTTTGTCTTATATTTATCATAGTATACTTGATTATAGTATATATTCTCCAAAAGATGCAGTTTACAATCAAACTTACTACTTGTCAGATCCCAGTGCAAAAATGAAAACAATTGAGAAATGTTTATTTCATTTCTTTGTGATTGCTGTTTTCTGAAATTTTTCATAAGTAAAATTCCAATATTTATATTACAGTATAAATGTAAGTGTTTTCATTGAGAACTGGAGAAGTGATCCCTCTGCGTTGCAGTGTTCATTGGACAGAAACTAGAAAAAAATAAACATGAAACTAATTGAATGAAGTATTCCCATGGAAAGAAAAAAAAATTGATTTTTTTAAAGAAAGTGACATTTGCAGACATTGGCTGAATAAGCAGCCTTACATAATGCTCTGAATATTTGTTAAAACAAAACAAAAGTGGATTTTTCTGTTGTCCTGTATTAAAGGGGACGGAATTGCCAGCAATTGAGCACACATAAAAGGTGCAATCTCTGCAATCAGTCTCACCTTTAACTGAATTGAACTGAATTGAATAGCCTCAAATGAGTGCTGTGAAAAGTTGCAATTTTGGCACCATCTTAGGTACAGGGCACTCAGGTACAGATACTTTAAGTGTTTGTTACAAAACTGAAAGAGTAAAATAAATAGTCTAGCATAGTAATACAAAGTTTTAAAAGCACTGAAATTACTCCTAATCTAGAATAAGAATAAAAAGTATCTTTAAAATGTACTTAAATTATTTTTCTATGAATCAATGCCCACTAGGCTCCAAACCATGAGATCTCTCTGTCTCCACCTGCTGGCTTCTGGCCCTCGCCTCTGGGACTTGGCTCCCTGGCCGGCCAAGGTTTGGACTGCCTCCTGCTCTGGGCTCCGGCCTGCTACTCACCTCCAGGATGTGTTTCCCTGGCTAGCCTAGGCTCAGACTGCCTCCCACACCGGGCTCCAGCCAGGACTCATCTCCGGGACTTGCCTCCCACGCTGATATAGTCTCCAACTCATCTCCCATGACAAGCTGGACTTGGACTCATTTCCATTCTCTCCGGGTAAGTTTAAGAAGTAAAAAATTGGGATGGCAGGGTGCGAAGGGATAATAAAAACTGTAGAAAAGAAAAAAACGGAAAAGGAACTGGTGAAGCAGAGGAGCTCCAGCAGGAGCATCCTACTCTGCCATCATCTCACTTGAAGCAAATTATGCCCCTGACAAACGGACACAGGGGCTTTGATTTTCATTCCGTGGTAAGATTGCAGAGGTGGGAGAAATATCAACTTCTTGAAACTGACTTTTGACAATGGCTACTCACCTTCTCAATTTTCAATGGAGGTGCTGACTGAATTAGGAGTCAGACTCAGCAATCGGGAACAGCCTTAAATGCTGCCAGTTCATAAGATAGGTTTGGCTGAAAGCCTGCCTTTGAGCATTGCAGTCACAATTTGAAAATAAAGATCAAAACATTCAGCATATTTTCTGCCTCTTGGAAAGATTGTACTGTTTACTTTTCTGTTTTTGATTGTGCACTGTATTTGAAAAAGGAAATTGTAAAAAAATACAAGAACATGGATGGGATCATTGCATATTTTAAAACCACCCTACTAAGAATTTTTTAAAGTACTGTTTATTCAATAAGTGTGGGATATTTGTTTACAGGCTAATTGGAACAAGAACCAGCTGGCAAAAAAATAACTGGTTGCTTGGTGAAATGATGACCAATTGTCAATGATAAAAGCCTTGTTCTGTCAACAACTCTGTGATTGGCTTCTAGATAGCTGAATAGTTTTAACGATATGAATCTGAACGCTATAATCAGAAGCCTACAGATTTCCTTGTCTCTGCAGTGAAAATATACCTAAAACCTTAGGAAAACCAATTTATCTTCCCTCTCCAATGGCAGTAAGCTGTTGTTCTTTGTAAATGAGTCAGTGACTTTATATGTTGTGAACCAATTCCTTTGTGCCTCCTGATAGCAAGTGAAACTACCTAAAGAAGAGAGTTTGAGAAGCGGCAAGTCAAATATCCAATTCAATGTATCCTGGCACAGGGACCCTCAAACGTCTTTACCAATTTTGCTTTTTTCTGTCTACCTATAACTACCTTTCTTTTGCGTCCATCTGTATATGTGTGTTGTGGGAATTTAAGAAGGTGGTTAGAGTTTTAACTAGTAAAGTTATATGTTGAGATTTCATAGTTGTTTATCTATAGTTAGATCTATTTATTTGTAATGAATAGCAATTCTTATTAAGTACAGAAATCTGGACAATTCTCTGTTAATGTGTCTAAAATGACAGGTAAATTGGAGATATTTATCTACTTTTTTATAAACTATTTAGCTTTTATGATGACTCTTGGTATCATGAGACTTGAATTTTAATATGTTAATTTAACAAGTTGTTGCATCATCCACCTCAACCTTACAGCCTTCCCATCCATTCTACCCTACATTTATTTATCTTTAATCCATTGTTTTGACCCCATGTTCTTGTATGTCCATCTGTACATCTCCTATGGCTTTGAAAAGTCCCTTTGCTACCATATGCCATCTATTTATTTCCTCTTATCCCATCTGATCCATTCAGTAACTTGTTGCCTTCAATTATCCTTCAAGACCTTTGGCCAACTTAAATGAACTCATGCCCCTCACCAAACCATTCTTTCTCTTTGTGTTTCTCTCTCTATGTCAACTCAACTAATATGTCCACAATGCATCAACCTCAAGAAACGTGCTGATATTGCCTACTGATGGTGTCACAATTGGAATGAAATAATTTTATCAACAACAAAAATGAGTGAATAAAATCAAACTTCTTCTTGAATCCCTTTCAAGAAGCAAAATTTCACTTAAGTTTTTAATCTAAAATAACAAAAAAAATTCTATTCAATAAGTTGTTGAAGGTGGCCATCAAAATATTTAATAGATAGGTGTCCCATTGTTAAAATTATACTTTAGAAAAACAGTCATCAGTCACGGAGCATAAATCATACAATGATATTATGTGAACAAGTGCTCTGAAAGGTTATTTTTTCCTTGGAATTTAATTCTACAATATTGTTGCTTTTGGTCAATTCCTTAATCCCATACATCTACGCTTTTTTTTGTTGCTTAAATGTGCCTTTCACTATCCCAAGGTTGTCTTATCTCTACCAAAAATGTCTTACCTTGAGCTAAGGCAACCTTGCCTCCACCAACAGTATGCCAGGAGCAGATACAAAGGAATACCTTATCTTTTCAAATGATGAGAAATATTCCTCTAATTCTTATCCCTAATATCCTCAAATGTCATCAAAATCCATGACCCACATTCTAAACCATGCAGCCTAATGCCTTCTATTCATGCCTCATGACTACTCAGACGCAGTAATAACTTAGTGCTTTATTACAGCCCCTCCATTCCCTCCTTTGTAAGCCATGTCAACTTATTGAATATCCACAGGTGTCCATGTAGATATGAGATAAATATATAATTCTATTATGTAAAGTCCTTCATTGCAAGTTAAAATCTATTGAGAAAGGCAATTTCCTTTAATAAATCAACTTTTGACACTTGTTAATATATCTTGACAGTTGACTTTCGTTTACCCCTCTTGAAAGATCTTGACACTTATTGGCAGGTTAACAACTGTTGTTAGAAAGCTGGTCCCTTTTTTCTAAAAGCTGTTCATTTTCTTAAAGATACTGTGTCCTTGGTTTCTTTCAGAGAGGCCATAAAACCCTCTCGACTCCAAGGTGACCCGTTTGGTACAGAGATGGAAAAGATGTTGTGAGGCCTTTTGTTTATATGTAAACTGATGAGACTTCAGGCCAAAGTGGTCATGTTTTAAAAGTGACCTATATAATGAAAGGAGAGTGGTCAGCTCTCTAGCTGAGCAGTTTAATCCAGAACTTATTAGGAGTTCAGCTGTGTGGAAACAGGTTACAAAGCTCTCTCTCTCCTTCTGCCCTTCTAACTTCAACTTCAGCATTTGTTCCACATTAACTGCTTTTTAAGGGGGTTTGCTTATTGAGACTATTGTGTATATTCAAAATAGCATAATTAAGTCTGGTTTGGATAAACAGAGTTCTGTAGGGGTACTTTAATCTGTTCTTTGTGTTTCATTTTGTAGTTTGATGAATAATATTTTGTCTGCTTTAAAACCTGGTAGTCAAACTAGCTAACTTACTCTGGGTAAATTTCACTGTATACTTACCGAAACAAATTGCAAAGTTTTTGTCTGGGCTGCCTGATTCAGAATGTTTTGAGTGGTCTGGCCTAGTCCATAACACTGATATCTTTAAACACTTCTTGACTATTTCTGACATAGTGGACCGATCTAAGGAGTTTGTGCGTTTTGCATGTTCAATTTTCTCCACATATAGCAGTCCTAATTGCACCTGTACTTCACCCCAAAGGATCGCTAACTATCACCCCAAAAGATACCTGTAACATCCTCATCCCTTGAAAGGATCCCTGACCTTCACCACCTTGGTCTACTGACAGTATCTGTCAAAGTTCCTCAGATCTCTACAGGTGTACTCTGCCTCTACAAATAGGAACAATGAGAATATGCCTTCTCTAACTTGATATGATAAATGCCCAGCCATGCTTTTTAGGAGCAGTTGAAATCAGAAGTTAGACCTTTCTATATCTGACTTATCTCCAGTTCATACAAATGGCCCAAACAGTTAGTTTTACTCATTTTTTGCCGAGATGAGTCTAGAATTTAGGAGGTTAGAGGATGATCTGATTGTAGCCTTCAAGATATTAACAGGAAAAGACAAGATAATTAAAGATATGCTATTTTCACTGATTGGGGAGGGAGGGGGCATAGTCGGAGAATTAGGGCCAGACCATTTAGGTGAGAAACACTTCTGCATAGAAAAGGTGATAGATGTTTTGAACTCTCTTCCACAGATGGCAGTGGATGCTGATCTGTTGTTAATTTTAAATCTGAGATAGAAACCTTTTTTGCTCAGCAAAGGTAGTAGAGGATATGAGCTACAGGCACGTATATTGATCTCATTGAAAGGCAGACCAAGCTCAAGGGATTGAATCGCCTATTCCGATTCATATGCTCCTTTTACACCTGATAAAGGGGCAGTGATCCAAAAGCTTGTAATTTCTAACAAATCTGTTGGACTCCAACCTGGTGTCATGTGACTTCTGACTGAAATCAAATGGATTATGAGTTTTTAATTAAATTGTCTTCCTTGTGTGGACAAATTGCAAACCTAGTTGACTCTGAAGCATATGGACATTTTTCCTTTTTGAGAGGAGGGTGATAATAATATGGCCCAAAACTGCTTTATACATTAACTGAGCTGTTGGATTACCTGTTCAAATACTGCTATTTGTTTTCCAGTCCATCCATGGTTGTTCAGTGCTGACAACAAATGCACATCTTCAAATACAAATAAGTATCAGAGATGAAAAAGACTGGTTTAAGCAAACACATTAAAGACTACTACATCTTAGGTTGTACAGTTATAATGTTAATAAATGCGTTCTCAGTGAGTTAGCCATTAGATCCTGCATTAAGCACATACTCCGAGAAGTCAGAGTGAGACAAGTTAATGCTTACTGATTGACTCTGCATATTCAATTATCTTATCCATTCTGCGCTACACAATTATGGACAATTACTTGTTAGAATGCTTCAACCATGTACAAGCTGCTCCGAATGAATGTCGACTAAAGCTATGAAAGCATACATGCTTATGCAGAATACATTACCATTCCAGAAGTATTGGCCAACATTAAAACTAATTGCAGGACCACGTATTATTCATCAGTCTATTGCAGATTTTGCAAATAATTATTATGGATGATGATAAGTTCAAGAATATGGTTAGCATGTTAAAAAAAAACAAATACTTTCAGAATGCAATTGGCTTAGAATGGATCAACTGCTAAAATCTATCAAAAATAAATATTCATAAATATTAACTTCTAAAATCTACTTACCCATTTCCCTAATGTTCTTTGAGTTCATATCGGCTTCAACACGAATTCAAAAATTGCTTATGACATCACTAAATATTTCATTTGCACCTATTATTAAATTTCTCACTGCTTAATAGTGTGTCAGTTATACAACACTGAGCTCTGAGTTAGAAGGTTGCACAGGTTCAGGTCTCACTCCAGAATCTTTCAGTGCAACAAATCTGAGCTGACTTTGCATGACAGTTAAATGCAGAATGTGTTTTCTTTCAGCTGAGATGAAAAATCATGACTTGACAGCTAGTTGTGATTGACACCTTGGTATAATTTCAAGGTTGAGTTACCCCATTGTTCTAGTCTGTATTTATCCTTTAATCACCATCATTAAAGCGGTTCATCCGGTCATGATTAAATTGGAGTTTGTTGTGTACACATTGGTTGCTGTACTTTTATATCAGATCTGTGACTAAACTACAAATACATTTCACCATCTGCAAAGTACATTGGGGTACGCTAGGTTGTGAACTGTGCAAAAGAAATGCAAGTCCTTTCTTTTCTTTTATATAGTTTGCAACATCATTCTGGAATATTTGTGAAGAAGCTTTATTGTGGCTTATCACATGAAGTAAACCTCGAACACCCATTGTTGCACTTAAAATGGAAACTGACAAATGGTCAGTATCTATCAGAGGAATAACGAGTCACTCATTGACTCATTAGATTGCATCCTACATTGTTTTGGCAGTGCTGGATGTGTTGAGATTTATAGAGGGATTTTTTTGCTGTGAGGCCTCAAAGGATTTATTGCCATATCATATGAAATGCATTCCATTAACACCTCACTAACTCTGTCCCTACAGCATTCCTCAGGTCCAACTCCAGCCACTTAACACTAAATATGTTGCTTCCTGTATAACATAATGCTTAATGGATATTCACCAAAAAAAACAATATTCATTGTGCCCAAGCCATTTTTGAGGGACTGTTGTGTACACAGACAACTGTTAGAAATCTGGCATTGTTCCTCACGACAGTATAGAGTGATTGATGTACAGCTTAGAAAAAGACCCTTTAGCTGATTGCTTTTATGACAACCAAGAACAACCACCTTTGCTGTTTGAATTCATGTATCGCTGGATATCAGACAGCATCTGGGAACATCAACAAACAGTGAAATTCACAACTGACCTTGGAGGAATTGTTGGGCAAAGTTCACAGCACAGAATCAGATAAGTTAATAATTGTTTTAAGTATGGCCTACAGAGAATCTGCAGTAGTGAGTAGAGTGGGTTCTTACTTGATTAAATGCTTTTGAAGATATGTCTCTTGATTTAACTTAAAATATAAGCCATAACTATTAATTTAACCTGGGGCATTGTTTGTAGAGGAATAAGACGGTGTTATTTTCTGTGTCTGTACATTGTGAAGGAGCAAAATGGCCTTTAATAGAATGATATGTATTTCTTGTCAGATGTGGGAGTTTAACGAGAGTTTAAGGGTTATTGAGGATTATATCTGCAATAAATGCTGTTGGCTGCGAATTTTATCAGATCAAATGGATCGGTTGGAGAGACAGCTAGAAGCAATGAGGAATTTGCAACAGCAACTGTATGTGATGGATGGCAGTTATAGCAAGGGGGGAAAGTCTCAGATGCAGTCACACAGATGGGTTAACTCCAGGAATGGTAAGAGAGGTAGGCAGCTAGTGCAGGAGTCTTTTGTGGATATACCCATTTCAAAAAGGTATGCCATTTTGGAAAATGTTGGGGGTGATGGATTCTCAGGGGAACATAGCATGAACAGCCAAGTTTCTGGTTCCAAGAGATCAATCGTGTTATTGGATTCTGTAGTCCGAGGTACAGAAAGATGTTTCTGTGGCCAGCAGAGAAAAAGCTGTTGCTTCCCTGGTGCCAGGATCAAGGATGTCTCAGAGAGGGTGCAGAGTGTTCTCATGGGGGAGAGGGCCCAGCAAGAGGTTATTGTCCACATTGGAACAAACGACATAGGAAGGGAAAATGTTGAGATTCTGAAGGGAGATTACAAGCGAATTAGGCAGGAATTTAGAAAGGAGGTCCTCAAGAGTAGTAATATCTGGATTATTCCCAGTGCTACGAGCTAGTGAGGGCAGGAATAGGAGGATAGAGCAGATGAATGCATGGCTGAGGAGCTGGTGTATGGGAGAAGGATTCACATTTTGGGATCATTGGAATCTCTTTTGGGGGAGACGTGACCTGTACAAGAAGGACGGATTGCACCTAAATTGGAAGAGGACTAATATACTGGCAGGGAAAATTGCTAGAGCTGCTCGGGCAGATTTAAACTAGTAACATGGGTGTGTGTGTGTTGGGGGGGTTGCAGAGAGGAAAAAGATCAATCTGAGACTGGTACAGCTGAGAACAGAAGAGAGTCAAATAGTCAGTGCAGGCAGTGACAAGGTAGGATTAATAAATTAAACTGCATTTATTTCAATGCAAGTGGCCTAACAGGGAAGGCAGATAAACACAGGGCATGGTTAGGAACATGGGACTGAGATGTCATAGCAATTACAGAAACCTGACTCAGGGATGGGCAGGACTGGCAGCTTAATGTTCCAGGATACAAATGCTACAGGAAAGATAGAAAGGGAGGCAAGAGAGGAGGGGCAGTGGCATTTTGATAAGGGATAGCATTGCAGCTGTGCTGAGGGAGGATATTCCCGGAAATACATCCAGGGAAGTTATTTGGGTGGAACTGAGAAATAAGGAAGGGATAATCACATTATTGGGATTGTATTATAGACCCCCAAATAGTCAGCAAGAAATTGAGAAACAAACTTGCAAGGAGGTCTCAGCTATCTGTAACAAAAATAGGGTGGTTATGGTAGGGGATTTTAACTGTCCAAACATCGACAGGGACTGCGATAGTGTTAAGGGTTTAGATGGAGAGGAATTTGTTAAATGTGTAGAAGACAAATTTCTGATTTGGTATGTGGATGTACCTACTAGAAAAGGTGCAAAACTTTACCTACTCTTGGGAAATAAGGCAGGGCAGGTGACTGAGGTGTCAGTGGGGGAGCACTTTGGGGCCAGCGACCATAATTCTATTAGATTTAAAATAGTGATGGAAAAGGATAGACCAGATCTCAAAGTTGAAGTTCTAAATTGGAGAAAGGCCAATTTTGGTGGTATTAGGCAAGAACTTTCAAAAACTGATTGGGGGCAGATGTTCGCAGGTCAAGGACGGCTGGAAAATGGGAAGACTTCAGAAATGAGATAACGAGAATCCAGAGAATGTATATTCTTATTATGGTGAAAGGAAAGGCTAATAGGTATAGGGGATTCTGGATGACTAAATAAATTGAGGGTTTGGTTCAGAAAAAGAAGGAAGCATATGTAACGTATAGACAGGGTGGATTGAGTGAATCCTTAGAAGAGTATAAAGGAAGTAGGAGTATACTTAAGAGGGAAATCAGGAGGGCAAAAAGGGAACATGAGATAGTTATGGCAAATAGAATTAAGGAAAATCCAAAGAGTTTTTACAAATACATAAAGGACAAAAGGATAACTAGGGAGAGAATAGGGCCCCTCAAAGGTTAGCAAGGCAGCCTTTGTGCGGAGCCACAGAAAATGGGGGAGATACTAAATGAGCATTTTGCCTCAGTATTTACTGTGGAAAAGGATATGGAAGATATAGACCGTAGGGAAATAGATGGTGACATCTTGCAAAATGTCCATACTACAGAGGAGGAAGTGCTGGATGTCTTGAAATGGTTAAAGATGGATAAATCCCCAGGACCTGATCAGGTGTACCCTAGAGCTTTGTGGGAAGCTCGACTGATTAGGGATAGTCAACATGGCTTTGTGCATAGGAAATCATGTCTCACAAACTTGATTGAGTTTTCTGAGGAAATAACAAAGAGAATTGATGGGGGCAGAGCAATAGATGTGATCTATGTGGACTTCAGTAAGGCTTTCGACACGGTTCCCCATGAGAGACTAATTAGCAAGGTTAGATCTCACAGAATACAGGGAGAACTAGCCATTTGGATACAGAACTGGCTCAAAGGCAGAAGACAGAGAGTGGTGTTGGAGGATTGTTTTTCAGACTGGAGGCCTGTGACCAGTGGAATGCCACAAGGATTGGTGTTGGGTCCTCTACTTTTTGTCATTTAAAAAATGATTTGGATGCAAGCATAAGAGGTACAGTTAGTAAGTTTGCAGATGACACCAAAATTGGAGGTGTAGTGGACAGCGAAGAGGATTACCTCAGATTACAACAGGATCTTGGCCAGATGGGCCAATGGGCTGAGAAGTGGCAGATGGAGTTTAATTCAGATAAATGTGAGGTGCTGCATTTTGGGAAAGCAAATCTTAGCAGGATTTATACACTTAATGGTAAGGTGCTAGGGAGTTTTACTGAACAAAAAGACCTTGGAGTGCCAGTTCATAACTCCTTGAAAGTGGAGTCGCAGGTAGATAGGATAGTGAAGAAGACGTTTGGTATGGTTTCCTTTATTGGTCAGGGTATTGAGTACAGGAGATGGAAGGTCATGTTGCGGCTGTATAGGACATTGGTTAGGCCACTGTTGGAATATTGTGTGCAATTTTAGTCTTCTTCCTATCGGAAAGACATTGTGAAACTTGAAAGGGTTCAGAAAAGATTAACAAGAATGTTGCCAGGCTTGGAGGATTTGAGCTATAGAGAGAGGCTGAACAGGCTGGGGCTGTTTTCCCTGGAATGTCAGAGGCTGAGGGGTGACCTTATAGAGGTTTACAAAATTATGAGGGGCATGGATAGGATAAATAAACAAAGTATTTTCCCTGGGGTCGAGGAGTCCAGAACTAGAGGGCAGAGGTTTCGGGTGAGAGGGGAAAGATATAAAAGAGAACTACAGGGCAACTTTTCCACACAGAGAATGGTGTGTGTATGGAATGAGCTCCCAGAGGAAGTGGTGGAGGCTGGTACAATTGCAACATTTAAGAGGCATTTGGATGGGTATATGAATAGGAAGGGTTTGGAGGGATATGGACCAGGTGCTTGCAGATGGGACTTGATTGGGTTGGGGTATCTGATTGGCATGGACGGGTTGGACCGAAGGGTCTGTTTCCATGCTGTACATCTCTATAACTCTATAGCTAATCCCGTTTTACCACACTTGGCCTTTAGCTTTGTATACCTTGGTATTGCAGGTACGCATCTCAATATTGTTTAAATGTAATGAGGATTTCTGCCTCAACCACTTTACAGCCAGGGAGTTCCAGCTTCCCACCATAGTCAGAGTGAAAAAGATCTTTCCTCACATCTCACGTAAACCTTCTGCCCCTTACCTTAAATCTGTGCCCTCTGGATGTTGGTCCTTCCATCAAGGGGAAATGTTTTTCCTGTCTCCCCTATCTCTGCCCAACACAATTTTATACATCTCAAACATGTTCCACCTCAATCTTCTTTGCTGTAAGGAAAACAATCTATGTCTGTCCAATCTCCCTTCATAATTGAAACCCTCCAGCCCATGCCACATCCTAGTAAGACCATAAGAAATGGGAACAGAAGTAGGCCATGCAGCCATTTCAACTTGCTATGCCATTAAATGAACTTATGACTGATCCATCACTCTTCACACACACTTTCCTGCCCTTTCCCTATAACTCCTTATTCCCCTACTAGAATTCCCCTAGAAACTCCTCTGCACCCTCTCCACATTAGTCCCATAATGCCCATTTCAGAATTGCAATCAACACTCTAGCTGCAGCCTAACCAGCATTGCTTCTATGCCTTGACTAATATTAGCAAGTATATCATCTTCCTTATTAATCATTTTATCCAGCTGTCCTGGTATGTTAAGGAACTAGTGGACATGTAAAGCAAGGTTATTATGACTCTTGGTAATTATAATTTATCATGTATTCTCTTGCCTTGCTGTCCTGATCAAGTGCATCACTTCACAATTATCTGGATTGAATTCCATTTCACAGCCAATCTGGTCAACCCATCTATTTCCTTTTGTAATCTAAGACTATCCTCCTCGCTATTTGCCACCTAAACAAGTTCTGTATCATCTTAGAACTTACTAATCAACCTGCCTATGTTCAAATCTAAATCATTTATATAAAACACCAATGGCCACAACTCTGACCCCTGTGAAACCCAATTGGACACAGAATTCCAGCTGAAAAACCACCCTCAACTATCACCCTCTGTTTCCTGCCACTCAGTCAATTGTGAATCCAACTTGCCAAATTTTCTTGGATCTTATGGTCTCTTTGCTTACAATCTGCCATGCGGGAACTTATTAAAGCCTTACTGGAATCTAAGCAGACTGCAAGAAAAGCATTGCCCTGGTCACCTCTTTGAAATTTAAGTCAAATTGGTCAGACATGAGGTCCACCTGACAAAACCATGCTGACCGTCTTGACTTATCCCTGCCTCGCCAAATGCAGATTAATACTGTCCCTCAGAATTGCATCCAATAGCTTCCTTGCCAACAATGTTAGACTGTCCAGATTCTGGTTTCCTGGTTTATCACTCTGCTCCCATCTTGAACACATTGGCTGTCCTCCAGTCATCCAGCACCTCTCCTGTGACCAGAGAAGAATTTTAAATTTTTGCAAGTGCTCTTTCTATTTCTTCTTTAGGCTCATTCAAAAACCTCAGATGCATTTCCTCTGGCCCTGGAGATGTAGCTACTTTTAAGCTCGCTAAACCAGTCAGAACCTTCTCTCTAACTGTTAACTTCTTAATAGTATTTCAGATTTACCCCTGATTTCTACACTGATGTCATCTCTCTCACAAGTAAACACCAACCCAAAATATTCATTGAGATTCCTACCTGCATCCTCTGGCACCACAACAAATTACTTTATGGTCCTTAATGGGTCCTATTTGTTCCCTCGTTATCACTTTACACTTACTGTATCTGTAAACCAATTCAGAATTTTCCTTCAATTTACCTGCCAGCAACCTTTCATGTCTCCTTTTAGCTCTCCTAATTTCCCTTTTAAGTCCCCTCTTGGATGTTCTGTACTCCTCCAGGGCTTCTGATGTTTTGTGGTGCAACAGCCCACCAAAGTCACACTGCCCAAGGCAAAGTGCCAGCATGATTGACAATCCCTTGTACATTCAAGCCCAATTTCTTAGCCAAGTCACTGTTTGATCACCTTAAAACATCTTGCCTATCATCCTCTTTGAGTCACTGTTCCTTTATTCTCCCAAATGCCCAATGGCCATTCAGACCTTGTCATTATCCAAAGGGGACTTCACATACAGCCAAGCATTCATACAAGGAGAAAGTAAGGACTACAGATGCTGGAGATCAGAGCTGAAAAATGTGTTGCTGGAAAAGCGCAACAGGTCAGGCAGCATCCAAGGAGCAGGAGAACAGACGTTTCGGGCATAAGCCCTTCTTCAGGAAGCATTCATACAAGTCTAACAATGAACTGTCAATGAGAGTCAGCAAAAGGAAACACAAAGAAAATGAATACAGTTCACATAATCAATGCAAACTAAATGCATTATGACCATAACAGTTCATGATGGTCTACTGGACCGAGTTAGCACCAAGTGTAATCAGGGCCTATCTGCCTTGTAGTGCCCTATGAAGCCGGGCTGAGCTGTCCACAAGGAAATCTTCCTCCAATTGTGCAGACAACAGCATATTAGGATAACGCTACACACTCTCTCTGAATTCTAATAGGAGTGTCCCCAGACTGCCCCAAGTGCTGGTACAGGACCTTCAGCAGTACTGTTGTCTGTTCCACCTCAGCCAAGGTTGCAGCATGTGCACCAACCTGGTAAAGGTGCTTCACTGGTTGAATAACAAACACATGACATCCAATAAGGAGTGCCTGCCTGCATGCCAAGTCTTCCAGTTCCCGACCCTTATCAATCATTCTGCTTTCCATGGCATTCATTGAAGTCCATCACTGTATGTAAATGACTTATGTTGCAGTGACGTACCTACCCCTCACCCCACAGCACCCATGTTACTTCTACAAACGATGACGACCTTTTGTCCAGCATTCACGTCCTTTTAAGTATTGCCATTAACTTCTTCATCATTGACAATGTTAGTTTAGTTAACAGCAATGGCATGATGCAATAGCCTTGGCAAACATTTGACACAGTTGCGTATTTTCTCTGCATGTGAAGAAATATATTAGGAAATGTCAGTAAGTGAAATGTAGCTGGATTCTGAAAACCCATGATTCATGTATTTGCCTCTTCAAAGTCCTAATGTCCACCTGGCATGGATCCCGTGCTTTGCCCTGTCAAACTAACACAGATTGTACCTGACCTGACAGTTGACCCAGCCATTTGCATCACACATCTAGTGAATAGCAAATGCTGACTCTAAATTCAGCTCACTGAAAGATCTGTCAGCAATGGGCCTGGTGTGGTCCATCACATGTGCCCAGACTCCCCATGTTCCCATGAAGTCACACTACTGTGACTGCTCCTTTGTGATTATGGTAGTGGTCACTGCTAATATCAGCAACCCCCACTCCCTCTCCCCCACCACTCCCTCCCCCCATAGCTTACAAATCACTTTGATGCTGTTCTGCAAATCCCCACACACCTCCATTGAGTCTCCCTCCATCATTCCCACCTCCACAAATGCTTCTGCCTCCCACAAAAAGCTTTAACTCCCATACCTCTTTTGACAATTATCTCTATTCTACCGAAGCAGTTCCTATGCACACTTCTTAATGGTTGATGGACAGACTCCCAGACTATATTTACCTCAGATATTTGAGTCAGTTTGATGACCCTCCTCCAGACATGACTGAGCAGAGCTCGATCATTCTCTTTGTAGATCCCTGAATGATGATATGCAACTCCCATGACTACAGGCTGTAATCTTACTGAATTGATCATTGCTAACTCCACAGACTGCAGTCAGACAGATGTCCTGAGAGTGAACATCCCAAGCTGATGACTGACCATGGCCATGCCCCTGGAATGTGTAAAGACTGTGTCTCTGATTGCCGGTGCCTGACTTGCAGTGGTACCCCTCCCTTGACCGGATGGAGGACTAGTTCCCACCAGTTTCTGACATGGCCATCTGATTATACGTGCAGTATGTTTGCGGCACAGGCAGCTGGCACACACTCTGGGTGTTAAACTGAAGTACCCATGCCGCTTACATCAAGATGCTGCCAACTCACCACTCCACACTCTACCCCTATAGCAGATTCCTACTTGACAAGCAGCCTGCCTGTGTGACTGTAGTAAAGGACACATCAATTTGCAAGTGCAAATAACCTTTGTCTTTAGCTGAAGAAGCAAAATGCTATCTGGCATATCATGGCATGGCAAGATAAGGCACAGATGCAGCAAGCATGCAGGTAGGTGTTAAGAGAATGAGCACTAAGAAAGCAGCCCTGAAGTACAATTGGTCCAATATGTGAGCTGGATGCCTGTCCCTGCATTCAATGTGTATCTGCTGCTGCAATGATAGTTGTCAGTGCACCCTGGAATGCAGGTCTGTGCTTCTTAATTGGATGAGAGAGATGGCATTCTGGAGTGGAGGCCTTAATAAGATCTTTGGGCAGCTGTTATCCACAAATTGTACCCTGGAATACTGTTTGGTGTTGTTCAACATGGAAATGCTTTATAAGCGGTAGCATGCTGATGCAAATAGGTGCCCATTCCGACTTCCATGTTGAGGTTTCTCAACATCAACCTTGCTTGGTACATTTGGTAGGATACATGTCGAAAAGTGGCATTCGAAAAAGCATAATAGGTCACGCAGCATCCGAGGAGCAGGAGAGTTAACATGTTGGGCATTCGACCTTCATCAGCAATGTGGAAAGGGAAGGTGGCTGAGACACAAATAGGGGATGGAGATATAGCTGGGGGAAAGGTAGATGAGATGGCGATAGGTGGATGCAGATAGGAGGTGATTGTGATAGGTCAGTGGAGAGGGTGGAGTGCAAAGGTGGGAAGGAAGATGGATAGGTAAATCAGGTCACAATTACTTTTCCCCCACCCCTATTTATTTCTCAGCCCCCTTCTCCCTCCCCATGCCTGCTGAATGGCTTATGCCCAAAACGTTGACTCTCCTGCTACTCTGGTGTTACCTGACCTGCTGTACTTTTCAAGCATCAGACTTTTTGACTCTGATCTCCAGCATCTGCAGTCCTCATTTTCTCCATATTTGGTAAGATAGGAAGATGAATATTAATGAGGTGATTTGGACGATTTGACAAGGTATTTAACAAACTATAATCTCCTTAATTGACTGCATATCAAGAAACTTGCCTCATCACTCAGAGAAGCAAAAAAGATTTAAAGAGATAGGCTTCATCAGCCTTCCCAGTCAATTCATCCCAAATTCTACCACAGCCACATTGTTCACTTCCCTATAAGATTCCATCTATAGAATTACAAATGGAAGAAGTGACATAACGTGTATACTATATGCATGATATTTCGAGGATTAGATTAGATTTCCTACAGTGTGGAAATAGGCCCTTCAGCCCAACCAGTCCACACCGACCCTCCAAAGAGTAAACCACCCAGACCCATTTCCCTCTGACTAATGCACCTGACACTATGTGCAATTTAGCACGACTAATTCACCTAACCTGCATATCTTTGGACTGTGGGAGGAAACCAGAGCACCCAGAGGAAATCCACACAGACACGGGGAGAATGTGCAAAGCTCCACACAGACAGTTGCCCGAGGCTGGAATCGAACCTGAGATCCTGGTGTTATGAGGCAGCAGTGCTAACCACTGAGCCACCATTCCACCCCTGAGTCACTGTGCCATCCCTGAGCCACCATTCCACCCCTGAGTCATTGTGCCATCCCTGAGCCACCATGCCACCCCTGAGTCATTGTGCCATCCCTGAGCCACCATGCCACCCCTGTTGTAAAGGCAAACAGTGAATAGCTTCTAAATTTTTCCACAGCATTGATGTGTTCTCATTTTATAAGGATTAAAAAAATGCAAAGTTAGTCATGGTAGAATGAATATTTGGGAAACGCTTTGAAAGGTCTTTGTCCATTGGGATCAAAATGGCAGTTCCTTGGAAATCATGCTGTACTTTGATGTCATTGTCTATTGCGAATCATCAACCACAATTTTCTTCAGGATCTTCATCAAACTAGCAGAGGCACTCAGCTATTCAGGCGCAAGCTTATTTGTAATATGTTAGTCAACATCCTACGTATGCATAGGAGCCAATAGAATTTTCCATTGTCAATGATAAATTGTGTCCATAACTAGGGACGAGTGCCAGGATCAGTCCTATGGCCTAACCTATTAACTATCAATATGGATGACGTAGAGGATGGAGAAGAGTAGTTCCTATTTTATATGCTCTTATTTTCATATATTGGATGATCTCGGCCCTCCACTCTGTGGTTGATTTTCCCCTTTAACCTGATTTAACTGGCTTTTTAAAATGATTTTTACCAATTCCTGAACAACACCCAGTCTGACCTCCAAATCCCTGGAATAACATACACCTCCTTGCAAAGCTTTTAAGTATTAAGTACCTCTTTCATCTGCAAGAAAATGAGACCCATGTTTGCTATGAAAGACACCTACCTATGAGTGCAATCTTCCCATGTCACAGTCTCACGATGAAAAGCACAACTTCCTTTTCTTTTAAGGCTAATGTCACTTGTTTAACTGAATTGAAACAATGATTCCTACTTTCAAAAAAAGGCAGAAGAATAAGATGAAACATATCCAATGATTAAAGCTGTAAGCCTTTTCAAATAAATTAAGGAAATGGGAGATACTTGATGTTTGCTCTGACAATCTAGTAGCTCAAAGAATTCACTGCTCCATAGACTACTGCTGTATCCTGGGAATTTTTCAAAGGACAAATGTGTGATTTCCCTTTAGTGTTTGACTGATCCTCCTTCTGTTATCAGTAACATTTAAATATCTTGGCCTGATATGAACTCCATTTGACTAGCTATTTTTTCTGGCTGTAATATAATGGATTAGCGATAGCAACAGGTACAACCAGCATTCAATTTCTCTTCATAGTGTAACCATGCAAAGTCAAATTTCATGTTTTAATGAATAAAATATGCTCCTGGAAAGAAGTTAAGGCAGTGAAAGAAAAATAGAATTGATCTTAATTCCCATTGCCATTCTACAGGGAGGACATAAATCAATAACTCAGATAGCTTTAGCTTGACATCTGATCTCTGTCCTTAGCATGTGGTACTGACAGCATGAAATTGGAAAATCATTCTTTGTAAACTAACTGCATCGACAATGCCAAGAATTATAAACCTGCAAAATAATCAATTTTGCATCCTTTCTTACCTGTTTGCCGATTGTGAGTCAGTGATGATTATATAATTGGGATCCCTTTCCCGATCTTCCCAAACAATGAGTTGTTTCATGGTTTGTGCAACTTCTAAACCAGTAGAGTGTGGTTTAAATATGCAGATTATTAAAAGCTGAGAAAGTACAAAGTCTCAGTTTTGTAGCGATTAATGTAAGAAGACTTTGCAACTCATTTGAAGTACTAAGGAAAATGTACTTAGAAAATCTACCCTAACATGGAAATAATAGCTAATCGTGCCTATATGATCTCAGCTGATGGTAATCCTGAGAAAGTCAGATTCCGGAATGAAATGTGCCTTGAAAGACCTTTTTCATTTGAGTTAATGTGGTGATCTATTACTGAAGCATAGTTGCATGAGGGTGCAGAATGCCTTTAACAACAGAACAGAAGTTTATCACACAAAACAAAAAGAGAAATAAATCTAATCAAGTTATGTAGAAATAGAATACATTTTGAAAGACCTTAAGACACAGCAAAGTAAAGTCCTGTTTCCTGACATTATCCATTGCAGAGTCACAAATTACTCCTTTATATCAAAGCTTTAATTTGACTTAACTGATTCTTCTTATTACTCCAAATGAATTGCAAAGTTTTCTTACATTTATAGCCACAAAACTGAGAATTAGTACTCTCTCAGCTTTTAATAACCTGCATATTCAAACCACACTCTACTGGGTTAGAAGTTGCACAAACTAAACTTTTGTGCTGAGGTAACCGTGCCTTTCCTGAACTTCTTTAAACTCCTTTCTCAGAGAAAAAAAAATTGCTTCTGACTTTGGTCAGGTTTCCTACAAATTGTCTTAAAATATTTTAATCCCTGGGTTTCCCAGGTTAAAATCCTACTTTGATGAACCTGAAGAAAATTCAAACTAATAGCCTTCAATGTTATACACTTGCCTTACGACACAGTATGATAACCTTTCATTATCACTCCAGGAGACCCTGTTCTCTAACACATGCTGGATTAGATAATTATTTCAGAAGAACTGCCTGACCTAATTTATTTGAAACGTTAAGGGAAAAAGCCCATTAGAGAGAGAACATTGAGAGCAAGGAGTCAGGAGAGGACAATCTAAAGCATGTGTCTGATAGGGAACATTATAAAGAGGTGGTGACTGAAAGGAGGAAACCGCGCCCCCCCCCCCCCCCCATGAAAATGGTGAACTGCACATGCACAGATGCAGCCAATGATGTCAGCTGGTCACAACAGGACACGCTGTAAGAAGCATCAACACATGAGATGATAACATCACTTCAATTTTAAATAAAAAATTCACACATGGGATGTAGGTATCATTGGCTAGCCAGCAGATATTGTCTGACATTAATTGCCTTTGAGAATGTTGTGGTGAGCTGCCTTCTTCAACTATTGCAGTCCCTGAGCTTACATGATGGTATTTCCATGTCTTTATGGCCCTTGTCCTTCTGGATGGTTGTGGGTTTGGAAGGTGCTGTCTCAGGATCTTTAATGAACTTTTACAGAGTAATTTGTAGATAGTACACACTGCTGATACTCAGTGCCGATGGTAGGATAGAGAGAGTTGATGCTTGTGAATGTGATGGCAATCAAGCAGGTCGGATGGTGTCAAGCTTCTTTAGTGTTGTTTGACCAAACTCCCTGTGTAGTGTCATTAGGACAACACTTGTATCACTGATGAAGTGATCCTGGACTGCACAGGAAGGAGGGCTGGTGGTCCTGCACTGAGAAAGAGGAGGTTGCAATAGTGAGAATGAGTTTAGCCTGCCCTGGGACCTCCACTGGGAGGAGGGGATTAGTCTAAGCCAGGGATAAGAGGTGAACTGCACCAGGCATGTAGGAAGCATACAACTGGAATGGGGTCACGGTCATCCTGCATTAGGCGTATTGTGGGGAGATGGAGACTTGCACCAGGAATGGGGCAGGGGGAATAGACCGGCACCATAAGCAAGGAATTCTGCATTAGAGTGGGAGAGTCCTTTGCCATATTTGGGGACAGGTCTGGATCAGGAGGAGGAATGAATGCACCAGAAGGAGGGTAAAGCTGCACTGAAAGTGGGAATGGAGGGAAGCCTGCACTCAGAGCAGGAGTTGGGAGACCCAGACTTCAGTTGGTGATTTGCAGCTTTACCTCTTCCTGTAAGGCCACCTTTGAGACTGATTACTGTTTTCTATCACTTACTGATGATGTAGGCTTTTCCCTTGAGCATGTAAACTCTTCACACCTACAGGTCTTGTACATTTGAATTAGATTTATTTTATATCTCATCCTTTCAGTGGAAGCATAGCATATTCTCCTTAAGGATGCACATCAAGACACTCATAAGGTTCCTTTTACTGAATAGAGCTTCAGGGTTAACAAATAATAAGGATGTTCCAAACATGTGCTTTGTTCCTCATTACATCATATTATGTAGGACAATAGGCCCTTCAATCCTACTAGTCCATGGTTCCCATCTAATTCTCTCATCAGGATTCTCTATTCAAATACTTGTCTGGCTCCCTTAAAAATGCATCCATAGTACAGAAGAACCTCGAATATCTGAAGGACACAGTGGGGGGAGTATTTCATTTGGTTAATCAAACTTTGCATAATCGAATGCCAGACAACATAATTTAGCCAAGCATCGGGACCTTGTGATCTTGCTGGATAATCCGATATTCGGATAATTGAATGCCGGATAATTGAGGTTCCTCTGTATTTCATTTAATGTGCAGCTGGTTCCAAATTCTCACCATTCATAAGGTGAAGACATTTGTTCTGAATTCCCAATTTTATTTCACAGATGAAATGTACTTATTGTCTGTTTCTGTTCAGTTTAGTCATTGACCCTTGATGACTATTAATTAGCTTTGGCCAAAATTAGTCCACTCCTGTTTCATAATTAGAGAGGCTCCCTGCTGTCTGTATTAGATATTTAGAAGTTTATTGAGTGCCCAATAAAATCTTTAATAAATATATAGACATTAGAATATTCAAATTGCAAAGATGTCTTCAATCAACAATGTCAACAATTGATGGTGGTTTTGGATGGCAAGGCATCAAATTATACTCCTTACAAAATACAAATGTTTAATTAATTTAATTAAATTTAAACTCATGCAGTAACTTATAAAATTTTTTTAGGAGTTTATTGCAAATATGATTGTTCTAATTTGATTCCTTATTATTCTATGGTCCATCTTATAATACCTTAACATAATCACATTGCTATAAACAAAAATAGCCAAGTGAAATTATTTACAAATGAAATAAGTGAAATACATCCTCTGCAGACTTTGCGCAAGTTCAAAGTTACAAAAGTTTGCATATCTACCTTTGGATGATTTTTCAAGTCTCATAGTGAAATGTTTAAAATATATTTAAGGTAGCCTAGATCCATGAAATAAACAGGGTTTTTTTCATTCTTTCAAATAGAGTGGGCAGCTGTGGCAGGGCCAGCATTTATTGCCCATGGCTCATGTCTCTGGAGAAGTTGGTGGCGAAGCACATTCCTGAACTGATGCTCTTCCTGAGGGTAAGAGTTCTGGAATTTTGAGACAGCAGCCTGTATGCCAATGTTTATAAGTCTGAATTCAAGATAGATTGGTAAAAAGAAGATGAGGTTCAGAACTGTCTTTGGGCTTGAACTTCTTTATAAGAATGTTAATGTATAATAAAAATACTATAAATATATGCAAAATATATGGACTTGAGTTTTACTTTTACTTTATAGAAAGACAATTCCAACAAATCTACTGCCTACTGCTGTTATGTTATGTCTCCTAGCTCGTGTCCCAGCCAAGAGATCCAGTCTCACTTTCCATCTTAACTGGGACCATTTGAAGCATGACATGCTGATAGAAATACTCTGCTGTTTACAACCAAATAGTTCAGTATTAGCCATGTAAGTGTCTGTGATGGTAAAAATATTTATAACAGGAGCTGTAAGCTCTTGTGCGTGGCAATCTTGTCTCCCCTACTCAAGAGCACCAACACATTTGAGCAGGTTGCTTAAAAATGTTTACTGTAATTCAGACTTTGAATGGTGATTGTTTCCAAATACACTTCTGGACTTTTGTAGCATGATAATAGCATCACTGCCACAGGCCTGGGAAGTCCAGGTTAAAGTCCCACCTGTTTAGATGTGTGACATTACATCTCTGAACACGTTGAGTTAGAAATTTCTATTACAGGAACTGTAATAAGCATCTGTTAAGTTCTAGTACTATGTAACCCATATCTAATTCTTATAGAGGGTAACAGAAATATTGCATCATCAGGTACAAGTGACATTCGGGGGGTACAGGCCCATAGCACAGTGGCTGATCAAATGCTGATCAGTCCATATGCTTCTCTGCATGTGTTTCTAATATTCACACAGCTGGAGTTCTGCAATATTTTCCATTTATATCTCTGTTTTTCCTTTAAGGCCACTCATATTATACTATTGTATCCAGTCAGGTACAATTTCAGGACCTCATAGAAAGGTTGTTTAAGGGTTCCAAAGCACTTACACAACAAGTAACAGTAAAGGAACAGTAATGTTTCCCAAGTCAGGAGAGTGTGTGGCTCAAGGAGAACTCACCTGGCTATGTTGTTCCCATGTATCCTTTGCCCTTGTCCATTTAGGTGGCAGAGGTTGCAGTTTTGGAAGGTACTGTCAAATCAGCCTTGGTGAGTTGCTGCTGTGCATGCCATACATTGTATACACTTTTGTGACTGTTGTGAATAGATTGTGGTATTGAGGAATGAGGCACCATCAGGATGTATAACAATAACAATTTAATCATGTTACAAGATAATGTACGGACAACTGGAAAGGAACAAGAAATTTCCTTTGAGACAATATGTAACCACTAAACTGTAAATAAAGAGTTCTAGAGAAAATAGTTTGCATGCACAAAGCAATATTTGGAAGACTAATCACTGTTAGACATGGTACACATGATAAAACAGGTGAAGTGGAAGGTGACTGATGAAATTGAACCAAAATAATGAACCAACAGCACTTCTTTCCCCAAGGGGTATAAAGCTGTCTGTTCATTTATTATCATCCATTTGAGGCTGCTGCCCAGGAATAATCTCTGCTCCTATCCTCACCTTCTCTCAAAAAGTAAAGTACTGAAAATTGTGTTTAGTTATCTCTCTCTATACAAATTACTTCATGATTTTGATTTGTATTATCACTTGCATGATTACAGTACTGCTGTGAGAGGCCATCTCAGTTCCTGGATGTTGATTTAAAATGGCTTTATTGCTTTTGCTAATAGCTACTGTGCATGTTCTGTGCCTCACTTTGTGATACTCTGAGGACATGAACATGCAGGGCTATTTTTGTTTCAGCATTTAAAAGATTGAATTTTCCCTTGTTGTCAAGACATCAGTTGCATCACATTCGAGCTTATCCTGTGGTTGCTGAGGCTCTGCAAATTGCCCAGTGGTTTGATGGATCATTGAATCTTTGAACATGTGTTTTTAAAAGAATGACAACATAAAAATCTGTTGTTTGTTCTAGAGTTCACAACAGGGAATTGCAAACAAGATTCTGTGATTAATATCTTTTTTTAACTCTTGATTATATCGAACTAAGGATAGAATTATGGCGTAGAGTGCAGTTTATTTGACTGGTTAATTTAGTTTCCACATCTAGCAATAAACATTCAAGCTAACATGAAAAGTTGGAATGTCACAATACTGAATTATTGCTGGGCTTGGTATTTTATTCGTCATCATCTCTTAAGACATATTCCTTTATCTATACATTTAAAAAACTAAAGGTATCAAACAGAAGTTTTACTGAAAAATGTTCACAAAGAAATACGGATATTTGGTTAAAATACCATCAAAATCTTCATTTACAATGTGGACTATCTCCAAGATAATTGCATCAATACTGGCTTACTTGCCAGAAGTAAATATGAGTTTAAGTCATAGATACCCTATGGTTGCATCAGCCACTCTCATTGCTAACCAGGTGCACCTTACATTTTGAAGTTGACATATCTTATGTAATGGGTTTAGATTAGAGTGGTGCTGGAAAAGCACAGCAGTTCAGACAGCATCCGAGGAGCAGTAAAATCAACGTTTCGGGCAAAAGCCCTTCATCAGGAATACATGTAATGTCTAACTACCTGATAACATTGTCAATACCACATTCCCTTATTCCTGCAATGTGTGTTGCTCGTTATAGCCAACATAATAAGAGGTGTGTGCAGGTTTTTTGTGGACTGCAGATATAAGGTAACCCAACATTTGACTTGTATAGCTGGGCAGTCTAAACAAGGTACCTGGAAATTGGAGAACAGTGTGTACATACACAAACCGCCTTAAATAAATGCTCCATATAGAGGTTAAAGGAATGCATCACAGTGGCATGTCATAGGAATATCGACATCTCAACATTTTAAATACTCTTCCACATCTTCAACAAGGTGCTGGTTACAGCCATTGCCAAATCTACAGGAACATCAAAGCCCTGAATATTGTTTCCATTATTTCACATTATAGCAGCAATGTAGGGAGCTGGATGAGCTAAAGCACTCTTGGGTTGCTAAGTTGGATGTTATAAGGTACAGCTGGACTCAACACCCACACAGATTCTGCGAACAGATTTCTTATATCAGGAACAAAAAAGGGAAGATCTGAGCCTCCTGGAAAAAAAGAACACAGAGGCATTCTGCGATATCTAAACAAATTTTCATCTTTCAAGAGTGTTAAGAGGATCAGACACTGACTCTGGGCTAGCAGATTAATGGCAAAAATTAAAAAGTCATAGCATTAGTAGTGTCCCAATCTGATAGTTATGCTGCAATTGATCATTTGAACAGAGAAAAAGGCAAGTTTTAAGAGCAGCTTTCAGAGGGAATCTGTAAATGTGTGCTTGTGAAGATAAACAGCACCATTACTACCTTCTTCAATAGACAATTTGAGATTGCTTCAACACAGTAACATCTTACACCTGCTTGGATCTGCAACAAATTTGCAACATCAGTAATATTTCCCCAGAGGATTTTGAAGCCTTCCAATATTCAGGTCATAGTTATTGCTGCATGATTTCTGTTCTACCTGCACAGCAGGAGATTCATTTTAATCTTGAATAAAGTTAACGGCAGCGAGTCATTGCAAGAATGTTCATGCAGTCCTCGACTATTATTTGGAAAACAGTGGAACTATTAGGATTTTCAAGCAATGATTTCAGCTTTGTTTTGTCGACAATTGTAGCACAACCAGACTAATTGGAAACTAATATACTTACTGCCATCGACATTGAGAGCTTATATTACTTTGGTGACACCGAAGAGCATCAGTTAAGAATCTGTCAAACATGTGGTTCATATTAGAGGATAAGCATTGAGTCAATCTCAATTATCGTACCCAGAGCTGTAAACCTTTGTTCTCCTGCAACTGATTGTCTACAGGCAATACACAAAAATAGAAAGCTCCAGAAATACTCAGCCATTCTGATAATATCTAAAGGTCAAAAACAGAGTTAATATTTCAAGCTTAACATGACTTCTCATCCAAATTGGAATTTGTCATTCAGTTTGTCGGTCAAAGTTGATCTAAAGTTCACAATTGTAACTTCACAGAGGCTGAACCAGAAGATTATATAATTGAGCAGTGATTGTATTCGTGACATTAGAGGCATACCAGGGAGGCCTCATAGATCTCCACGGGGTATAGAGCGGATACTTCATTCAAAGCTGATCTGAAAATCATTGGATGTGATGTACCACATTTTTGCTTACGTATGTTCCAATCATTTTGATGAATATATGATTCACATAGCCAAATTTATTTTTCCAAATGCCTGCAGATTAATTAAAGGATCCACATTTCTGCCTCCACTCATGTACACCATTGAACTCTATGATTCCATCCCCAGTAGAGATTAGGTGCGGATATCAGATCTATACAAATCTTCCTGGTTTTCATTGTCTCCTCTTCCATGAATTCAGGGATGCACGTTTAGATCAATGCTAATGGTGAAAGAGGCTTTTGATAGTCATTCTGAAAGCAACCTTTCTAAATTAGCAGTACGACATTAGGTCACGATACAGAACCTCTGTGATTGATACGTAGAGTAATGCACAAATCGCCATATTCGAGCACAACTAAATTTATTACTTCTGCTGGTGTTATATTGTATCAAAATATAGATCAAATCATAATGCCCTGTAATTCCATAGTAATAAAAAACGCACTTGCAAACCAGATAAGATTGAAGACAAAGTCTTGGGTGGAGAACTTGCATCATACTTCCAGACCTGTTCCAGATTCCTAGAACAGTTACCTTGTTTCTGTTCTCTTACTTCCTTTTTTACTATACGTATGTATCTCTTATTGCTGTAGTTGAATTATATGTAGTTTACTTTCATCTATTTGTAGGGAATATGTTTCTATTTAGAAAGAAAGAGGGAATATAGTGATAGACTTTAAAAGGTGTGGTTATGTTTACAATGTACCACGGTGTAAGGTTTGTGATTTGACACACTATATGACTTTTATATGTTAGTGGTTTGAAGAAGGTATTTACACAATCAAAAATTGTGTGCACATGCAAAACCAGCCTTGAATGTGAATCTGCTTGGAATGAAAAGCATTGCTAGCATGTTTTTGATGCCAGCACTATATCCATGGACTGTGTATACAAAGAATAAGGCCTACATAATATTCCTTTATGAATTCTGACTGCAATGGGTTCTCTAGATGCTCAAAGTCTTTACTGTACCCTTCAGTCTGATCTATCATGCTATTCAGCTTTTTAATTGGAGTTATCTCAGAATAACACCCCATCACTCTCAATTAGTCTTGTACACAATTTATGTATATTTCAATATACATTTTGCTGAACTCAGTTCTCTACTGCAGTGTTTCTATTGTTATTTCCTTTGTCTCTTAATAGCAAATCTAATGATGTAGGAATTACAGTTTCATACATAAATCATCATGAACTGACTTGTTTTCAATTTATTACATCTCCACTTCAGGTTTCAGGACTTATTTGTTCATAAAATTCCAGCAATTTGTTTTAACTTATTTACATTATCACTAAGCTCCCCCCTCCAAAGCCTAAACATCTGAGGTCATGATGTATGGAACTCTCTAACTCACCTTAACCCAGTTTGCATGATTGTTGAACAAAGGTGATATCCTTCCACCATACCTGGAACCGTTATACTACTTTGTGAAGTGATTGATAAGAGTTCTTTTACCCCTGGCTCACCTTCTGTGTTGATCATATTTTGGTCCTCTTCTTGGCTGGGGTAAGATCAATGACTGCCTGTTCGAATGCTGCATTCTTATTCAAGAAAGGTACAAAGGACAGAACACAGAATTAGAATTTGGTCAGTTTTCACTCAGTGAATGCAAATTACTAGAATCAGCATTGAAAGATAGGATTCCTGTTAACCAAAAGGGTACGAGCTAATCAGGGACAGGGACCATCAAGATTTTCTTAAAGGAAGCTCATGACTTCCTAATGTAATTGATCTTTTTGGAGAAGCAACAAGAGGATTTGTGCATCTTGTGCAGTAGATGCTGCCTACATGAACTTCAGTAAGGCATTTGACAAAATCCTATATGTTAGTCTGTTAGAAAAATGATAGCTTATAGGATAAGGGAAACTTAGTGAGTTGGATGCAAAATTGGCTCAGTGACTTGAAGGATTGTTTCTGTGAATAGAATGTAGTTTACTGCACTAAATTTCATTGCAGGATTGCATGAAACAGAAAGGCCAGAGTGTTAGCAGAATGAAACAGAAATCTGCATTGGCTCAGCCCAATCATATTATCCTAAGTTTCTTTTAACATTTAGTTGTTATCTTTTAATTCATGGGAACAATTCTAGATTTGAAGGAAAACAAAAACCTAATTCATATTAAAAAATAAAACCATTATAACTATGTGTGACAAGAGGGACCTAACTTTGTTCTGGGAAGACTGATTCAATTAACTTGCACAATGATTTTGAAGTGCAAAATTCTGGAATATTCTCAGAAACAGTTGGATGTTCAGTTGCTCAGAAATGCAAGAACATTCCTTGTTGGAAGTGCCAAAGTGGTAGTTGATCTCCTCTGTGCATTTCTCTTGTGAAGATGAAAGTCCAATTAAAAATTAAATGTACTTGACAAATTATTTTTCATTCTGTATTATTTGATATAATTCACTGAGTTCCAAAGAGCCAATTATAGGTTCATCTATATATTTCAGAATGATCTGATATGTTGGACCAAGGATAATAAATCACAAAACAAAATCATATGCTGCCTTTCAAGCTTTTGTTTTGAAAGGTAAAATAACCTGCAAGAGTATGTCTACAGAATTTTTGTGTCTATTCTTTATTACAGCATTTTGTACTTCACCAAAACATGAATTATTGCAGTAGTCTGGACAAAGAAATGCATTTCTTTTAAAAAAATTACACAGTAGCCATTATCCTACACAGAACATTTATTGCTCAACATCATCTTTAGTCTCAGATAGAGAAAACACACGAAGAAGGAATAGAATGTTGCACTATGCAAGACATGTCGCATTCTGGATTAGTGGTGCTGGAAGAGCACAGCAATTCAGGCAGCATCCGAGGACAGGCAAAATCATATGCTGCTTTTGACATGTCGCAAGCAGTTAACATACAGCAATGCTCTGACTATTTGTAACAGGGCAAGAGATATGTGAAATGCAGCTGGATTCTTTAGAATGTTAAGGTTTTGAGGAACAGCCATCGTGAAAACCATTCGACGTAAAGCAGTTTCTCACTAATAATAAGAATTTTTAGTTAAATATAATTCTACTCAGATGCAAGTGTAGGCACAGCAGGCAGCTATGTACTTTTAGGTTTTAGAGAAGTAAGATGGTAAGAGGATTGATTTGATGTGGAGAGACAGATTAGGCTGCTTCGATGTATTTCTGCAGAGAATGCTTTTGTTCCAGCTGCTGTCTTTTGTTTATGACTGCCATCCCAAGCACATATTAAGCATTTATACTTTCAATTTTGCCTGCTTGTGACCAATTATGAGCGAAAAAAATCTATAGCCAACTGGCCAGAAATCTGTTCAGCAAAAACCAAAATTAAAACCCAGGTGTTAAATATGGTCACTAATTAATGCTATCAAGTTTCTTTTGTTCTAAATTTCTATTTATAGAAATTCTAATGTGCTCAAAGAAGCATATTACATAGATAGAAAACAAAACTAATGTTAATAAAGTAAGAACACTAATTAATAAATAATTTTCATTTATAGTTCAGAAGCAAAGAAAAATAAGATCAGAGAGAGTTCATTCATGTCTGTGCCAGATGAAAAAAATATTTTCCACCCACCCAAATATTTATTTTCAGTATCTGATCTGTAGATTTGCAGTTTCCAGCACTTCAGGTGCAGATCCAGATTTAATGTTTGTTAGTTCTGATTTAAACTCTGCCCTGGTGGGAGTGGGATGAAGAAGATGTAAGTTTGTTAACCAGCTGTTCGCACTGAGTTAGCAGGCATACTAATTTCAAGCATGCTGAAGCTACTTGCTGGAGGCAGGCAGCGTTGTCATGAATTTTGGGTCAATACAAATAAAAACCAAAGATTTGAACAATTCTCACATAGTCTTGAATCCATGAACTTCACGGCAACACACATTAAGCAGTAGAAGGACCTAAATAAACTTTAAAATTACATTTTATTGGCACTTCCCTTTGGGGCAGGGGGAGCAGTAGTATTTCACCTGACCCCACAAACATCCTTAAGCCTCCACTTTCGTAGGCTTTCTTATGTCCCTCCCCAGCACCCGCTCCTAATCTCTCTTGATCTCCTCCACTCCCCGTCAGCCCATCTATCAACTTCCAGGAATACTGAAAAAGTATTTTCTCCAGCCATCACAGCAGCCTTCTGTTGTCTGAAATCTAATTTCTGCCCACTGGTCTTCAGGTCATTGCCATTGACTTTGAATGAATTTACTTTTATAAAATCAAAATGAGGTCTGAGAGTAAATCGTCCCACCTCAAGAACCACACTCCTCAAGCAATCCATCATGACTGTATTGTAAAATGCATTTCAAACCCGGTAACATTGTGAAATGGAAGCATCCTTTTACAGTCGAATAAGGATTATGTTTGCATTTTGTGAGCATTTTCATTTTCGTTTTCTTAAACTCACACAAAAAATTCAGACTGTCCCTTGTGACCTCTTCTTTTTTTACTCTCTCTTTCTTTATCCAGCCTTTCTATCCCTTTCCTCATTACTCTTTGCAAATCTAATTTTACTCTAATTCACTCTTTTTCTCAGTCCGTACTTTACTTCCTTCTTAGTCTTTAAATATCTGTGTTGCAGGGTGATAAACTGTTGATCCAAGATATTCCATTGCCTTCACAGTGCCATTTACAACTAATCCTTGCATCATGTTATGGTGCAAAATCGTGTCAAGCTGAGGAGTATAGGTAAATATCAGAGACATTAACAAATGAGTGCGAGAGTAAGCAATTTGGCTATTCAACATTCTGTCTCTCAACAATATCATGAAGAATCATCTTTCACAAGTCACCTTCTTACACCATGTCCAACGCCTTTATTATCCAAAAATATATTGGTTCTGTCTTGAATATGCACAATAACTAAGCATGCACTTTTTAAAGACGGTATACACTGGTCATGAGCTATGGCTATCAAACCATAATTCTGAAGTGATGTTGGTGTAATTACGTAAACATTATCAGCCTCATGTACACTGTGAACTAGCATTGAGAAATGTAGGAAATTTTATTTATTAGATTAGATTACTTACAGTGTGGAAACAGGCCCTTCGGCCCAACAAGTCCACACCGACCCGCCGAAGCGCAATCCACCCAAGCCCATTCCCCTACATTTACCCCTTGCCCCTAACACTACGGGCAATTTAGAATGGCCAATTCACCTAACCTGCACATTTTTGGACTGTGGGAGGAAACCGGAGCACCCGGAGGAAACCCACGCAGACACGGGGAGAATGTGTAATCTCCACACAGTCAGTTGCCTGAGGTGGGAAATGAACCCTCGTCTCTGGCGTTGTGAGGCAGCAGTGCTAACCTGAACTATTAGACCTGAAATGACTAACAATTCTGAATTCATTTTCTATTATAAAGTAGAACCCTTATCTAATTGTCATCTTCTCACACACAGCAAATTTAGTAAATTTGACCTTTTTTCAGTCAACCAACAAGTATTTTACTGCTGGAACCCCAGCTAATCTGCTTTAGTTATTAGCTAACCATTATTTTATGTTGGCATAGATGTTTACCTCTCACATTGTTTTATTTACTATATGTTTTAATAATCATCCAATATTTCACAAACTATTTTAGACAGCTAATTATAGCTTTAAATTAAGGGGTGGTAGGTATAGGACAGATGTTAGGGGTAGATTCTTTACTCAGCGAGTCGTGAATTCATGGAATGCCCTGCCAGTAGCAGTGGTGGACTCTCCCTCTTTATGGGCATTTAAACGGGTATTGGATAGGCATATGGAGGATAGTGGGCTAGTGTAGGTTAGGTGGGCTTGGATTGGTGCAACATCGAGGGCCAAAGGGCCTGTACTGCGCTGTATTTTTCTATGTTCTATATACACATGACTTAATTATAACAATGCTCAGTTTGCAGATTAACTACTAATACTCATCAGGCCAGGAAAATGAATGGGTTTTTAATTGTTGCCCTCTCCCTATTATACTGAACTCTCTGTTGTCATTTCATCTTTGTCTCTCTCCCAACTTTCCTCTCACTATAGCTATCACTGTCCTATTTCTGGCAATTTGGACTGGTGCTCACTTTCCTTTTCCCTCGATTTCAACTTGATCTCTCCTACCCAATTCTATATCTCAACTTCTCTTCCCCTGTGATGCTTATATCTGCCAAGTCAGAGGGAAAACAAATCATAAGGAAGTTATATGTGCTCCACTTAGGTCATGCTGGAGCTCCATGAAAATTATTTTAGATAAATTGGACTATCACAAGTAATTCACAATTTTAAGCTTTTTCTTCTGGATGGGAATATATAGCATGCATGTTAAGGATATAATGCAGAGAGGAGTTTATGGAAAGCTAAGTAGGAGCTTGAATTCTGATCATGTGACTATTAAAACCATGCAATAAAGCATGTGTAAAAAGCTGACTACATGACAGAATTCATGAAGGAGTCTTTCAATAACATAACAGTATGATTCTAGCCTGGTATATCTCTGAATACCTGGTATTGTAATACTTGATCTTAGTACATATTAAACAGTTTTATAAGGAAGCCAAGTCTAAAGCCTGCTTTTGACCTTACCTTCAATTTACCATGTGGTCGTGAAATCAAAGTCTTGAATGTGGGCATAAAGCCACGTGACAATGATCGGTAAATGGTGATCAACAAGGCTGGTGTGTCTGTTACTGACTAGATGGTCATCGAGGGTGACAAAAATTTTGGGCAATGATGGCCCTGATCTTAAATCAGACTACTCAAGAATTACCAGCAAAAGACATTCCTACTTTCAAATTTGATCATTTCTATTGTGTGAAATTACATCATCTCTGAGATCAAACAACTTCAGAAGAATGGGTTTGAAATATGTGCTACCATTATGTAAATGAGAAGAACAAAGGAATTTCTTGTATACTGCAGAACTGATGAAGACTTTGAGAAATCACTAGTAGATGCATGGTAACTTTATTCTTTTGCTCCCTTTTTAAAATTCTAATCATGTAGGTTAGTTGACTCTTGGATATTGTACTATTTATCACTTCTGGTCATAATCTGTTTATTATTTCCTGTATCGATATTGTTCCCTTTGGCCATGATTTTGTTCTACCAAATCTTTCCAAATTTGTTCCCTTGCCCTCACTATTTGGTTAAAATCATCTCTACTTCACTAGTTATGCAATCAACAAGATCAATGGTTCCAGCACAGTTCAGGCGGAGACCGTACCAAAATTACAGATCCTCGTTTCCCAGAAATGGTGCAAGTCTCCCACAAGCTAGAACCTGCTTCTCCCATATTAGTCTTTGAGCTAGTCATTGAACTCTGTAATCTGATTTGTCCAGTGTTAGTTCACATGTAGGTCAGGTAATGTAGAGATTATGACCTTTGAGATTCTGTTTCTTAATTTAGCATTTAGCTCCTCATATCGGCGGTATGGAACTTCTATCTTTGCCCTGGTTATGCTTTTGGTAACTACATGGACCACAGTGACTGGATCTTCTCCCTTCCAATGCAAATTCCTGAGAAGATATCCTGGCCTCTGGTACCAAGTTGACAAGATAACCATTTGGATTGCTGTTCATTGCTGCAGAAAACAGTGTGTAGCCCACTCACCATACTGTCCCTGCTACCACTACATTCCTTCCTACTACCGCCCCCCCAGAATTGCTTTCAGAACCAGGGTGCCTGGGTCAATTAGTCCATTCATCATACTGTCCTCACTCTCATCCAGACAAGCTGAAAGCCCCTCAAACTTGTTGAGCAATTGAAAAGGCTGAGCCTCATGCAATGCTACCTTCTGAGTCCTCTTACCTGCCTCATTTGCAAAAATGACTGAATCAGATTATCCAACACTAAGAGGGGTGACTGCTTCATGTAATAGAAATCCAAGTAACTTTCCTCCTGACCTAATGCATTACAGTATCTTCGCTCAGCTTCCTGCTCATTAACTCTGGGCAGAAGATGCTCAAAATTCAACCACTTGCCATAAATTTGTTGGTTCTGGATCATTCTGGTACCCATAAATTCCCATTTGCTGCATCTGTGATACACCAATGGTCAGAACACATCTTAATTAATTCATTCATTCATTTATGGGGGTATCTTTTTACATATTTTGTTACTTTTATCATCAAGCTGTGTGCTATGCGAAAACTGTACAATAGAAAAGACCTTCCCCAGTTAAGAGAGACTGACCAAACAGTTAGATTTAGTTGTTACATGCACTGTACCTACATTTAAACGTCATTACTTTTTACTTGACAATGATCCCATTTATTAACTTCTTTTTCTCTATTCCAATACTATCCATCCCAAATTTCTTTTATGTTGGTATTTCTCTCTGATATTATTCTCTGGTGTTCATATCCCTGCCCAATGGTTTAAACTCTCCCCTATTGCACTACCAGAATTTAGTCCTGGCTCATTTCTTGCCTGTATACGTGCTATCTGCTTCAGAGCTAAGAATCCCCAAATCTGAATAGCTGACTCCTGCAAAGACCTTTCAGTTATGTATTTTCTGTATAATCTTTCTATTTTTACCCTCACTTGCATGTGGAATTGAGTGTTCTGCAGATGATTACATTTGATGCTAGTTATCTACCGAGTCCCTTAATTCTCACTGCACAACATTCTCACTGCATGACCACATGTCCCTTTTCTATGTGTGTTGCTGGTTCAACTGTGGACCATGACTGCTGTCTATTCACTTGTGCTCCTCGGGGTAGTGTGCAACAGTTCAAGGACATTTTGATCACAACTGTATAAGTTGGAGAGGCTACATCTGAAGCACTGTGAGCAGTTTTGGTCTCCTTAGTAACAAAAGATATTATTTCATAGGAGGCAGTTCAGAGAAGGTTCATTTGGATGATCCCTACTAGGGACAAAGTTAAAAATCATACAACACCAGGTTATAGTCAAGCAGGTTTATTTGGGAGCACTAGCTTTCAAGTGGTTCTTTAAACTCCCTTGTTTGGTCCATGCCCTGACCAACGCACCCTCCCCTCCCAGCACCTTCCCCTGTCACCGCAAGAATTGCAAAACCTGTGCCCACACCTCTCCCTTTATCTCCATCCAAGGCCTCAAATCTTACATCCATCAGAAATTTACCTGTACTTCCACACATCATCGACTGCATCCGTTGCTCACGGTTGTCTCCTCTACACTAGGGAGACAAGACACCTACTCGCAGAACACTTCAGAGAACATCTCTGGGACACATGCACGAAACAACCCTACTGCCCCGTAGCCAAATACTTTAACTTTCCCTCCCACTCCGCTAAGGACATGCAGGTCCTCAGCCTCCTCCACTGCTAAACCCTTACAAACCAATGCCTGGAGGAAGAAGGCTTCATCCTTTGCCTTGGAACCCTCCAACCACACACGATAAATGTGGATTTCACCACTTTCCTTATTTCCCCTCCTCCACCTTATCCCAGATCCAACCTTCCAACTTGGCACCGCTCCCTTCACCTGTCCTACCTGTCCCATTTCCTTCCCACCAACTGATTCATCTTCCTCTCTGACCTTCACCCCCACCTTCACCTACCTATCACCTTATCATCTACCTTCCCCCCAGCCCCACCCCTCTCCCCTTTATCTCAGCCCCGTTGGCTCAAGCCTCATTCCCGATGAACAGCTTATGCTTGAAACGTCGATTCTTCTGCTTCTCGGATGCTGCCTGATCGGCTGTGCTTTTCCAGCACCACATTGTTCGACTCTGATCTCCAGCTTTCTCCCTCATTTTCTCCCCATGATTTTTAACTTTGTCCACTCCAGCCCAACACTGGCTCCTGCACACCCTAGATTGGAGGGATTGTCTTACGAGCAAAAGTTAAACAGATTGGGACTCTACTCATTAGAATTTTGAAGAATGAGATTTGATCTTGTTGAAACATACAGAGTTCTTAAGGGGCTGACAGGGCAAATGCTGAGAAGATGTTTACCTTGATGGGAGAGTCGAGGATCAGATTGCATACTCTCAAAATAAAGGGACATCAATTTAAGACAGAAATGAGGTGGAATTTCTTCTGTTAGAGGCTGTCAATCATTGGAACTCCTTGCCACAGAGAGCTGTGGGAGCAGAGTCCTTCTGTATATTCAAGGCTTTGATAGATAGATTCTTGATCAATATGCGAATCATTGATTATGGGGAAGGGGCAGGAAAGTGGATGTAAGGAATGTTAGATAATCCTATTGAGTGGTGGAGTAGGTTCAAAGAACCAAAGGGCCTATTCCTGTTCCTATTTCTTTTGGCTTTATGGTTTTATGACCCTGGCTTAGGACACATCATAATATCCTCAATTCACATGTGTGTATGTGTACTGTGGCCACAGAAAAGCCGCGATGTTGCTCTACTTATTGAATTGCTTATTATTATTTCCCTTCCCTTTCCTTCCCCAATCCATGGTAAAATGGTGACTTGTTCCTTAACATCAATACTTAATATTTTTACCATATTAACTTGCCGGTTAGAGAGAGAGATTCAGTCCCAAAATAATCAGATTCACCAGTCATTAAACGTACAACTTTCCTTTAAAGTCGCTCTTCGATTTCTACTAGAAACACAGCTCTGCCTCTGCACAAACTCCTCCAAATGGTAGCTATTTTTGAATTTCTTTTCATAGTCCTAAAGACATTTCAACTCTTACTGTTTCTGGTAGTTTGTAGGTCTGAAGTCTCTGCTGCATTTTTTTTAATAGCTGCAAAGTTCTCCAAACTCTTCTCTTTCTCATTCGTTATTTATAGCTCCAACATATTCTGATCTTGGCAAGTTTTGAGAAGATTTGTAGCTCAGGTTAAAGTTTGGGTTGTAGGTTTGCTCACTGAGCTTGATGTTTCATTTTCACATGCTTCATCACCATATTAGGTACCATCTTCAGTGAGCCTCCGGATGAAGCACTGGTGGTGTAGCCCACTCTCTATTTATGTGTTTGGGTTTCCTTGGGTTGGTGATGTCATTTCATATGGTGACATCATTTCATGCGGTGACATCATTTCCTGTTCTTTCTCTCAGGGGATGGTAAATTGGATCCAAGTCAATGTGTTTGTTGATAGACTTCCAGTTGGAATGCCATGTGTCTAGGAATTTGCTTGCATGTCTCTGTTTGGCTTGTTCTAGGATGGATGTGTTGTCCTAGTCACCCTTACTGGCATAACATTCACTAAAGAGGTGGAAAACAACAACAAACTGCCATTCCTAGATATCTCAGTAGAGCGAACAGCCAGTGGGGAACTTCAAACCAGCGTCTACAGGAAAACATCACATATGGACCAAATATTGAACTGCAGAAGCAATCATCCCAACTTCCACAAATGAAGCTGCATTATAACATTATATCAATGAGCCACCACACACTGCAGCACAGAGAAACTATGAAGAGCAGGGTAAAATCACCTATACAGGGTATTCAAAAAGAAAGGGTACCCAATGAATACAGTCCACCAACTTCTCAACAACAAACCCAAACAAGCAGACAAAACACATCCAGAATCTCTAGCCACCCTCCCCTACATCAAAGATATCTCGGAAATGACTACCAGACTACTTAGACCCCTTGGCATCATGGTAGCCCACAAACCCACCAACACACTAAAACATCAGCTCATGAACTAATAAGACCCTATACAGGCAGCAAGCAAAACAAATGTTATTTACAAAATACCTTGCAACTACTGTTACAAACAGACTGGGACAACACATCCCTCCTAGGTCAAGAGACGTGCATGAGAATTCCTAGAAGCACGGCATTCCAACCAGAAGTCAATCAACAAATACATTTTGGGCGGCACGGTGGCACAGTGGTTAGCACTGCTGCCTCACAGCCCCAGAGACCCAGGTTCAATTCCCGTCTCAGGCGACTAACTGTGTGGAGTTTACACATTCTCCCCGTGTCTGCGTGGGTTTCCTCCGGGTGCTCCGGTTTCCTCCTACAGTTCAAAAACATGCAGGTTAGGTGAATTGGCCATGCTAAATTGCCCATAGTGTTAGGTGAAGGCATAAATGTAGGGGTATGAGTCTGGGTGGGTTGCGCTTCTGCGGGTTGGGCCGAAGGGCCTGTTTCCACACTGTAAGTAATCTAATCTAAATTGACTTAGATCCCATTTACCACTCCCTGAGAGAATGAACAGGAAATGACATAACTATAGGAAATGATTTCACCACAGGAAATGACATCACCCACCCAAAGAAACCCAAACACATAAATAGAAAGTGAGCTACACCACCAGTGCTTCATCCGGAGGCTCACTGAAGATGTTATCTAGTATGATGACGAAACATCTGGAAATGAACCTTCCAGCTCAGCAAGCAAACCTACATCCATATTCTGATTTTTTTCTCTCTCTGTTTCTGTCCAGTTTTTTTAGCTTCACAGTCGTTTGATCTTTCTCTATCTCTCTGAATCCTTCAAAAGATCACTCTTATAATTGGTGCTTTTCCCACTCAGGTGGAGGTTTAAATTTATGAGATATGCACTAATACAAGAATAAAACACTGCAGATGCCAGAAATCTGAAATAAGATATAAAACATAATAGCAGTACTCAGCATCTGTAGAAAGCAATGCTATCTGACTAGTTGTGTGCTTGCAGTATTTGTTGACTTTTAATCTGAAATTGTAACAATTGTTCCAGTCAATAATGCATTTTGTGAATGGAGTCTGAATTTAACAAATATGTGAAAAGAAAAAGATATCAGGAAAGACAAATGTGTGTCCCTTGCAGTCAGAAACTGGGAAATATTAATGGAGCACAAAGAATGTGAGAAAGTTAGAATATTTTGGATAACTGAGGATATGATAATGAAATGAGGTAAAAAAGGATGCAGATGGCATTAATGTAGTTTAGGGTTTGTGGGTTGGCATAGACATGGTGGATAGAAGGGCCTGATTATATGCTGTATGAATGTGACTCTTAATAAAGAAAGAATAAACATGTGTTTATTCCCCATGTTAAGCATGCCACAAAACTCCAGATGTCCAATGAACTCACTTTGACATGTAGATACCATAACAAGGTATGAATTGTGTGGTGTTAAACAAAGTCATTTTCATTAAAGCTACCATCAGCTGGCAGAGCTGGTTCATAATTTCTTACTTTCTAGGTCTACTGCAATGTAATTGACTCTTAAGTGCCCTCTCAGCAATTAGGAATGGGCAATAAATGTTTGTATAGCTAATGACATCTACATCCCATGAACAAGTAAAAAATAAATTAAATTTGCATTGACACAGTGGCAATGTAATGTAGAAGTTGACAGGTTGTTGGAGTGATTAAGAACAAACATCTGTAATGGAGAATGTCATGGACTAAAGTTTTTAAAAAAGAGTAATTGGCTGGAGTCTGAACCAATAGTTTTAGAAGATGCTTCAAATGTCAACTAACTGTCATAACATTCACCAAGGTATTCCCAGCATTATCAAGTGATCTGTTACCACATCTGTCACAATTAGTGATAACTTAATGTAAAAATGACAATATTTGTTAGTCTCTATTTTTTACATATTTTACAATAGCCATATAAAGACCATGAAGTAGTTCAGTGAAAAATCTGGCACGATGACTGCAGTGTTCAAGGGTGAAACAATGCAATTCCTGATATAAATAATGTATTGTTATTGAAATGAGTTACAAACATGGACAGTTCATATTCATTTATTGCCAGTGATTTGAATTGGAACCCTGTGTGTTAAAACACCAAGATATTTAGATAAAACATAGAACAATCTTTTGTGACAGTAGCAAATGTCTTTGATATTGGTGGAAAATATCATTGTTTTACAAAATCAATATTTTGTAGTTCAATGTATCATGATTCAATCTGGATTCCCATATTTAATATATAATTTTTTTCGCTTAGCCTACTTATGTAGCATTTATCCTCATATCATTCCCTGTAGATTCAGCCATTCATCTGCCATATAAGAACAGATTAACAAATAGTGCAAATGAAATAAATTTCTCATAGATTTGTTTAAATAACCATCTTTAAGAAGAAGATTCTGGAGGGAGTTCAGGAATGGACAAATAGATTTCAATCATAACATTGCTGAGGATTCATTTTCAAAGTTTTGCCTGAGATTTTAATTTTATACAAATTTAAAAGCTGATCAGGAAATTAAAAACATGATGGAGAGAAAAAGGGCTCCTGGGGTCAATTCTACAGCTGAGAAGCTCTAATTTCAGGAAGGATGACAGACTTCAAACTTCATTCAACAGATTTTGTCCCCCCTTTAAAGTACATGGGAATGGCTGAAATCTTTCAATCACTGGATGTACATTCTGCAGAAGTCCAATGTTGGTAAAGTGTTGTACCGCCCACAATCCCATCAACAACTGCTTTTCATATGCCATATACCTATGCTGTACAGACATGAACATGAGTGAGGCATAGGCTACTGGTCTCAACTGTCAATGCAACTCTGACAATAAGACTTTCGATATTATGAAATCTGTTGCAGCCTTTCGAAGGGATTTGGGGGCAGGAGTGCTTGCCATGCCCTGTTTCAAAGCTATTATTGTTTGCATGTGTTCTGGCTTTCATTCCCATGAGGCATTTTTCTTTAATAACATGATTAATGTGCTGCCTTTGTGGCAAAATCATCAATGTGGTATCTACAATATCCAACTAAACCCCAAAACAACCTTAATCCCTTCACATCTGTGGTGATGGGAAGTCAGCTGCTGTTTCAACCTGTTGTTTGTCTGTTTTCCCTGGTGTCAATACCACACCAAAAGAACTCACTTCCTGCCTCATTATCTGAATTTTTTTCTGATTCACTTTTAACCCAAATTCCTATAATAGTTGCAACAACTCATTCAAGAGCTGGTAATGCTCCCATTTGGGTTCCTGTTTGTAGAAGCAAGTGATCAACATATTGGATCAGACAGTCTGGATCCAAGTAACCTTGCTTAACCATTGATGAAATATTGTTGAGGAATTGTGGGATCCCTGCAGTAAAGCTGTAGACATTTATTGCTGTCCTTTAAAGGTAAATGTAATTTTATACTGACACTCCTTATTCAAAGGGATTGGCCAAAATCCATTGTTGATGACTGATGCTGCAACTATTGTGCTACCTCGTATTGTTTAATCATAATTTTGGGGCTCGTAGCCACTGTAGGGACTGCCATAAGTGTGACATTATTTAGTTTCCTGGTTAATCACAGTTCCTGTCTGGCTTTTTAACTGGCCAAATTGGAGAAGTATTAGTGGAGGCGACTGGTTATAGTACTCCATAAGTTACTGAACTCTGGATTACTTTCTTTGGGAATCCCATATTGTTTCTGTGGCTTCGGGTCTAGTCCTCAGCTGCAAACGTTCCTCTGCATTCTCCCATTATCGTTTTTGCTTTTGGCAAAAGTTAATATGGCAAGGGCTGTTAGATCCTGGTTCATATCTGTTGGGTTTGTCTACATTTCTCCCACCATGTAAACTCGTTCCCTGAAGTGATTGGCTGGTATTTCAGCAATGGACTGTTCCTCACTCATCCCTAGCATATTATACAGTTTATCAGGCCAAAACAACGAATGGCTCTGATCATTTAATCAGTTCCCAAGATATGTTTCTGCTGCTGAGATAGTCATATTTGGACTGCCTAGGATTAGTTACCTGTACTATTATGAGTGTCCTTTATATACAGTTAGAATAATTTCTGCTTTGATTTTCCAGCTATGTTGATGTGATGTGTATGTGTTTAGGGTGGTTCAGGATCTCTGTGTGTTCAAAAGAAAAGTGACAAGGCAGCCTCCAACCCTGCCATCCACTAAAGCTCCTCCCAATCCTCCTCGCCTGGCATTACATCTGCAGATTGGGGAGGCATGAAATTGTCATTGTGAGTTGGGGTACAACCCGCTCGCTGCCTCAACTGGCTGTACGTTATTTTGCAGCACATGCTGGGGACCGTTTGTGACAAGGATTGGGTCTGCATTTGATTTGTCCCACTCTTCCGAGGGATCGGACAATCCCACTCCTCCACAGATAAAACATCAGTTATCACTTCCCAAAATTCATCCGCTGCAGGTGGGTTCTCCTTCCCCTGCCCCTGTCTGCCATTGGTCTGATGGGGACGGGTCCCTCCACGTGGACCATTTTACTTCATTTTTCTAAGCTCCCCTGCCACAGTTCACCAGTACCATCCTTAGTCCGATCTAGATTAACCCTTTCCTTTTTCCATGCTCTTGTATGTGTGGCTTCTGTTGGATCAAATAGGTCACAAGCCTTTTTTGAGTCCTTTGTACCATGTAATCCTAAGGTCTGTAACCACAGTGACAATCTCCCTCAATCCTGTAAGTTCTGATGATCTAAGTCTGCCCCATAAGTATTCCCAAGTACCGACCAGAGTCGGGTGGCAAAAGCAGTCGGGTGCTCCCCCTTTCTTTGCCTACACTTACTTAATGATCCTAAAGTCAAATGGCATTCAGCATGTAAGGGCCATTCTATACCATGGCCTGGTGGAAAGAGCAGTCCAAACTTTGGAGACAGACTTAAAGAAACAGCCCACAATTTCACTCAAACTGTCCCGGTTCTGGTCTGATTATAGAACCAACGCTCACACAGCTATTGGGTCAGCTCCAGTAAAGTTGCTGATGGGGAGAAGATTTTGCATTAGGTTAAACGTTATAAACGTGTGGGGGAGGTAGTGAAATGGCGTTAGGAATGCCAACATTGGACACAAGACTCCTCTAAGTAAGAGAGACAGTTTACTTCAGGGGACAAGGTCAGGTTTTGAAACTATGGGAATGGCCCTGCATGGGTAAGAAGCATGGTCAATGCAAGGTCAGGTCCCATGATGTACAAAGGTTGGATAGGCGAGGTGGTCCTGCACAAGCATAAGGACCACATATAAACTGCAACCTCACAAACAGGAACAAAACATAACCGGCCTCTCAGAACAGCCAACAAGGCTGTCAGAACCTACGGGTTCTCCCTCTCCAACCATCATCTAAGAAACCTCTGAGGACAAGATGGATACCGTAGGTATCGCAGCCTCAATGTCGTTACCACCTGAAGAAGACAATGAATTTTTGCCAAGGTACACCAGGTACGAGAGGATGTTTATGATCAGTATCCAAGGCAGAGTTGGATGAACTGGATCTAGTGCAAGAACGCCCCAGGAGAAGTTAAAGCTACAGGAAAAAGAAAGGGCTTATGTCCCTAGACTTGTGGGGATGGAGGGGAGGTGTATGTAATGATTGGGAACAAGGTCAGCCAGGTGAAACTCATTGAATATGAGTTCCCTGATTGGGGCTGTTAACCTGGTCCAGTCAGCCAGGGCTTGCATGAATCACAAAAAAACTAGTATCCAAGTTCATCAGGTAATAGGGAAGATAAATGGAATATTGGAATAAACAGGAGTGTCTGGACACGCCTTGGCGTGCCCCATTTGCCACCGGGCAGTGGGGATCCCCAGTGGAGGGGTCTCTACATGGGAGTCCTCCCCCTTTCTCTTCCGGATCTGGGGCGGAGGGTGCTGCACGCAGCAGTCCCCTGCAACCGCAGATTGCGGTGGTTCACGGGCTCCCAGCCCAACTGCTTGTTCTGTGGCGCTGTGGAGTCCGTGTACCATGTATATATTGGGTGTGGGTGTTTGCACTCCCTTTTTGATTTTCTGAAAAACCTTCTCTTCTGTTTTTGGCTGCACTTCAGTCCCACGCTCCTGATCTTTGGGCACCCGGTACGGAGGAAGGAGGGCAGGTCTGAAGACCTCCTCCTGGGTCTGCTCCTGGGCCTGGCCAAACTGGCCATAAACAGGTCCAGGCAGCGGGCCGTGGAGGGGGTCGTTAGGGCCGACTGCCTGCCCCTCTTCCGCGGTTACGTTAGAGCCCTGGTGTCCTTGGAGAAGGAGCACGCGGTCTCCACCAACACCCTGGAGTTGTTCAGGGAGAGGTGGGCGCCGCAGGGAGTGGAGTGCATCATTTCCCCCTCCAACTCTATTTTGATTTAATCCCTGCCCTCCCCTTCACTGTTTGGTCAGACAGCATTGCCCTTTGATGTGAAGGGCACTGCTTGTTACAGACCACTCGGATGTTTCTTTTCTTCCTGGTGGTGGAAATTTGAATAAAGATTTGTGCACCTTGTGTCTTACTCTGTGTCTCTCACCTGCACAAAAAAGAAAAAATAAATAACAGGAGTGCCAGGGATTGTGTTCACTTTATGAGCCTACTCGGAGCTAGCTGGGTTAGTGTCATGTACTAGGCATATGTTAATAAAGGGTGACTTGGTGAGAGAATACCAGCCTTTGTAGAGTTACTTCAGGATCATTGCATGTAAAAGCACAGTGTAGAATATTTACAGTTCAAGGTGAGAGAAATTAGTTCCTTGCCCTTGTTCAACCTATGATATCTTGCATTACATTTGCACATTCAGGCCACCTGTAATTACTTTTAATGCCACCTGTAATTACTTCTGCTTCACAGGGATGACTATCTTGAATCTGTAATGACTAATGCTTTGGTCTCAATTGCTGTGAGCAGAATTTGCACTCCACGCAATTGCTCACTGCATTTGCTTTACATATAGGGTGCTATAGTTATAGATGACTCAACTTGTACCTTGAAAGTGCCTGATCAAACAATGATGATAAACTACCTGGCTTCATGTCTGTATTAAACAGAATGAATTGGGTGCTAATCCTTTGCACAGTATGTATTACCACAATGGAAGGTGCTGGTGCTCCAAATTGAAGCACAGAATCAAATTACACATGGATCGGAGATGTGCCATGTTTATACAACAATGGTGGTACATGTTAGATGCTAACGTCCAGGAAAGGGGGATGCACACAGTCATTGCACATGGAATATGAGCTGAGATTTTGCAGCTGGGTGTCCAAGATGAAGGTCTAGAAGAGCAAACAATGGCTACAGCCATTGCAGGAATTGTCACTGTCTAGTTTCTATCTCATGCAGGGAAGTGGCAAGACATATGGCTCATGAGGTGAGATTAGATAATAATAAGATATTAATACATGCTAATGCATTCAAATAGGCCGCTTGCCACTTAGTAGCAAAAATTACATTTCTTTGAAAATTGGACTTATTGCTCTCAACACTGAGAAGCTCTTTGTTAGCCATCTCATGCGTTTTCCCCAACTTTTGTGTCATTGTCCACATTATTCAGGGGCTGAAAAGATTTCAGACTGAATTTATATTGTGTGTTTTATTTAGACGAATATAGCTCTGAGCTGCTCCTGCTGCTTGTAGCTACTCCAATCAATTGATCTCCTGTCAAGAGAGTGCCTTGAATGTCTATCGCACACTGTGAGGCACTGACAGATAAATATACTGTTGCCGAGGAGCTGAGTTATCAGAAAATTATATGAAAACAATTACAGCATTATGGTTAACTTTTGAAGGAAAAACTTGTCTTGAATAGTCCTAACGACAAGAATAACTTTTTACACAAGGGAAACTGCAAGGATGCAGCCCCAATAAACTGAGGGGGATAAAGACTGGAGCTGGAAAAAGCACAGCAGGAGGAGCAGCATCAGTGGAGGAGTGGAGTCGATGTTTCAGGTCAGAACCTTTCATCAGGGTGAGGGGAGGGGAAGGAAGCGGTAGGGTGGGGTGGAGACGTGGATGCAGGTAGGAAGTGGCTGTGATTGGTCAGTGGGAAGGGTGGCGTGAATCAGTGTGAAGGAAGATAGGGTCAGGTTAAGGGGATGGGTTGGAGAGGGAGGGCTAGGCCTGGGATAAGATTGAGTAGGGGGGTGGAGTGTAGTGGGGAGATTTGGAAGCTGGTGGATTTGCTCCTGCAGCTGGTCTCCCTCCAGTGACACTCTTATCCATCTGGTGGAACTGGTCCTCACCCTTAACTTTCCCTTTGAATCCTCCCACTACCCAAAAAGGGTGGGGGGGGGGGGGGGGGGGGGGAGTTCTATGGGTACCCTCGTAGGTCCAGGTTGTGCTTGCCTCTTCATAGGATATGCAGAACAGTCCCTCTTCTGCAGCTACACCAACTCTAGCCCCCACCTTCTCCTCCGCTACATCGAAGACTGTATCAATGCAGCTTTGTGCTCCCAGAAGGAGCTTCAACAGTTCATTCACTTCACCCAGATCTCCCATCCTGACCTCAAATTCACCTGGACATCTCTGATACCTCCCTCCCCTTCCTGGACCTCTCCGTCTCTATCTCCGGCAACCGACTTAGCATCAAAGTCTATCTCAAACCCAATGGCTCCCACAGCTACTTGACTACACCTCCTCCCCCCTCCCTTCTGTAAAAATGCAATCCCATACTCACAATTCCTCTTCTGCTTTATCTGCTCCCAGGGTGAGGATTCCACTACTGGACATCCCAGATATCTTCCTACTTTAAGGACCATAATTTCCCCTTTCCCATGATCAACGATGCCCTCAATCACATCTCCTCCATTTCCCACATCTCTATCCTCAAACACCATGTCCCCAACCACAATAAGGATAGAGTCCCCCGATCCTCACATTCCCCGATCCTCCAAATCCAATGCATCATCTTCTGCCAATTCCGCCACCTACAGTCTGACCCCACCACCAATATGATATTTCCCTCCCCACCCCATCTTCTTTTTGCAGTGTTTGTTCCCTTCGTGACTCCCTCATTAGGTCCACACACCCCGCCAACCCTTTCTCCATATCCAGAACCATCCCCTGTGGCCATTTGAGGTGCAACACCTTCTGCCACATGTCCCGTCTTACCTCCAACCAATGTTTCAAAGGATCATTCCAAGTCCAGCAGAGGTTCAGGTACATTTCCTCTAACCTGTTTTACTGCATCCGTTGCTCCCGATGTAGTCTCCTCTACATCAGAGAGACCGAGGGCAAACTTGGGAATCAGTTCAGGGAACATTTATAGTCCATACGCTCCAATCAATCTCACCTTCTGGTTGCCATCCATTTCAACAGCCCCACCCATTCCCTTAATGACATGTCCATTCTGGGCCTCCTCCACCATCAACACAAGTCTACACACAAACTGAAGGAAGAACTCCTCATTGTCTGCCTGAGGAGCTTACAACCATATGGCTTGAACATAGAATTCACCAGCTTCCAAATCTCCCCACCCCACACCTCATCCCAGGACCAGCCCTCCCTTTCCACCCCGCCTTCTTAACCAGACCTTACCTGTCCATCGTCTTTCCCACCTATCTGCTCCACTCTTCCCACTGACCAATCAGAGCCACCTCCTACTTGTATCCACCTGTTGCCATCCCACCCACCTTTCCCCCAGACCTGATGAAAGGTTCCGACCTGAAAATTCTCTGCTCCTTTGATGTTCTTTTTCCAGCTCCATTCCTTATCCACTCTGACTCTCCAGCATCCACAGTTCTCCCTATCTCCAAGCTATAATAAATTGCAAGCCAGGAATCAGAGATAAAGAATGACAGTTAACAAATATCTATTTGTCAGACAAAAACTGATTGTCAAGGACAAATCCTGGGTTGCTATGTGATCAGCAGCACAATTTGTACTGTCTGTGATATGATCCAAGTAAACATACATCAGATTATGTGAGTTAGAATTAGTCGGCTATTCAGTCTTGATTTATATTTCCTGCCTGGCACTACAGCCCTTGCTTACAGAGGTGTGTCAGCAGGTTGGTTAAAAAAAAATCTCACAACGAATTTAAGAACCTAGCATAAGATTTATTGTTCTGTATGCAAACATAGGAGGCATAAATTGATACTGGACAATTTGAAACATGGGCCACAATAGAGAGATACCATATTGTTGCTATTTGAGAGATGTCATCTATATTTGTGCGTGGCTGGGAAAATAATAGCCTAGATATAAATCAAAAGGTTCCTTTCCATTTGCACAGAGACTCACGTGACTTGGGTTCAGATCAACCACGAAAAGACTTAAAAGATTGGAGAACTTTGACTGTAAGTTGGAACCATCATCAAATCTTAGCCCACATGAAGCTCTGTTCACAAACCTGGCCACTCACTCAACTGTATCGACAGTTGCATTTGTTCATAGAATCTCTACACAAAGCACGAAGGTTTTAAGGCATATCAAATGAAGTCATTCCTCTGTATTTTTTCTGATAATCTTTGGTGATGTGAAAAGTAATTATCCTCACTGAGAACAGCTATTGTGTATTCTGCTGTCTTTGATGCAGTTTTATGGCAACAACCACTTCAACATTTGTACAGTTAGCTCAATTAAAAGTTCTAAATTTTTTACTGCTTTGTAAAATGGCCTAAAATAAATAAAATTACAATGAAAATGTTCAGTATTTTCTATATGACTGTAGTTTTGTTGGTTATGCTGGAAGACATGAATGGATTAAGTTAAACTGGCCACTACTGAATTTGACTTTTGCGGGAAAACAGAGGTTAAGGAAGTAAAAAATAGTGTGACATTCAATTTACCTTTACAAGCAAGCGACATTCTTAAGGTAGGGTAAAATGTAATCAAATGCTTTAGAGAATTATAATTGTAAGTGTTAATAGTATCTGTAATAACCCAAAACAATGAGATGATGGACATCGATAAGGTACTTTTTAAACTAATTCTTATTTGATTATGTTCAAAGAAATAGGATGAAGAATAAAACTGTCTGACGCTCATCACCATGTGACATTTTGCAGTGAGTCTTGTAATAGTCAAAAAGGGCATTTTTGAAACAGTTCTAAGGGACTTAGCCTTTTCATGATGGATGATATCACAGAGGTGGTCAAGCAGTGAATCACCAACACATCAAGTATGTCTTTTCCCCTGTCTGTCAGCACTTCAGGGGTGAACAGGAACCAGAAACAACCAATTGTGCTGGTATGGACATTGAACATGGAACATGTACACTTTAATCTCTTGGTCAAGTTAACGGAGAGAGCTGAGGGCAAATGTCAGTGTTTCTGGGTTAAAGTAAAAAAGATGAGAAGCAAGGCTACAGACTCTGTGGATAATTGAGTTTTGTAGATATCATCCAGATAGCTGGAATTGTAAACCTTAGACTGCATAGTTTAAAGTAAAATAAGGAGTTGACCTGCAGTTTTAATGGTAGACCATGAACTGGATTGACTATAAAATAATAAAAAACAAGAAATAGAAGTAGGCCATTCAGCCCATTGAGTCTACCTTGCATTTCAATGAGATCATGGTTGATCTGATGCCTCAAATTCAATTTTCTGCCTTTTTTCTTTCAACTTTCAATTTCTTTACAGATTAAAAATCTGTTTATCTCAGCCTTGGATATACTTAATGACCCAGCCTTTGCAATTAACTATGGTGAAAAAAAATCCACAGATTCACTACCCAGTGAGAGAAAGTAAACCCTCCTCATCTCTGTCTTAAATTGGCAGCCCTTTACTTTAACATTATGCCCTCTGGTACGAGACTCTCTCACAAGGGGGGAAGCTACTGGATCTATCCTGTCAAGTCTCCTAAGAATCTTGTCACTCTCATTCTTCTGAACTCCAGTAAGTACAGGTCCAACCTACTCAGCCTTCCTCAGAAATGATCCCTCCATATTTGGGATCAACCGAGTAAACATTCTTTGGATTGCCAAAGGCCAACATTCCATTTATCTTCCCTATTACCTGCTGAACTTTTGTGATTCATGCATGAGAACCCCAAATCACTCTGTTTTGTAGTTTCCTGCAGTGTTTCTCCATTTTAAAATTATTCAACTCTTCTGTGCTTCAAATCTCCCATTTTGCCACATTGTATTTCATCCACCATATCTTTTCTCCATTTGGTTAACCTGTCTCCTTAGACTCTTTATGTCATCCTCACCACTTGTCTTCCCACTTATTTTTGTGTCTTTGGCAAACTTGGTTATAATGCATTCACTTTTCTCATCCAAATCATTAGTGTATTAAGTAAATAATTGTGATTGGGGAGGATTCAATTACTGTGGGATATTTAGAAAATGAGAACATTTAATTTAATTAAAATATTTGGGAGGATACTTAGTTGTAATTCAGCATCACTAAAATGGATGCAATGTTGTCTGCTTTTTAATTTCTAACACTTAGGTTGCACCCAGAGAGGAAATGTCAGGCCATAACATTTTCAACACAGATAGAGAGTAAAAGAAATTTGTGTGGCATGATGTTAATTGGATATAACATTCAATTGATAATATCAACTTAAACCTGAGTAAAGAAGCTTCATACTTCTTAGCACACAGTGGATAATGTTTTTTTTTGCTTACAATGTAAGATTTGCACTCAATTGTTTGAGGTCCAAAGTAGCCCAAGACAACACTATTTGACTTTGTTACAGCTCTCTCAACATTCATGTTGGTTACTGTTGCTTGCCCTTTTAAAGCACATCAGGAATCTCCTCTTTTACAGAGTGTAAACATTGTGCTGAATCTTGCCATCGTTTGGATGTGTCATTTTAGTCAATTTCCATGATAGGTTTTACTCTCTGTGGCCAGGGCAATGTGCCATGACAGTGCAATAAGACGGCATGTGAAAAATGTCAGTGTCTGTGGATGAGGGGTGCATGTGGCTGCTGCCTATGAAGGTTGCCCTGTGACGTTAGTGCCAGGTGTCCAAAATGTAGGTCCAGAGGAGCAAGCAGAGAGATGAAGTCACCAGGTATCAATCAGACTTACAGTTCTCAGCCTCTAATTTCTATCTGACAGGTGGTAGACAGGGATTTTGCATAATTATGAGGTGAGATTTAGTAATAGTGAGAGCCATAATGGGCAGTATTTCCTGTAGAGGACATTCATCGCACACAAGAGAGAATTATCGATTGACATTTTTAATTGGAAATTTTTTAGTATTTATTCATGGGATTCGGGCAATATTAACATTAATTACCAATCCCTGATTCAGAAGATGGCTGTAAAGAGTCAATCACATTGCTATAGTCTAGAGGCAGATATAGATCAGACCGGGTAAGGATGGCAGATTTCCTTCCCTAAAAGACATCACTGAACCAGATGGGCTTTTACAACAATTTGTAATGATTTAGGGCAGCACGGTGGTTCAGTGATAACACTGCTGCCTCACAGCACCAGAGACCCAGGTTCAATTCCATCTTCAAGCAACTGACTGTATAGAGTTTGTACATTCTCCCTGTATCTGTGTGGATTTCGTCCGGGTGTTCCAGTTCCCTCCCACAGCCCAAAGATGCGCAGGTTAGGTGGATTGTCCAGACTAAATTGCATACAGTATCCAAGGATATGCGGGCTAGGTTGATTAGCTACAGGAAATGTAGGGATGGGGTAGGTGTGGGTGGGATGATCTTCAGAGGGTCAGTTGGACTCGATGGGCTGAATAGCCTGTTTCCACACTGTAGTGATTCTATGATTACACAGTTTCCATTAAGCAGGCTCCCTATTCCAGATTGTATTGAATTCAAATGTCACCATCCATCATGGTGAAATTTGAACTGCTGTTGCCAAGACATTTGTTGAACTGTTGTTGCGTGGGTTTCTAGATTACAAGGCCGGTGAAATTACTCCAATGCCTCCCCTATGCTACTTGCTGTTCCTGACAATGAGAAAGATCTTGCTTCTCATAGACTTTTTCCAATTTTCTTGCCATAGCCCAATCATCAGAGTCTAGGAAGATTCCACCCGTTGAAATATTTGTTCCCTGAATCTGCCACTTTTGATTTATTCTACTTCAACGTCACTCACAGACATAAGGTACAGATGGCCTTCAGAAGTACAGACTGTTAACTGATTAGTAGATCAAATTTAAAGGATATCACAAACCTTAGTATGTCCAAAAGCAAGAACACATAGGACTCCTGATTGAAGTATGAGTTACGTTGATTTTTATGAGGGTTTCGCGTTATGAGAACTAATAAGTTTTTTTCACGCTATCTAACCAACTACCTCATTAACCACCTATCATAGCCCTATGGTGTATTTCACATCCACTTTCACATCCACTGGCCCATCTTACCACCTGTCATTTCCAGAACAACTCACCAGAATTCACTAGCATTCCTTCCACCTTTGCCATCTTTAAAGTTCATTATGCACTCGTACAAAGACTGTCAGGCTAGTGCTACCTTGCAAGGTTCTTGACACTTGCCCTGAACAAAACAGGGAGGGGGAAATTAGCTCCCGACTGTGCAGATAGGGACCTGAACGTACTGCTGGTTGGGGTGGTGATGATGCGGGACATCCTCTTATGCCAGAATCAGCAAAGAAGACCACAGCATCTAAACATGCCATTTGGATTAATGCACTGTTGGAAGAAGGTCAATGGCCCTCTGCATTTCGCCACTGTAAAAACCACCATCTTCTCTCAGATACTTCACACTCATTTTATCTCTGCTACTGTATCAACCTTCCACCAAGTGTCTTAATCTATCGCACTTAGTATTGTCTGCAATATCTCCCTTTCACCCATCTCAATCCCTGGCACCACTAATCCAGCCTGCCCTCTGTACTGCCTACTCACTCAAGACACTTTTCCACCTGTACCAAACGGAACTACTGTGCTGCCATTTTCATATTCCTTAATACCTACCTTGGTTTCCATTCCATGTGGAAAACAGTAGGGCAGAACAAGTCAAGACAGGTTGTGTACAACTTGTCAGTCATCTCCTCACATCACATATAGAGAGGGTCCTGGCTGTGACCACTTTGAGCAGAGCTTGGACTGGTATCAGAAGCTGCCCATGATTTATTGTGCCAGAAGCCCCCTAGTAATGGTATCTCCCATGGCTTGATTAGGGTCTGCAGTACTGAGGACTGTCTGGTATCACTGGCTGAGGGGACAAAGTGCAAAAAAGCAAAACAAGTCAAGGCAAGGATGCTATGAGCATCCAATTAGGTTGAGAGCAAGTGAACAGGGAAGGAGGAGTCCGGAAATGCAGCCAGATCCAGGCCAGGAACTGGGTGCATGTATCTGCGCAGTGTCCTTGCTGCAGCATTAGAATCATAGGTGAAATGCAGAAGAATCCTGCAAGTTGATTGGAGATATACCATGAGTGTTCTTATAGGTTGGCACGTGTCAGACACTGATATCTGTGGAAGTGGAGCAGTGCCAATAGAGCATGCCCATAGGTATCTGTTACCAATGTGGAGATTGTTCAAAGCAAGTAGTGAGCTGAATCTGCCAGGTGCTCTTGCTCGTTTCCTTGACCAGTTTTCCCACTATTGTCCTTGCTTGGCACATTTGGTAAGGTAGAAAGCTGCATATAACTGATGTGAATTAAACTGTTAATAAGGCATTTAACAAACAATAATCACCAGATGAGAATCTCATCGTGTCACTTGTGAAAAGCATAAAAGACAGAACGAGGTGAGGTAGCCCTCACCACACTCCACCTATTCTCAAATGACTTTATAATGTTTCTCTTTAGTTAATAATTAGGTTTTAAAACAGACTTTGATTACAAATATTTCTATGTCTTTAATTCAAGTGGTGTTATTTTGTAAAATTCTTGCTGATTAGATTTTATAATGTTTCTCTTTGTTAATAGTTGTGTTTTAAAACAGGCTTTGATTACAAAGATTTCTCTGTCTTTAATTCAAATAATGTTATTTTGTAAAATTCTTGCTGATTAGATTTGGGCTCATGATGCCTTACCCAACAGGGAAATCAATGATGCAGTCCATTTTGTGTGCCAACAAAAGCCATTTAGTTTATTGAATGATTCAAAATTATTTTGTTTAACTCAGAAGATCATTCTTATTCTATCCAAAAGATTATTCAGGTAGAGTCTTAGTTTTTGGCAGGGCAGTTCTTAGTTTTAGCAGGGCAGTTGAGCATTAGTTTATGGATTGTCCATGGCCAATCTGTTTTGTAAAGGCATTGTCATGGAATATACCATAAAGTGGATTTAAAGCACTGGTGAGAACTCAGTGTGTTAAGGCATGTCTAAATCTTTACAGATCTATTAAAGCAATATGAGCTTGTTAAGCTAAGATTGGATGCAGCAAGCTGACACTGACTTAAAATCAGCATCTATTCTGACTTAAATCACACCTGTCAGAGACAATATTAAAATGAAGCAGTACATATTCCAATGACACATGTGTACTCAGTTGTTCCAAATGCTTAAGTTGAGAACTCACAATGTGCTGTGTTTTCTTTGGGGACAACACTGAAATATGAAAAACGTAAATCAATTCAGGTATCATCTATCAGCTCTTATCACAACATGTGTCCATCTGTTCCTATTGTGTTGCTCCTATCATGCTGAGATAGAATGGAATACAGTAAAGATGTCAAACCAAACATAAGGAAACATTACTAAGCTACCTTTTAAATCATATTAGTGTCATTTCTAATTGTTCTCAACTCTCCATTATGGTTGACAGAGACCTCAGTAATTAACTTTATACTGAGTACCAAAAGCTTTGTCTAACGTTCAAAAAGGCTGATTAAAGTTATGAATGATGGCTTATGTTGAAGATAGAAGGTAAAGCATGCCCATACAGTTTTGTAAATATGGTTCTCTTAATTAGTAGTAATAGTTTGCAAAAGTTAATCAATGCCATTACTGTACCATGGCAGTGATTAAACTTGAACAGCCATACTTAACACTTAAATTAGTTAAAATATATAATGGATTTTTCAGGTGGTTCACAAACAGATCATATTAACAAGAGGGGAGGTCTGGACATTAAATCAGTCGTGATGGCCATTCATGATTGCTACATGGCAAGTCAAAATGTGTTTTAAGGTGATAGCATGGGTGTGCTTGATTGTCACTGCAGTGAATGTAATGGGGTCAGCCAGGTGGACCTCATAGAATATGAGTTCTCTGTTTCGAGCTGTTAACCTGGTCCAATCAGGGAGCCTGGCTAACAGATATAAATAGGAGTGTCAGAGGTTCTGTTCACTCTGACAGCTGGCTCTGAAAAAGTTGGACCAGTATCAAGTACTATGCATATGTAAATAAAGGATGACTTGGTGATGGGATACCTCTGTGCAGTTATTTCAATCATCCTGCCCGTTACAAAGATAGCTAAAAACAACTGTCTCAATAATTTAGTGAATTAAGGACTTAATGGTGTAGAATTTATGGTCTATACTGAAAGACTATGTGGAGAGCTGTCCACAGAGTTTGTTTAATCTTTTCTGCCTTTTGAGCAAAGATTTGTTATAATTCCATATCTGTTCCAGCACAATGAATCCTACAGAACATCTATAGTATCTGTGAGCAAGGAAAAGATAAGTATGGCTCTTCAGTCAATCAGACTGAAGAATCATCATTAAGCTGAACTGTTTCTAAACCAAGAAATATAAATTAATATATGTATTAATCCACAGGTCCCTGTAATTTGCAGACATAAATAGCACATACAGACACTGCCTTTTTCAACTCAACAAAATAGACGAAAGCCACTCTATCTTAAAGGGCAATGCCACAGCCAATCTGAGTCAACCTGTCTGGTTTAAACATAAAAGAAATCCTGGCTATTAAGTGTCAGTCATCATTAACTGATGTGTTCTCCATGGCAATGCCTCTATTAATCCGAGTCCACTTGCCAACTAATCAGCACTATCCACTCATACTGTCTAAATGCTATTAACCCTTTACATTAGTATTCTTGTGAAGCCTTCTGATGAGTGCAAGAAGTCAAGCTTTGACAACTTATGCCTTTTTTCTCAGTAATACTCAAGTTCTGCACTGTTAATTGATGATAAGCATAAATTGTATTTAAATCCTGTACAGGAAAATAAAGATTGGGAAAGAAGAATGGGATTTAGAAAGGGATGAAAGAGGTAAACAGAAAAAAAGCTAAAACACATTTTAGATTTTAGGAGTTGGATGTTACAGGGAACTATAGTACTCAACAACTACATCCAAGTTTAAAATGTCATGGGTAATCTTGTCCACAATTTCAATGTCCATCCTGCAACAATTTTATGGCTGAAGTTACATAAATTTATTTAAGGTAAAACTTCCTGTCTTGGGAAGAGATCATGCCTTACAGACCTGCCAGTCAATTGGATGGCTGGTAGCTCTGAAGTCTCAACAGTGCAACCAGGAATGTTAGCTATTGGTGGCACCACCGGCAATCCCACAATACTGAGGACCCCCAAGCTGCTCTGGGCCTAGAAGCCTCAACCTTAATGCATGAGCCATATCTTGTCATCTTTAGAAGGAAATGCATGGAAAACTGGGGGAAGTTTAGAGAGAATTGGTGGTGTTGTAATAATAATACTAGATTAGTAAATGAGAAGGACAGACTATTATTATGGGGGTTTGAGTTCAAATCCCACCATGGTGGCTAGTTGAATTCAATTCATAAAATCTGGAATTCATAAAAGCTAGTCTCAGGAATGGTGACCATGAAACGGTTGCCAATTGATTGTAAAATCCATCTGGTTCACTAATGTCTTTTAGGAAGGGAGGCCTGTCATCATGACTTGGTTTGGCCTATGTGTGACTCCAGACCCACAGAAATGTGAGTCATTCTTAAATGCCCTCGGGAATGACTGAGCAAGGTACTCAGTTGAAGGGCAGTTATGAATGGGCAAAAATTACTTGCCCTGCCAGCGATCCCCACATTCCATATTTGTAAAAGTCATTGCAACGTCATGTCATTACATTGATTTCTCTTGTGAATCTCTCAGTGAGGTTCTGTCATTAAGCAGCCTCTAGTAGAGTGAATTATCTCTGATGGGAACTCACAGATTTTCTACTGAGAGAAACTTTTGCTACCTGATTCACTCCATAATAACAATGAGTGCTGATAGCCTTACCTCTTAGTCAATGTGTAATCCAAGTCATTATCTTGAACTGAGTAAGAAAGAGAAGGGGAAAGATAATGATGGGGCTAAAAACATTGATGTTGCAGAAAATATAAATGTCTTTATTTTCTCTTTTAACATGCCAATTAAGGATTTGTTTGGAACTGGATAATCTTACTTTTGTTAAAGCATTTAATGCTCTTGAAAGAAGAATGCTGCTTTCAGTTTTCAAAGCTGTTTTCAGCTGTTTCCAAAGACAGGATTAAAAGGCATATTGTTGTGAAGAATGACAGAAACTGATACGTTGTGCAATTGTGCCCTCTAGCCTTAGAAAAACAGTGTTACTGACATACATACTAAAACTACAGATTAAACTATACATGGCAACTCAGAGCAGGGAAACTGCCTATGAATTAGAGTGCTCTGCCATCATCTCATGCTCACTGGTGGACCACTCGGCAGAAGGTGGGCTGGTCACTGTATCCCAGCTGAGCCATTTAAGTGTGAAACAGATGCCTAGTTAAAGGCTCTGACATGATAAGCAGTGAGAGACGCCTGTGCCAAATATGCAGTGTGGCAGGTTTAACGCTGTTGACTACTGGTCAGTGAGAGGTATGACTGGGGATGGAGGGAGGGTGGCTGCTCCCTTCCTAGGTCCCTTGTGTCAGCTGGAGACTCACCATTCACAACCTTACTGCAATTCTGCCTCCTGATATTTTTTCACACCCCTTCTCCCATTGTCTTATTCAATATGCTACCAGAGTACCTATTGTCCCTTCTTTTGGTCTATCAACCCAATGGCAGGTGTATCACTGAATGTCACGCCCCTTCCTAAATGCAGCACCAGTAGTGGTCACTGCTGTGTGGCTGTGTACTGCAGCCAGTCTCGGATTGACCACAAGTTGTAAGAGGTGCCACATCCTCCTCAAAATGGAGGCCAGACCTGCCTTACAATAATCTTAAGGACTGTCACCTAAAAACCCAAAAATGAGGTGTTTCAATATCATCAATACTGTGCATATTGTATGAGCAAATTAATTTTCTGTTGAAATATGACATTTGCCACAATATGAAAAACAAATCAAAAGCATCATGTTTATATGTACACATTTTTTAAAGATAAGAAACATTTTATGCCTTGAAGAAACATGTTCATGCATTCAATTTAGTGTTTGAGGGAACAGAGATGCCTGTTATTTGAAGTAAACTGAACTAAGAGATTTCCAGGTGGCAAAATTTTAAAGATCATTTTTGCACCACCTATATGTCATAAAAGATTATGCCCTGACATTTCCAGTGACACAATACATCCTTCAATCTGTAATTACAGAGATGTGTGTTCTATTTCTAAGCACACATGTGGAATCTAACTTACTGTAGGTTTGGAACATTCATTGATTGATTTTATGTCACATTGCTTCCCCTTGGGAATAAATGAGATCTGTACAAAATAATAAAAAAGAAATTCACACATAAATCACAAGATAAACAGAAAGAATATTATAAGTAATCATAAAATTCAATTTGTTATAAAAAGAAAATAAAGACTGTTGCTAAAATAGGTTGAAAGTCTTAATTTTTTGATCAAGGCAGCAACAATAGCAAATTATTTTTAAACTACCAATGTTACTATATGTTTTACTGTTCTTCGGATTCATAATATGACAGAACTATATTGTTGATATCATGCCACAGAAATGAATGAGGAATTTCTTATGGAAAAGTACGAAAAATCGAGGTTGAATTGACTATATTATTTGGAATGCTGTTATCACAGTAGAAAATAATAGCCACTAGAGGGTATTATATGATTAATAAATGCTAGGAAATGCAGAAAAGATGGAGAAGTAGAATACAGTGAAGGAGGTAGACCCTTCTTCAAGGAAGTCATGTTGAGATACGAATGAAACAATCGTCGGAATATTCCCAGCCCTGAAAGGCATTGGCAATGACAAATCAGTTGGGAAAGTATGGCAGGACTGGCAGAAATTAGAATCTCAATGCTGAGAAAAATAAAATCTGTTCTGCAAGTGGACTTTGAATAGAGGGACAAGAATGTCACTAGTGAGCCTTTTGCATGCGTTTGCATGTTATTAATACTTAATCTCAGTCATTTGCATGCAATCTCCTATTCTTCTACGCACTGGATAGAAAGCAGATAGCAACAATTCTCAACATGAAAACCAGGGCAAATACCTAGAGCACCAGGGCACCTACTTCTTTCATTGTTATGGTGATAGCTGGCACATTGAACACAAAAACAGGCACCTATCTCTTTCTTTTTAATTTTCACTCTTGGGACATGGGCATCATTGACTTGGCCAGCATTTATTGTTCGTCCCTCATGGATTGGACTAGGCTGTGCCTCAGGGTTCCTCACTTGCTCTCTTAGTGCTCACTGAATTTGCACCTACTTGGAAGCTCACAGCTCTCTGCCTTGCCTTGCCTTAAGGTAATGTCAAGGACATGAGGCAGGAGCTGACCAGAGATGAATGGTAGGGGAGTCTAACAGGGAAGATTGTGGAGCAGCAATGGCAGGGGTTTCTTGGGGTAATTTGGAGGCACAGCAGAAATTCATCCCAAGAATGAAGAAGCAACAAAGGTGAGGATGAGTCAACCATGGTTGCCAACAGAAATCAGCGTCCACAGAAACGCTGAAGGAAAAGTATTCTTTGCCTTGAGGATTACTGGAAAGCCAAAGAATTGGGAAACTGTTTGAATAAGCAGAGGATAATTAAAAAAGCAATGAGAGGGGTGAAGACGATACATTAGGGTAAACTAGCTAGTAATATCAATGAAGATGTCAAGACTGTTTTTAGATATCTAAAAGGTAAGAGAAAGGCAAAAGTGGACATTGGATTACTAGAAAATGTAGCTCGGGAAGTAGTAATGTGGAACAAAGAAATGGAGGAGAAACTGACTCGGTACTTGCTTTCATTTTCACAGTGGAAGACAGCAGCATAGCAGAACTTGCAGAAAGTTGGGGACAGAGGTGAGTGCAGTGGCTTCACTAAGGAGAAGGTGCTAGGCAAGCTAAAAGGTCTTAACCTGGATAAATCACCTGGAGTAGGTGGACTATATTTCAGAGTTTTGAAGGAGATAGCAGAGGAGATTTTAAAGGCATGGGTGGTGATCTTTCAGGATTCACTAGAGTCAGGGAGGATCCCAGAGAACTGGAAAAAATAGTTAATGTAACACCCCTGTTTCAGAAGGGAGGGAGGCAGAAGACAGGATACTATAGGCTGGTTTGCCTGACCTTGGTTGTTGGTAAGATTTAAAGTCCATTAATGAAGATGAGATTGTGGAGTACTTGGAAATGCATGGTAAAATAGAGCTGAGTCAGCACAGCCTCAGGAGGTCATGCCTGACAAATTAGTTAGAATTAGTTGAGGAGATAATGAGAGAGTTAGACAATAGAGGATCAATAAATGTGATCTGTTTGGATTTCTAGATGGCCTTTGACAAGGTGCAGCACAGCTGCAAAATATGATAAGAGCTCTTGGTATTAGGGGCAATGTACTGATATGGATAGAGTATTGGCCCACAGGCAGGAGGCGGAAAGCACAGGTAAAGAATTATTTTTTCAGGATAGCAAACACAGGAGCAGAATTAGGTCCTTCAGCCCACTGGGTCTGCCTCACCATTTGATCATGGCTGATACGTTTGTCAACATTAGTGGAGTTCCTCAGTTCCTGTGTTGGGACCACAACTATTTAAGTTATACATTAATAAACTGGATGAAGGAACTGAGGGCATTATTGCTAATTTTGAAAATTACAGATGGAGTGGCAGGAAATGTTGAGGAAGTGGGGAGGCTACAGAAGGACATAAACAGGCCAGAAGAGTGAGCAAATGGCAGGTGGGATACAATATGGAAAGGAAGAATAGAGACTTAGACTATTTTCTGGATGAGGAAAGGCTTCAGATATTTGAGGCATAAAGGGACTAGCGAGTCCAAGTTCAGGATTTTCTTAAGGTTATCATGCAGATTCAGTTGGCAATTAAGAAAGTAAATACAATGTTACCATCGATTTCAAGAGGAATACAATATAAGAGCAAAGATGTACTGCTGCAGCTGTTGAAGTCTCTGGTCAGAACTGCAGTTGGAATATTGTGTGCAGCTTTGGGCCCCACATCTAAGGAAGGGTATGCTGGCATTGGAGATAGTCCAGAGGAGGTTTATAAGAATGATCCCAAGGATTAAGGGTTTGTTGCATAAGGAATGGCTGAGGACTCTGGGTCTGTACTCGGAGTTTAGATGGATGAAGGAATGTCTCATTGAAGCTTCCAGAACACTGAGAGGCCTGTGAATGTTCCGAACCTACAGTAAGTTAGATTCCACATGTGTGCTTAGAAATAGAACACACATCTCTGTAATTACAGTGGAAATTGAGAATATTTTCCCACTTTTAGGAGAGACTAAGACCTGAGGGCAAGGATGACCATTTAGAACTGAGTTGAGGAGGAATTTCTTCAGCCAGAGGGTTGTTAATCTGTGTAACTCATTACCACAGAGGACTGTGGAGGTCAGGTCATTGAGTATTGAAGACAGAAGTAGATATGTCTTGATTGCTAAGGAGAAAAAGGGTTAGGGAGAGAAGGAAGGAGAATGGGGGTTGACAAACATATCAGCCATTATCAAATGGTGGAACAGACCCAATGGGCTGAATGGTCTAATTCTGTTCCTATATCTTATGGCCTTGCATTTATATACATTGCTGCCTCAGTTATTACTTAAAGGCTCACGGTTCTTCTGTTTTGACGTCTTTAGCACAGACACAAAGTCAAGCAGCTTGTTATGGTTGACAGCAATGATCAGTCAAGGGAATGGTCATATTACAGTATGGCACTATGCTATGTCAATGATACTCCTATAACACGTGGCAGCAACTTACATATCAAACACGCTACATGTACGTCAAACAAATGGTATTGTCTCAAAAATCTGGGTGGGCAATCTTCAGACAAATAAAGGGGATTATGTTCAGTCAGGGGTTCCCAACACAGTCAGTCAAAGGTAACATCTGACCTCAGTCCAGAGGATTGGACATAGTCAGTTGACCACTTGGGCTGTCAGGTTCAGGTATCACTGTGGTCAGTCCCGCAGATGCAGTTAAAAAAAATCTAGGGATTTGCAGTAAGTCAGCTGTAGAGCTGCACAGGGATCAGTCCAGTGTCTGGTCACTTTTGGGACTGCCAATCCAAATAGTCAGGGATAGGGCATGGTTATCCCTGGAGTCTACTTGATGAAAGACAATTGGGATATAAGGTGCCATTGCTTTGTTGGGATTGCTGAGATAGTCAATTGTGGGAATTGGAGACAGCAGATTGGGATGCGTAGGGGTCAACAATTACAAAGTGTCAACTCAACATATAATAGTGGGAAGAGTAATGGATTAGAGGATAGGGTTGCTATAGGAGCGCGGATGGGTAATGGGTGGTGATGAACATGAATGGGGTCATGAACAGTCACAATAATACTGACTTCCACAAGGGAACAGTGCAATATGATAGCTATTATAGCTAAGTTATAGGGCCAGGGCTCATGTTAGGACATGAAGACACAAAGTAAAGATTATGGTGGAAAATGTGGAAGTTCAGTATTGATGGGATTGACATGGAATTTAGGCAAGAAAGAAACATGGAGGTTTGGAGATGAAAGTGGTGCTTGATTGCCAGCCTGAACCAACACACACTATCAAGCGTGACTTGTCGTACCTTGACGTGGAGGTGCCAATGTTGGACTGGGTTGGACAAGGTCAGAAGTCAAACAACATCAAGGTATAGTCCAACAGCTTTATTTGAAATCTCAAGTTTTTAGAGTGCTGTTCCTTCACCAGGTGGCGTGAAGAGAAGCATGCAGGCACAGAATTTATTGGCAGAGAGATCAAAAGGTCAAACAAGTAGTTTGAATGGAGTGTCCATAGATTGGATAATAAATGTCTACATGTTATCAAAAGTGCCAGATATTGTGAGTAAAGTGTCAGCAGCTGAATAGCAAGTGAAGAGATAACCTATAATCTGAGTAATTGAGGCAGGCAGATAATTACAGAAACATAAAAATAAGGTGGTGCTGGAGACAATTCAAATGACTGGAATAACACGATATGTATAAGAGTTGCATGCTGAAGGCCTAACCAAAGTAACAAGTAATTCAAAACTGTACAAACTAATTCAGGTAGAGATATCATTAAAAATTATCAAGGTGATGGAGTCAAATCAAGATAGTAAGAAAGATTTAACAGAACAATCATGTTAATACTCCATTCACACCATTTTTACAATCTCTGCTTATAAGTTCTGCACCTGTGTGCTTCCCTTCACTTCACCTGATGAAGGAGCAGTGCTGTGAAAGCTTGTTTCAAATAACCCTGTTTTACTTTCCATCCGCATGAACGGAAGGACTGAGTGGTATAATCTCATTTATTTGTATGTTTGTAAGCACTCCATATGCTTGTGTAACTTACATCTATTTTCTATTTTTAACGTGGAATTACTTTCTTTAACATAAGAAAATCTGTATCTCCATTAAAAGAAAGGTTATCATATAAATGCCACCTGAATTCATTAGCACTTGCTTACAAAAATCATAAAGAATAAATTGTGTGACTTGACATTTTGTTTCTCGGCACTTGTGCAATCCCAGTGCAGGGTTCTACTCAAAATGTTAACCTTGTCTTTGAAATGATCTGTGTTATCACACATGTGAGATTCTTGATTTTTTTTCGTATGTTCTTTCAATAGTAACTGCTTCTTTTATACAAAACTTGAATTGCAGTTAATAACTGCATCTTCTACTGTGCTGAACATTTGGTACTGATTGCAGGATTATTACAGTTTTTTTACATGAGAGAAATGTTTCACGGCTGCAAACAAATTCAAAAATTTAATACTTAAGTTTGAAAATTACTCATATTTATTAATTTCTTTTGAAACATCTTCACAATCATTCTTATAGAGCCATTTTCATCGAGTCATATGGTACTGAAACAGACCCTTTGGTCCAATCCATCCAGGCAGACCAGATATTTCAATCTGACCTAGTCCCATTTGCCAGCATTTGGCCCACATCACTCTAAACCTTTCCTTTTCATGTACCCATCCTGATGCCTCTTAAATGTTATAGTTGTAGGTTTCCAACACTTCCTCTGCCAGAATATTCCATACAAGCAACCCCCTCTGCACGATAAAGTTAACTCGTCAAGTCCTTTTTAAATCTTTCCCCTCTCACTGTAAACCAATGACTCTGAGTTTTGGACTTTCCACCCTTGGGAAAAAAATCTTGGCTATTTTATAAACCTCTATTAGTTCACCCTTCAGCTTCCGATGCTCCAGGGAAAAATGCCCCAGCCTATTTAGCTTCTCTGTATAATTCAAGCCCTCCAGTCCTGGCAACATCCTTGTAAATCTTTTCTGCACCCTCTCAAGTTTAACAACATCCTTCCTATAAAATGGTGACCACAATTAGAGTCAAACAGTCACAGAGTCATACAGCAAGGAAACAGACCTTTTGGTCCAACGAGTCCATATCAACCATAATCTCAAATTAAACTAGTACCACTTGCATATACTTGGCCAGTATCCCTCCAAACATTTTTTTTTTATCCACGTACTTATCCAAATGTCTTTTCAACATTGTAACTGTACCTGCATCCACCACTTCCTCTGGAATTTCATTCCACAAATGAACCATTCTCTGTGTAAAAAAAAATGCTTCTCTTTCTTTTTATAATCTTTCTCCTGTCACCTTAAAGATATGACCCCTAGCCTTGGAATCTCCCACCTAAGGGAAAGGACACCTGCTATTCACCTTATCCATGCCCCTCATGATTTCATAAACCTCCATAAGGTCACCACTCAAACTTCTACGCTCCAGTGAAAACAGTCCCAGCCTATCCAGCCTCTCCTTATACCTCAAACACAGTATTCCAAGACTGGCTTCAACAATGTTCTGTATAGTTGCAACATGATGTCCCAACTCCTATACTCAATGCAAACATTTACTTAACTATTAAGACTTAAGAATAGTCATGTTTGTGTATCAGAATTTTACCAAACTAAAATGTTGCGCTTAATAACTTAGAGTGAAAAGAAACCATTTCAAGACTGTTTGCAATTTGTTTGAATCTATAACAGGAATAAACAGCTTCCAACTAAATATATTTTGAGTATAAAATGAATAAGAAGCCAATTAGCATGCAAATTAGATTATTTATTAATATAATTAATCATTTTAATGATCAACATATTCGCAACACCGATACAAATTTCCTAATTATTTAGGAGATGAAGACTGTCATCGACATTTACATACTGTCAAACTTCATAATCATTCAAACATTTTTGGGATAAGAGACATTGGTTGGGATTTTCTCATTTGTGGTTATTGTATGGTGAGTGAGTTTCCTTTCTGCCACTGCCCAGGGCAATCATGCACTTCTTACTTTGTGAGTTATGACATTACGCAGCGAATTGTGTGGTGAATGAGATGAAAGTGTTTGTCACCACCAGGACTTTCCAGCTCCCAAGACTCAATTGCTATATTTAAAGCCCAGCTGGAGATCACTTCAGATGCTGCAAGCCAGAAACTACCGCTCACGCTATGGCACTGGTTTCTAAACTCTGACCAGACAATAAATCACATTTCACAGAAATGTCTCTTGAGATGGCGGTAGATGGGGTGATTGTGAGACTGTCAGTTCTCAGAGAACATTTCAACAACACCTGACCAAACCCAGCCAGTCTGGATAAATATATCAGCATGGGTCAATGCTGTTGAAAAGGGCATCCAACAGAGCTACAAGTAAGACAATGATTATATGTTGGAAGGATCAGTGGTAGAATCTTCTTTCTTCTACCTTACACTCAAAAAGCAAGCACTTGTAAAGGAACCACATCAAGGGTAAGGGACTAGAACCCACAACATGACAGTATCATACCCATTCAAGGACTCACAACCACCTCAACTCCTACACCTCTTGACTCTCTGGCCTTCTAATCTTCCTTCTCACTAACTGGAGTTATCTCACCATCTCCCTTGCTCCAGCATGACTACAAATGTTTCTTCCAGCCACTTCAAGTATGCTCAACCCCACCCTTTGTCTCACTGCAGGAAAGACTAGCCCACCACAAGACAAAGAGTTTCAAAACATGTATTAGACTCCCTGAGAGTGCCAAATGGTGTTGCTGGCTTGGGAAACCAGGACAGTTCATGAGGCGATGGGCAGATACCAATGGGCACCAAACCCAGTCAGCTCCATTGGACTATGTATTTCTCCCATTACCACCAGTGCAAACCCATTCTTATTCTATGCACATTTGTGTCCATCTTCTCCAACAAATTACTTCTTTTATGCAGTCATTAGTGACACCGAGAATATACCTAGAAGGAAGAGGCCATAGTCTGATGCCCTCAAAAGAAGTAGCACAGCATCTAAGAGGAAAGCTGTGAATGCTCAGAGGAGACACTGGCATGGCATTCACTGGCAGTCTCCACCAGCTCATAGACTTTCATCTCACTGATACCCTATTGATATTAGACACTGAGCAAGCAATCTGGTGAGCAGATCACTTACAGGTCTCCACAGCCAGTTGAGGAAAAAATGCTTGCGGCCCCTGGAACTGAGGGGACTGCCAGCGACGAGGCACCTGCTCAACCCCAGGTAGAACTCGTGTCCCTTTTCTTGGTCACTAGTGACTTGCTGAACCCGCAGAGACAGGCAGAGGAACATCAGGCAAATATGGTAGAAGCCCGCAATAAACTGAAACAAAGATGGAGAAGTCCTTCAACATTCTCACTATTATGGTGAGTCTGACATGTGGCCATCTGCAATCTCCATAGAAAAGGTGGTGGTACTCAACATCGCAAGGTATGAAGGATCTTAACTTCACTCCAGGCATTCCAGCCTCTCAGAGAGGTGGTATAGTGCCAGTCCACCCCACAGGAAGAAGAACCATCACAAAAGCACCCAAGAATCATCTTCTCAGGACTTTGCAGAGTTGCTCAGCTGCTTGACAACCTGTCTATTTGTAATCATAAAACCTGTTCAACTGTGGCCCTATTCAAAATGAGGACATAATTGTGCCTTCATTTGAGGTAAGTGTGCAGTTTTTACAGGTATCAAGAGCCAGATTTGGTGAGAGGAGAGAGACTTCAAAAAGATGAGGGACAACTGTTTCACACAGAGGATGGTTGGCATGTACAATGAACTTCCTGAAGAAGTGGTGGATGTGAGTATAAGTACAATGATTAAAAGACATTTGGATAAGTACATGAATAGAAAAGTTTGGAGGATATGGGCCAGGAGCAGGCAGGTGGGACTAGTTTAGTTTGGGATTGTGTTCAGCATGAATTGGTTGGTCCAAAGGTCTGTTTCCATGCAATATGTCTCTATGTTGCCAGACCTGATGAGTTTGTCTAGCAATTTCTGTTTTTGTAAGTTATTCCTCTTACTTTGCATGCTGTCCCAGTCATTTATGCTTTGCTAATCTTTGAACTAATGTGACGAGATTCCAAATCTGTTTTGAATGAACAAAGAGTTGTATTGAACTCTTCTTCCCTCCACAGATGCTGCCAGACCTGTTGAGTGACGCAAAGAGTGTGGTGGAAAAGTACAACCGATCAGGCAGTATCAAAGGAGCAGAAGAACCGATGTTCTGGGCATAAACCCTTCATCAGGAATGAGGCTTGTGGGCCAACGGGGCTGAGAGATAAATGGGAGCGGGGGTGGGCCTGAGGGGGAGGTAGCTTGGAAAACATTGTAGATGAAGGTGGGGTGAAAGTGATAGGTCGGAGTGATTCCAACACTTTTGTTTTTATTCTATAACATTATATGTGCACTTATGCACACAGCTATTAACAATGTTAAAAGCACCTGTGCATTTCCTCCACTGACATAGTTGCATGAGTGAAGCTTAGTTTCCCATTTTCTTGTCAAGCATTTTCCTGCTCAGCAATACTTCAATTTAAGGTTGCAATTTGCTTTCATCTGGAACTCACCTCCCTTAGTTATGAAGGTTTTGCGAATGCAGTTCTGATTCATCTGGACTGTATGCAAGAAGCTTGCTTGGCAGACAATCTCTCTTTCATCTCCAGCCTCCAATAGTGCTCATCTCATCTCGTTATTACTCCTTTAAAATTTGTTTTAATTGCACATATGACTGCCTCCCAATATCCTCACCATCATTAAAATCAGGCCTCATTGCACCCTTTCCTATTCTAATGCTCATTTTGAACCATCAACCAACCCCTTTAAGCTTCTCATTTCTGTCAGTCTCCAGTACTCAGGCTGTGAGCTTTTAAAACTCAACACTTCATGCATTACATTTTTGTTATGTGCGCTTAAACCTTGGTAGTGCTCTGCTGTAAGAAATTTGGACTTTCACCAAAGTCTTTTAATGAAAAGGTGAACATACACATGAGGCTAGAGAGGGTCACACTCTCACACTGTCTAAAGTTTTTATGTCTCAATCCAGTAGCTAGAGGACTTCATTCCTTCATTTTCAGATGAATTGAATGCTTTTAGATTTGACCTTTGTAGATTGATTGTCCAGTTTAAAACAAAAGCAACTTGCATTCAAAAATATAAAAAATGCTCCAAAATATACCACAAAGATTTTTTTGTTTTAAATTATCCCAAGTTAATGAAAGCGGATTTTATGAAGGAAGACCAAATGTTTTGGAAAGATGTCAAGTTTGAAAATGGTCTCAAAGGAAGTGATGGAAAGTCTTAAGAATGGAATAGAGGATTACAGGATTGAAGGGTGGGGAATGCACAATGGGTTACCATCAAAGAAATAAAACTTTCAGGAAGTGAGTTGGAATGGTGGAGTGTGGAAGCATGAAAATATCAGTTATATATTTCTAGCATCATGCTAGTGCAGATCTTTACAGATTGGATCGATGACTGAGTCATAAAATCAGTCACAACGTTATCAATTTAAAAATCACAGAACACCAGGTTATAGTCCAACAGGTTTATTTGGAAGCACGAGCTTTCGGAGTGCTGCTTCTTCAACAACCATCTGATGAAGGAGCAGCGCTCCTAAAACTTGTGCTTCCAAATAAACTTTTTTGTTCTATAACCTGGTGTTGTATGATTTTTAACTTTGTCCAACCCAGTCCCAACACTGGCATCTCCAAATCATGACAATGTTATGAAGTTTCTTATAGAGGTCAAAGATGATTGCTTTAGTATTCCCAACTTTAGCTGAACTAAATTACAGCTTGTCCAGGATGAAATGGTGGAGACAAAGTCTAAAAGCACAATTTCAATCCAATAGAATGTTTAAGTCAGAGAGTGCATTGGGAGAGTTATATACAATGCGCTAATGTCTTCACTGGAGATATTGTTTAGAAATGTTAAAAAATATTCAAACTGAACAGCATTTGTTCGGCCAGCTGTGACACTTAGTTTACATGACACCAAGATATGGCTCCCTTGTGATTGCAGTAATTGTAACAAGGTCAGCCATTTGAACCTAATTGGGGCTGTTGATCCGGTCCAATCAGGGATCACTGGCTGACAGATAAAAAGGGGAGTTTTGCATCATTTCTCCCTCCAACTCTATTTTGATTTAGTCCCTACCCTCCCCTTCACTGTTTTGATCACACAGCACTGCCCTTTGATGTGAAGGGCAGTGTTTGTCACTGGCCACCCGGGTATTTTCCTATCTTCCTGGTGGTGGAATTTGAATAAAGATTCGTGCACTTTGTGTCTTTCACTGTGTCTCACACCTGCACACACACACCATGGGTGCTAGGGAAAAAATAAGCACTACCGCACTTAGGTGGAAAAAAAAACAGGAATCTTCAGGCCATGGAGGGGGTCATTAGGGCCGACTGCCTTCCACGGTTATGTTAGAGCCTGAGTGTCTCTGGAGAAGGAGCACGCGGTGTCCACCAACACCCTGGAGTTGTTCAGGGAGAGGTGGGTGCCGCAGGGGGTGGAGTACATCATTACTCCCTCCAACTCTATTTTGATTTAGTCCCTACCCTCCCCTTCATAAAAAAAAGGGGAGTTTTGCATCATTTCTCCCTCCAACTCTATTTTGATTTAGTCCCTACCCTCCCCTTCACTGTTTTGATCACACAGCACTGCCCTTTGATGTGAAGGGCAGTGTTTGTCACTGGCCACCCGGGTGTTTTCCTATCTTCCTGGTGGTGGAAATTAAATAAAGATTCGTGCACTTTGTGTCTTTCACTGTGTCTCACACCTGCACACACACACCATGGGTGCTGGGGAAAAAATAAGCACTACCGCACTTAGGTGGTAGTGTGGGGGTTAAAGGGGAAAAAAATGAGGAAAAAAAAAATAAAATAAACAGGAGTGTGCCATAAACAGGTCCAAGCAGCGGGCCATGGAGGGGGTTGTTAGGGCCGATAAAAAAATGAGTAAAAAAAAGAAAAAAAGAAAAAAGAAGAAAAAAAAGGAAAAAAAAAAGAGAGAAAAAAAATAAATAAACTGGAGTATTTCCCTACCCTCCCGAAGAAAAAGAAAAAAAAAAAAATTAAAAAAAGGGAAGTGTCACTGCCCTTTGATGTGAAGGGCAGTGCTTGTCACTGGCCACCCGGGTGTTTTCCTATCTTCCTGGTGGTGGAAATTGAATAAAAAAAATTTAAAAAAGGGGAGTTTTGCATCATTTCTCCCTCCAACTCTATTTTGATTTAGTCCCTACCCTCCCCTTCACTGTTTTGATCACACAGCACTGTCCCTTGATGTGAAGGGCAGTGTTTGTCACTGGCCACCCGGGTGTTTTCCTATCTTCCTGGTGGTGGAAATTGAATAAAGATTGGTGCACTTTGTGTCTTTCACTGTGTCTCACACCTGCACACACACACCATGGGTGCTGGGGATAAAATAAGTACTACCGCACTTAGGTGGTAGTGTGGGCGTTAAAATTAAAAAAAGGGAAAAAAAAAATATATATATATATAAACAGGAGAAAAAAAATATAAACAGGAGAAAAAATACACAGGAGGGAGGTGGAGTGCATAAGAAAAAAAGAAAGAAAACAAAAAGGGGGGTTTTGCATCATTTCTCCCTCCAACTCTATTTTGATTAAGTCCCTACCCTCCCCTTCACTGTTTTGATCACACAGCACTGTCCCTTGATGTGAAGGGCAGTATTTGTCACTGGCCACCCGGGTGTTTTCCTATCTTCCTGGTGGTGGAAATTGAATAAAGATTGGTGCACTTTGTGTCTTTCACTGTGTCTCACACCTGCACACACACACCATGGGTGCTGGGGATAAAATAAGCACTACCGCACTTAGGTGGTAGTGTGGGGGTTAAAATTAAAAAAAAAAGAAAAAAAAACAGGGAATTCGGTCGGAGGGAAAAAAAAATTAGATTCTTAATCGGGACGGGCTGTCCTAGAGGTGGTCGAAAGGTGTCAGCAGCCGAGAGCCAGAAGGCACGTAGGGGTGGGCTGAGATCCGGAAGGCTTGTGGGCAACCAAAAAAAAGAAAAAAAAAAGGGGAGTTTTGCATCATTTCTCCCTCCAACTCTATTTTGATTTAGTCCCTACCCTCCCCTTCACTGTTTTGATCACACAGCACTGTCCCTTGATGTGAAGGGCAGTGCTTGTCACTGGCCACCCGGGTGTTTTCCTATCTTCCTGGTGGTGGAAATTGAATAAAGATTGGTGCACTTTGTGTCTTTCACTGTGTCTCACACCTGCACACACACGCCATGGGTGCTGGGGATAAAATAAGCACTACCGCACTTAGGCGGTAGTGTGGGGGTTAAAAGAAAAAAATGAAGAAAAAAAAAAATATAGAGAGGAGTGTTGGAGTGCAAAAAGAAAAAAAAATAAAAATAAAAACAGGAGATTTTGTCTTTTACTGTGTCTCACACCTGCACACACACACCATGGGTGCTGGGGGGAAAAAATAAGCACTACCGCACTTACGTGGTAGTATGGGGGTTAAATTTAAAAGAAAAAAAAAGAAGGAAGAAAAAAACAAAATAAACAAAAAAAAACAACAGGTGACCCCTTTGAGGAAAAAAAAAGGGGAGTTTTGCATCATTTCTCCCTCCAACTCTATTTTGATTTAGTCCCTACCCTCCCCTTCACTGTTTTGATCACACAGCACTGCCCTTTGATGTGAAGGGCAGTGTTTGTCACTGGCCACCCGGGTATTTTCCTATCTTCCTGGTGGTGGAAATTGAATAAAGATTGGTGCACTTTGTGTCTTCCACTGTGTCTCACACCTGCACACACACACCATGGGTGCTGGGGAAAAAAATAA
>NC_057715.1:36486877-36492517 GCF_004010195.1 Chiloscyllium plagiosum | reverse complement strand
TTTGATCACACAGCACTGTCCTTTGATGTGAAGGGCAGTGTTTATCACTGGCCACCCGGGTGTTTTCCTATCTTCCTGGTGGTGGAAATTGAATAAAGATTTGTGCACTTTGTGTCTTCCACTGTGTCTCACACCTGCACACACACACCATGGGTGCTGGGGGAAAAATAAGCACTACCGCACTTAGGTGGTAGTGTGGAGGTTAAAAGAACAAAAAAGAAAAAAAAAAGAAAAAAGGGAGTTTTGCATCATTTCTCCCTCCAACTCTATTTTCATTTAGTCTCTACCCTCCCCTTCACTGTTTTGATCACACAGCACTGTCCTTTGATGTGAAGGGCAGTGTTTATCACTGGCCACCCGGGTGATTTCCTATCTTCTTGGTGGTGGAAATTGAATAAAGATTCGTGCACTTTGTCTTTCACAGTGTCTCACACCTGCACACACACACCATGGGTTCTGGTGATAAAATAAGCACTACCGCACTTAGGTGGTAGTGTGGGGGTTAAAATAAAAACAAACAAAAAATAAATAAACAGGGACCCTACACAGCACTGCCCTTTGATGTGAAGGGCAGTGTTTGTCACAAAAAAAACAAGAAAAATAAGAAAAAAAAAGAAAAAAAATAAAACCAGGAGAGGTCCCAAAATTAAAAAAAGGGGAGTTTTGCATCATTTCTCCCTCCAACTCTATTTTGATTTAGTCTCTACCCTACCCTTCACTGTTTTGATCACACAGCACTGTCCTTTGATGTGAAGGGCAGTGTTGTCACTGGCCACCCGGGTGTTTTCCTACTATTCACCTTGGAGTAGCCCTGTTCAAAGGTACCTTTATATTTTACTTAAATGCTGGAGCAGGCTCTTTAATTCTACTTATCCCTCGTCAGCCATTTTGTGTCCTAATGCTGGAGCAGGCTGTTTCATTCTGTTTAACCCTTGTTGGCCATTTTGCGTCTTTCAAACTTGAGCTGTCCTTACAGGTTCCATGAGAAAAGTATCTTTGATAGAATCCTTGTATATTTCTGCTGTATAGATGATACTTTTGCTATATTTAAATCCAGTTACATGTCAGAATTTCTTTCCATGTCTTAATGGGCTTCAACCTAAGCTCAAATTCATCTTTGAAATAGAGCAGTAAAATGTGCTCCCGTTCCTCAATGTCCTAGCTGAGCATGGTCTCCTGTACACTGGGAAGACAAAACGCAGACTAGCGGACCACTTTGAAGATCACCTACTTTCTGTTTTTAAAAAGTGGCCCCAAGCTTCTGGTTGCTCCCCATTTCCAAGCACCACCATGTTCCCTGACCAATGCCTCTATCTCAGGCTTACTGCAGTGCTCCAGCAAACTTCAGCGCAACCTGGAAGAACAGCATCTCATTTTCTACTTGGGGACCCTGCAGCCTTCAGGACTCAATATTAAGTTCAATAATTTTATAACTTCAACAAATTTTTCCACACACACACACACACACACACACACACACACACACACACACACACACACACACACACACACACCCAGGGCCCTGTTATGATGTGGGCTGCATTTAGTACAGACAATCCAGTTTCACCTACTCATTGTCCTCATTATGAACTTTTCCATTCCCTGACCTACTATCAACTATCCCTTTACCTTTCTAACTTTCTTTCCCCTGGGCTTGATTGCCAATTTGCTCAATCCTTCACCGTCCTTCCCCTCCTCCAAACATCCGGTCATCACATATCCTACCTTTTCCTTGCTACTATCAGTTCTGAAGAATGGTCACAGGACCTGAAACATTAACTCTGCTTTCTCTCCACAGATATTACCACTTGTGTTTAATTTCAGACTTCAAGCATCCACAATTCTTAATTTATAATATATATAATATGTATATATTTATTGTCTGAATACTGTCCAGTAAAGAGAATTTCCTGACATTTTCAGAAGTCACCAGTGGTATTCCACACAAGATTTGACAAGATTAATACCCACAGGATTAATGGCAACTGGGCTAAGGGAAAGCAGATGGATTTTAAATGTACCAGATCAACAGAAGGTGATGCCAAATAGAACAGGAAACAGAAAACATCTGTGCACAATGAAACCAGGTCCATTAGGAATGATTGAAAGAAGGACTGGGTGTGATTATTAACCACCCAATCAATAGCATTCAATCAGGAGAAATAGATCATGCACTAGGGGTATCTCATGAACAGTTGACTACAAGTCAATAAGCATTTACCCTGCATCAGCCATTTGTAGGTATTTATTTGAACATGTTGTGCCTTTCTACATCTCACATTACCTTCATCTAGACATTGATGGTTCAGAGAAAATCCATGCAAAAGCTACAAGTATGACTGAGTTTCTGAGGTTGAAGAAACAATTCCCAAAACTAAACAGCTACACTGCACAAAAGAGGAATGAAGGGGACATTGCCAAGTTTTTTTATATTCTGACAGGAATAATGCAAGATACAAATTCGAGCCCGTTTGTTAACTTGGGCTCTTAAAACATGAGGGCATAAGTGTACAACTGAAATCAAAGCAGAGTACACTGAAAAGGTAGAACATGGATAATGAAGAAACTACTTCCCTCATCAAAAACTCAAACATTTTTTGTGCAGTGTCTAAAGTTGGGCAATATGAAAGACATTAAGACCATATATTAACATATTTTTATTAAGAAGAATTTTTTTTCCTTTTGAAAATTGCAACAAGTGCAAAACCAAACAATTCAAACCAATATTAAAAAAACAAAACCAGTAATTACCTAAACAAATACTAATAACAAAGCTACAAAAGGAAAACCTTAACAATAATAATAATGATAACAAACGTAACATAGCTCAGCAGAACAAAGCAATAGCCCTTAATCATTGAGCACATAAGTTAATACGTGTTCATACGTTTGAAATTCCTCCCCTCTGGATGCCAAACCAATTACTTAGAATTGCCATGGCTATATAAAGCCTCTTGCTCATTTCTCCCTCCAATTCTATTTTGATTTAGTCCCTACCCTCCCTTTCACTGTTTTGATCACACAGCACTGCCCTTTGATGTGAAGGGCATTGTTTGTCACTGGCTACCCGGGTGTTTTCCTATCTTCCTGGTGGTGGAATTTGAATAAAGATTTGTGCACTTTGTGTCTTTCACTGTGTCTCACCCCTGCACACACACACCATGGGTGCTGGGGATAAAATAAGCACTACCGCACTTAGGTGGTAGTGTGGGGGTTAAAAAAAAAAGAGAGAAAAAAAAAGAGAAAAAAAAATTAAAATTGATCACAAAGCACTGCCCTTTGATGTGAAGGGCAGTGTTTGTCACTGGCCACCCGGGTGTTTTCCTATCTTCCTGGAGGTGGAATTTGAATAAAGATTCGTGCACTTTGTGTCTTCCACTGTGTCTAACACCTGCACACACACACCATGGGAGCTGGGGATAAAATAAGCACTACCGCACTTAGGTGGTAGTGTGGGGGAAAAAAAGAAAAAAAAAAGAAAAAAAGTGACTAAGGTAGTTGTCAGGGAATAAGGAAAAAAAAAATTGGAAAAAATATATGAAAAAGAAAAAAAAAGAAAAAAAAGGGGAGTTTTGCATCATTTCTCCCTCCAACTCTATTTTGACTTAGTCCCTTCACTGTTTTGATCACACAGCACTGTCCCTTGATGTGAAGGGCAGTGCTTGTCACTGGCCACCCGGGTGTTTTCCTATCTTCCTGGTGGTGGAAATTGAATAAAGATTCGTGCACTTTGTGACTTCCACTGTGTCTCACACCTGCACACACACACACCATGGGTGCTGGGGAAAAAAAATAAGCACTACCGCATTTAGGTGGTAAAAAAAAGGGGTGTTTTGCATCATTTCTCCCTCCAACTCTATTTTGATTTAGTCCCTACCCTCCCCTTCACTGTTTTGATCACACAGCACTGCCCTTTGATGTGAAGGGCAGTGCTTGTCACTGGCCACACGGGTGTTTTCCTAACTTCCTGGTGGTGGAAATTGAATAAAGATTTGTGCACTTTGTCTTTCACTGTGTCTCACACCTGCACAAGAAAAAAAAAGATAAACAGGAGTGTAAAAAAAGGGGGAGTTTTGCATCATTTCTCCCTCCAACTCTATTTTTATTTAGTCTCTACCCTCCCCTTCACTGTTTTGATCACACAGCACTGTCCTTTGATGTGAAGGGCAGTGTTTATCCCTGGCCACCCGGGTGTTTTCCTATCTTCCTGGTGGTGGAAATTGAATAAAGATTCGTGCACTTTGTCTTTCACTGTGTCTCACACCTGCACACACACACCATGGGTTCTGGGGCTAAAATAAGCACTACCGCACTTTGGTGGTAGTGTGGGGGTTAAAATAAAAACAAACAAAAAATAAATAAACAGGGACCCTACACAGCACTGCCCTTTGATGTGAAGGGCAGTGTTTGTCACAAAAAAAAACAAGAAAAAAAATAAAAAAAATAAAAAAAATAAAACCAGGAGAGGTCCCAAAATAAAAAAAAGGGGAGTTTTGCATCATTTTTCCCTCCAACTCTATTTTGATTTAGTCTCTACCCTCCCCTTCACTGTTCTGATCACACAGCACTGTCCTTTGATGTGAAGGGCAGTGTTGTCACTGGTCACCCGGGTGTTTTCCTATATTCCTGGTGGTGGAATTTGAATAAAGATTCATGCACTTTGTGTCTTCCACTGTGTCTCACACCTGCACACACACACCATGGGAGCTGGGGATAAAATAAGAAAAAAAAAAGAACAGGTGTCACACAGCATTGCCCTTTGATGTGAAGGGCAGTGTTTGTCACTGGCCACCCGGGTGTTTTCCTATCTTCCTGGTGGTGGAATTTGAATAAAGATTTGTGCACTTTGTGTCTCTCACTGTGTCTCACACCTACATCCACACACCATGGGTGCTGGGGATAAAATAAGCACTACCGCACTTAGGTGGCAGTGTGGGGGTTAAAGGGGAAAAAAAAAAGCAAGCAGGTGGTTTTTGAAAAAAAAGAAAAAAGAATATAAACAGGAGATTGTGGAGTGCATCATTTCTCCCTCCAACTCTATTAAAAAATAGGGGAGTTTTGCATCATTTCTCCCTCCAACTCTATTTTGATTTAGTCTCTACCCTCCCCTTCACTGTTTTGATCACACAGCACTGTCCTTTGATGTGAAGGGCAGTGTTAGTCACTGGCCACCCGGGTGTTTTCCTATATTTCTGGTGGTGGAATTTGAATAAAGATTTGTGCACTTTGTGTCTTTCACTGTGTCTCACACCTGCACACACACACACCATGGGTGCTGGGGAATAAATAAGCACTACCGCACTTAGGTGGTAGTGTGGGGATTAAATTTAAAAAAAATAAATAAACAAAAAAAAGTAAATGAACAGGGGTTTCAACTCTATTAAAAAAAAGGAAAAAGGGGAGTTTTTGCAACCGGGCAGTGGGGATCCCCAGTAGAGGGCTCTCTACGCGGGAGTCCTCCCCCTCTCTCTCGGGGATCTGGGGTGGAGGGTGCTGCAAGCAGCAGTCCCCTGCAACCGCAGATTGTGGTGGTTCATGGACTTCCAGCCCAACCGCTTGTTCTGTGGAGTCCGTGGACCATGTGTATGTTGGGTGTGGGCGTTTGCACTCCCTTTTTGATTTTCTTAAAAACCTTCTCCT
>NC_057715.1:36480094-36486584 GCF_004010195.1 Chiloscyllium plagiosum | reverse complement strand
GAGGGGGAGGGAGTGAGGGGGATGCTGCGAGGGGGAGAGGGAGTGAAGAACAGAGAATGAGGGGGCGAGGGAGTGAGGGGGAGGGAGTGAGGGGGGAAGATGACTCCACCAGTAGGAGAGACTGGGAAGCAAGGGCACTGCCTCAGAGTGAAGTGATGACCCTTTAGAACTGAGGTGTGGAGCAATTTCTTCAGGCAGAGGGCGGGGAATAGGTGGAACTTGCTGCTACAGAGGCCAATCATTGAATGCCTTTAAGACATTAAGCAAAACACAATTTACTTAAACACTATAGTTAAAATACGAACAAAACAAAGAAAAACTTAGAATAACTGAAGTTCTGGGAAAGGTCACTTGACCCCAAACATTAACTTTGATTTCTCTCCACAGATGCTGCCAGACGTGCTGAGGTTTTCCAGCAATTTCTCCTTTGGTTAGAGTACCTTGACTCTATTGGAAAACATAACAGAATAGCAGATACAGTAACTATTCCTAATTACCTTCCCATATTGTCACATTCCTTGACTGGTAAGGAGATCAAGGATTACGGGGAGAAAGCAGGAGAATGGGGTTGAGAAACACATCAGCCATGATCGAGAATGGCAGAGCAGACTGGATGGGCCGAATGGCCTATTTCTGCTTCTATATCTAATGGAGGAAACATTCCTTCATCCAGAAAGGAATGAAGCTGTGGAATGCTCAACCACAGAAAACTATGGAGGCCAGGTCACTCAGTAAATTTAAACCAAAAAACGAGAGATAATGGATGATATTAAAAGGGATGTAGGAGAAAGCGTCGAGAAAGAGAGGAGCCTAATGACTGGTGGGGCAGACCTGAAGGGCTTACTCCTTGTTTCTACATTGTTGGTTGTCGCAGTCACCAGGTTTGGAATTCTACTTGGGGTCTGTGCCGGGATTTTAACCAATGCTCCCAGTATGAATTAATAGCCCAATGATGCTCTAGCTGCTTTTTGTCCTGGTTTCTTTCAGCAGAGAGAGATCAAACGAGAGGTCTGAGTTGTCTGTGATAATGTAAACAGCTTGGGAGGCCTTAGGCGTTTTTTTTCAAAGTTGGAACAATAGAAGCAGTCTGGCTGGGTGTGGCCAGCTGTCACAGAATCAGGATTTCTTGGTTTTTTTTAAGATTCAACAGAAGTTGCTTTTTTTTCCCTCTCTCTCTCTCTCTGTGACAGAATCTGGAGTTTCTCTTCCTACTATGAACGTTGCTCTTGAATTTGCCTTTTTGCCAAGGGGGTGTGTTTATGGAATGTGACAATATGGGAAGGTAATTAGGAATAGTTACTGTATCTGCTATTCTGTTATGTTTTCCAATAGAGTCAAGGTACTCTAACCAAAGGAGAAATTGCTGGAAAACCTCAGCACGTCTGGCAGCATCTGTGGAGAGAAATCAAAGTTAATGTTTGGGGTCAAGTGACCCTTCCCAGAACTTCAGTTATTCTAAGTTTTTCTTTGTTTTGTTTGTATTTTAACTATAGTGTTTAAGTAAATTGTGTTTTGCTTAATGTTGAGTAATAGTGCATCTGGAACACAGCACGTTACATTGACCTCAAAGTAAGAAAAAGTTACAGTCCAGTCTACCTTCTTAGGATAGTGAAGATGACATTTGGTATGCTTGCCTATATTGGTCAGTTCATTGAGTATACAATTTGGGAGGTCATGTTGTGGGTGTATAAGACATTGGTTAGCGACTGCCTGCCCCTCTTCCGCGGCTACGTTAGAGCCCGGGTGTCTTTGGAGAAGGAGCACGCGGTGTCGACCAACACCCTGGAGTTGTTCAGGGAGAGGTGGGCGCCGCAGGGAGTGGAGTGCATCATTTCTCCCTCCAACTCTATTTTGATTTAATCCCTACCCTCCCCTTCACTGTTTTGATCACACAGCACTGCCCTTTGATGTGAAGGGCATTGTTTGTCACTGGCCACCCGGGTATTTTCCTATCTTCCTGGTGGTGGAATTTGAATAAAGATTCATGCACTTTGTGTCTTTCACTGTGTCTCACACCTGCACACACACAACTTGGGTGCTGGGGGAAAAATAAGCACGACTGCAGTTAGGCGGTAGTGTGGGGATTTAAAAAAAAGGGGAGTTTTAGAGGTGGGCGCCGCAGGGAGTGGAGTGCATTATTTCTCCTTCCAACTCTATTTTGATTTAGTCCCTCCCCTCCCCTTCACTGTTTTGATCACACAGCACTGCCCTTTGATGTGAAGGGCAGTGTTTGTCACTGGCCACCCTGGGAAAAAAAAGGGGTGTTTTGGTGTTATAGTCAGTGTGTTACTGTCAGTTTTGGCTTTTTTGTGGTAGGGGGAGTGAGGGGAAAGAAACCTAATTCCTGAACTGGCTGAATTATTTAGCCAGTTTGTTAACTGGCATTCCTCTTAGTGAGGACTGATTGTTAAACTCCTGATGCACATAATGTGTTTCAGGTGTAACTCAGTTCTCATTTAGGGGATTGTTGTTTCACTGTTTGGTTTTCGCCTGTGTGTTTGTCTTTTTTTTAGAAAGAGAAAAGACTATGTTTTAATTTTATTGTAGGGCTTAGGGCTTCGCCCTTCGACTGTAGTTTTCTTTGTTTTTTGTATGTGTCTTCACTTTTTATTGGTGTTTTGACTGTGCCCTGTGGAAGACATACATTTTACCAGAGGAGCTGTTCCTGTGGGGAGGCCTATCCCTGGAACTGGGCCTCTGAAGATTGAACAGTGTGTGTGTGTGTGTGTGCGCTGGGAGGTGAGCACTTGCTGTATCCTGGAATTTGGGAGAACTCCTTTCCTTCAGGAGTGGACCAAACCCCTGTGAGTTAACTGCACCTGTACAATGTTCCTGTGAGTGGGCCTGGTTTTCAGGCTGGCCCAGGCCTCTTATGGAGACTGAACAACTCTGTGCTGTGTGGTGTGCATTTGCTGCCTTCAGCAGTGGACTCTGCCCTTGGTTGCAGACTCTGGAGTTTGGAGCGGACTCTATTTCTGACAACATACATTGTGTACTGAAGTGGACTCTTCCTAGAAATGGAGTCTATATTTTGAAGACTGTATAGATTTGGACTGTGTACCAGAAAGGACTTTTTTTTCTTGGTAACTAACTGTATTGTGGTGTTTCCTGGGTCTATCATCTGCACTGTCTTGTGTCCCTGGGTCTGGCAGGCCTTACTGTGAGCTGGGCAGCTCATGGGTTATCCTGAAAGCTGTCACCCTGAGAGCCAGAGGGCGGGTAGGCTGTCATGTGAACCTGAAGGTTGGTAGGCTGTCCTGAAAGCCAGAGGGTGGGTAGACCACTCAGAGCCAGATAGTGGGTAGGACATTCTGAGCGCTGTCGTCCCAAGAAGGGGTAATTGGGACGGGCTCCCCTAAAGGTGTGTCAGAGCAGCCGAGAGCCAGAAGGTGCGTAGGGGCGGGCTGAGATCCAGAAGGCTTGTGGGCTACCCTGCACGCTATCGTCCCAAGGAAGGGGACAGGCTGCCCTAGAGGGGGTCGAAAGGTGTGCCAGGATAGCCCACTGGCCGGATGGTGCATTGGTGTGGGTGAGAGCCCAATGGTACGTAGGGGCAGACTGAGAGCCAGAGGCGGGTAGCCGTCCTCAGCGCTGTCACCTCTGGCAGGTACTGGGGCAGGCTGTCCTAGAGGTGGTCGAAAGGTGCTGACGGTGGTTAGTGAAGCTGGAAGGTGGGTAGGCCGTCCTGACCACTGTCACCCTGGGTGGCTACCGGGGCGGGCTGTCCTAGAACTGGAAGGGGCATGCGGTGGACCGAGAGCCAGGGGGTGGACCGAGAGCCGGAAGGTGGGTAGGGGCAGGCTGCCTTAAAGTGGTTGGGACGGACGGGGGTTTGCTGGGTCTGTATTGTCTGCACTTTTGTATGTAACAGTATTGTCTAATATACAAATGTCGTCACTGACTTGTCCTATGTGGAAGTGGGATTTGAGGTTTGTCCTCATCTCACCGTAAAATGGTTGAACGGTAGGCTTTGGGGCCTAGCTTTGCTACTCCTCTCCCTTGTAAAATTGCTGTATCTTGTGTACAGCTGTAAATATTAACAGTTTTTTTGTAAACTGTTTTGGAATTTGGTTAATAAAATAAAAAAAGTTACACCTGCCCCCACACACCATGGGTGCTGGGGAAAAAATAAGCACTACTGCAATTAGGCAGTAGTGTGGGAGTTTAATATAAATAAACAGGAGTGTGACGGGGTGGGGAAAAAAAAGGAGTGTCAGAAGAAAAAATAAACAGGTGTGTCATAGGTTCTGGGGAAAAAAAAAGGGACTGTCAGCGCTACTGCTACTCTGGGGATAAAAAGAGCTCTGAAGAGGCAGTACTAAAATTTAAGGACTGTTTGAATGTAGATAAATTTCTGATAGGATATCAGCTTCTGTGGCGTTACTCACATTTTAGCTATTATGGAGCACGAATCAAAGATTTTCTTTTCTATAAGAAAGAAATTGATTTAAAGTTTATATGAACTTTAGAGCAACAGTTAGATAAAGAGTCTAAACCCAGTGATTATACCATTCCAAAAGACGAAAGTATTGTGGATGCTGGGAAGCTGAAAAAAAACAGGAATTGCAAGAGAAAATCAGCAAGTCTATAGGATCTGTGGAAAGAAAGCAGAATTAACTTTTTAGGTTCAATTACCATTCTTCAGAACAGTGATATACCATTCATGGTGTTATTAATTTTACTTTGAAGCATTTCAGTATCAGAAGTAATGGAACTAAATTTCTTATTCATACACTTTATGTAAATACATGCCATTGAGAAGCAGACCATCCCACCAAAGTGAAAGGTGACAGAATCCCAAATCCAGAAGCTTCATACTATTTTCTTGAGGGTAGGTGATGAGGGTGCTTTCTAATGAGGGTGCACTTCCATGGTCCATAGCAACATCTGCAAATGTTAATTGTTCTGCTGTCTCAGGTAGGTGAGACTTTCTCTCTTGAAAATTCCAAAATAAAGATGTGCACTTTGTGATGGAGAGAGAAGGCACAAAGTTGGCAGATCTCTTTGAAGACATGTGTACCCTCTTGAACTTGGTCTCAGGATGCCTTTGCAAGAGGAATGGTTCCATTTGGAGAGGACAAATAATTTTGAGTTTGTTTAAAAAAAATAATGAAAATCTGCATGAAAGTGCACAGATGAACCAAGCTGTCAAGATATCTGTTAAGGGAAATGTAAAAATAGTTGCCAATAGGAAGTTTCAAGATAGTTTATAAAGGAAGCTTTCAACAGAAGATGTCAAGCTATCAAGTATTTAAATCATTTGATGCTTATATATTTAAGGAAACTCTGCAATTTAAGAAAAAAATGCTTACTGCATCTGTTAATGTAAGCCGGACAGCTATGACTGCAGAATTAGGGATGCATGATGCATTTCACAACCTTTCATTGTCACAATGAGTGCCTGTCAGTTCACATGTTGAAGTGGGACTTTTCATTCAAATGCTTATTTTTAACAGGCCTTTGAAGAGAGTTAAATGGAGTGGGTTTTTTTTTTTAATTAATGAGATTCTTTTAAATAGTGAATTAATTAAATATATCAATAACTTTATTTAATCTCAGTATGGATGCTCGTGGATACTGGGTAAGTGGGCATTGTAAGGATTAGGGCAAAGGGTGGTGTACAAAATTATGGGTTTGCCTCGGGTTTATAAAGGACTGTGGAATGTTCAGGGGGGTATAGTTCAATGTGAAAGGCATCAGGAGCCATGGAGATTGATAGAGGGGAATCATTTGGCAAAGGTGGAATAAAGGAACATTTCAAGGTGGGTAAAGGGACAAGAGGCATTTTTTATTCATTCAAGAGATTTGTATGTCACTGGATATGCCAGAATTTATTGTCCACCCCAGTTGCCTAGAAGGCAATTCAGTGTCAATTATATTGTTGTGAGCCTTGAGTCACTAGGAGTCCAGACCAGATAACAGAACAATACAGCACAGAACAGGCCCTTCAGCCCACGATGTTGTGCCAAACATTTGTCCAAGCTTAAGCACCCATCCATGTACCTATACAATTGCCGCTTAAAGGTCACCAAAGATTCTGACTCTACCACTCCCACAGGCAGCGCATTCCATGTCCCCACCACTCTCTGGGTAAAGAACCCACCCCTGACATCTCCCCTATACCTTCCACCCTTCACCGTAAATTTATGTCCCCTTGTAACACTCGGTTGTGCCCGGGGAAAAAGTTTCTGACTGTCTACTCTATCTATTCCTCTGATCATCTTATAAACCTCTATCAAGTCACCCCTCATCCTTCGCCGTTCCAACGAGAAAAGGCCGAGAACTCTCAACCGATCCTCGTACGACTTCCTCTCCATTCCAGGCAACATCCTGGTAAATCTTCTCTGCAACCTCTCCAAAGCTCCCACATCTTTCCTAAAGTGAGGCGACCAGAACTGCACACAGTACTCCAAATGCGGCCTAACCAAAGTCCTGTACAGTTGCAACATCACTTCACGACTCTTGAATTCAATCCCTCTACTAATGAACG
>NC_057715.1:36452399-36478499 GCF_004010195.1 Chiloscyllium plagiosum | reverse complement strand
TCACGCGACCATTTCTTTCCTGCCTGACAGGTACATACATATTAAGGACATGTCGTATCTGTTCCTTGAAAAAGTTCCACATTTCCACGACATCCTTCCCTGACAGCCTATGCTCCCAACTTATGCTCCTCAGATCCTGTCTTACAGCATCGTAATTACCCTTCCCCCAATAGTAAAACCTACCCTGTTGCACGCACCTATCTCTCTCCATAACCAAGGTGAAAGTCACAGAATTGTGGTCACCATCACCAAAATGTTCACTCACTAACAAGCCCATCACTTGTCCCGGTTCATTACCGAGTACCAAATCCAATATGGCCTCCCCTCTGGTCGGACAATCTACATACTGAGTTAGAAACGATGGCAGATTTCCTGAAGCAGATGGGTTTATCCAACACTTGCCAGCAAAGATATGGTCACTTTTTAAAATTTCAGATTTTATTAAATTCAACTGTTTACCATCTGCCGTGGTGGGACTGGTATCCACTTCTTCAGTTCATTAGCTTGAGCAATTGGATTTGTAGTCTAGTGACATTACCACTACCATTGCCTCTCCTGCATGGCACGTATGAGTAGCTAGAGAATTATGAAGGTGGTATAACTTGGCATGGTTGGTCAATGGGGAGTATGTGGAGGGATTGTGATACTTGAGAGATGAGGCCTGGAATGTTTTTGGTTTTTGTTTTATTGCTTGTTTACTTGGTATTAACAAAGTTAGATCTTCTATCCAATGTACCTCCACATTTTGTAACCTCCAATCTCTTTTCCCACATCACTGGCCATAGCTCCCATTTTCACCCATAGAACCCCAGAACCAAAATCTGATCTTCTCGGATACATTCTCCAGTATCAGGTTTTGTGGAGCTGGGAATTGTCAGGATTGAGAATTTGGGACAATGTCTATTTTCAGGTTCACCAAATGGGTAATAAAAGCAGAGATCTGTTACAACAAGCTTTAATCTTCCCTGCATTCTTCTGGGAACATCCTCAACTAGAATAGTGCAATAACAGGAATTGAATGTTTTCAATATGTCTTCTTGTCTTGGCCTTCTTTCTAGTGGAGCCCAGAAGCCAGAATGATCATTGCTGTTTGATATTTGCATTCATTTTTCATAGAATGCAAAATCAGAAAAATAATGCTATAATCCATTCCACTCTTCAATAGTTTTTTTAGGTAAGTCAACAAGGCTGGAGGTCTTCTGGCTGGTTACTGGGAACATGAAGTGGAAAGCACTGCTTCCATCAGTTACTACCTTTCATTATTGTAGCACCAATCCACTTCCCTCAGCCGTGCAAGCATTGTTCGAATGGTATTCCTACACTAAAGGAGCTTGGATCGATGACAACTGTCTAGCAATGATGTGTACTCTTCTCAAACTTCACTCCCAGTCTCCATTCCTCCATCAACAATTTACCGTTGAAATCCTCAGGCATACTTATGTCACCTCAGTCTTGACTCCTCTAATGGGCTCTTGGCTGTACATTCTCTTCCACCTCCAAACACTCAAGGTCAAGCAAATTTCCACAGTCAATACTTTACTTCACACCAAATCTCACTTACCTATTACCCTGGTATTTGCCCACTTGCATTGGAAAATAAATTAGTCTTCACCAGTTGGGTAAATTTGGCTGTTATTGTACAGCATTACATTCTGCCTTTTAATCAGTTCTTGTTATTTCAATGGATTCTGCTCATATTAGCATTTAATGTACATTTCCATCCCAATATCTTTAGCTGAAACTGAAACATTTGATAACATCAAAACAAAAGTCTAATATTTTGTGGGAACAAAAACAATGCACTTTAACAGAGAAGAAAAAGGTCATTCGGTCATTTCAAGAGCATGAAAGATATTATTCTTCTTGACAGTTTTTAATGCAAAACAATGCTTTATTCCATATGGACAAGGTCATCCTGCCATTATGTAAACCAACTAATAGTGCAGCTAATCCAAATAGCTAAAATCATTCAGCATTGAAAGTGAAAGAGCAAATGTTGCAGCAACAACACAAACTGAAACAAAGTGCTTCTGGATAAGAAATAGATGGAGTTTTAATCAGAGTCAGTCAAGGAAGAAAAAGGTTTTTTTGTGTTTAGTATCATTTCTATATTACAATAGTGAATATACTTCCAAAATACTTTATTATCAGTAAAGATTTTCAAGATATTCAATGTTCTTTCTTTTCTTTCTGTTTGAGGTATATTGATGCTGTCAAGTAAACATGTGTCTAACATTGGACATTCTAAATTGGCCCATGGCCAGAGACATTGGGACTGACAGAATTTAGCCCAAGCTAAATTAACTAAATTAGACAGCAGTCAGCAGCTAAAGGCTATACAGGACAGTGAAATCAAGATACAACAAGACCAAAAGTTGTGTATTAGAAAAGTGAAAAGTGTTGATCAGGTGTTCTGGCACCTTGACTGTCTGAGTATATGCACCTTACATCTCCTGGTATGGCAGTGTAGGGTGTTGGCATGGTCCTATTGGATGATTTGAACCTAGCTCATGATCTTATTGGTCAAATGCCACAGAACATGCTGGAAGGTCTGAGCCCAGGGGGGAAATGAACACAGACCTGGGTGTCTCCCATTCAATGAAGACTCAGTGAAGACTTAACTTGTCAGCAATGAATTTCCAACCACCTCAAGAGAAAGAAAGAGAGATCCATCCTGAATTGCGAGGCCCATTTCAAGGAAGAGAGCCAGCCCTAGGTCGAAGAGGAAGGAGATTCCAATGGTCCAGTTCAAACACATGAATCATTGTGGCTAATATCCTTTCTCAGATGGATAGATTAGATACAGAGTAAAGCTGAAACTTTATTGCTGGAACAGCACAGCAGGTCAGGCAGCATCTAGGGAACAGGAGATTCGACGTTTCGGGCACATGCCCTTCTTCAGGAATGAGCAGAGAGTGTTCAGCAGGAGAAGATAAAAGGTAGGGAGGAGGGACTTGGAGGAGGGGCGTTGGAAATGTGACCCCGCCCACCTGGACACCCCGTGACCTATCACCCTCACCTTGACCTCTTTCCACCTATCACATTTCCGACGCCGCTCCCCCAAGTCCCTCCTCCCTACCTTTTATCTTAGCCTGCTGGACAAACTTTCCTCATTCCTGAAGAAGGGCTTATGCCCGAAACGTTGATTCTCCTGTTCCCTGGATGCTGCCTGACCTGCTGCGCTTTTCCAGCAACACATCTCCGGCTCATTATAAATTGGCCCATGGCCAGAGACATTAGGACTGATTTAATTTAGCTTGGGCTAAATTCTCTAAATTAGACAGCAGTCAGCAGCTAAAGGCTATACAGGACAGTGAAATCAAGATACAACAAGCCCAAAAGTTGTTTATTAGAAAAGTGAAAAGTGTTGATCAGATGTTCTGGCACCTTGACTGTCTGAGTATATGCACCTTACATCTCCTCGTATGGCAATGTAGGGTGTTGGCATGGTCCTATTGGATGATTTGAACCTAGCTCATGATCTTATTGGTCAAATGCCACAGAACATTCTGGAAGGTCTGAGCCCAGGGGGGAAATGAACACAGACCTGGGAGTCTCCCATTCAATGAAGACTCAGTGAAGACTTAACTTGTCAGCAATAAATTTCCAACCACCTCCAGAGAGAGCCATCCTGAATTGCGAGGCCCATTTCAAGGAAGAGAGCCAGCCCTAGGTCGAAGAGAAAGGAGATTCCAATGGTCCAGTTCAAACACATGAATCATTGTGGCTAATGTCCTTTCTCAGATGGATAGATTAGATACAGAGTAAATATTGTGGGAATTTAGGAATGTTCATGTCATGTTTTAATAATGAATAGTTTATTAACAAAATCAAGTTGAACTGGAAACTGAATTCTCTGTCCCTTTGTCCAACTCATTGGCAAGAATGCTTCAGCAACATTGGAACCCCAGAAGGTCTTCTATTAGAAGTGTTTGTATATCCTCAAGTCAACTGCCTCCAACCTTGAACTCTTGGACATCTAACCTGAGCCTGAATTAAGAGGACAGCTACCCCACGTGATGGCCAGGATTCAAGTGGATGAAAGAGGATGAAAATTTCTGACCAGTGATTGGGCCACAAACCAAGTGCTTGTAACATGAGGACAAACAGGGTCAGTGATCCATTAAAAAAGGAAATGTAACATCGGCTAGTATGCATAGGCTTGAGGACTCACAGAAAACAGAGGGCAGGAAGCCAAATATGAGTCAGAGGATGTGAGAGATGGCGAGAAATCAAATGTTGGAATTGGGGACCTACGAGATTGCAGGGAAGCAAGATTAGGGCTTGGGTCCCATAAGAAAAGAGTTTTGAAAAGGCTTAGGGACATAGAGTTGCAGACAGTGAAAAGCAGTGATGTAGGGTCAATGACCGAGGAGGAAGAAAGAAAGAGACAAAGAAAGAGAAAATAGTAAATTACAAAGAAACAACAGGAGAAACAGCACATCTCTAGAGTGGAAGGAGGTGCTAAGAAAGCACATACTGTAAATAAGAAGTGGTCTAAAGGATCAACCATTTCAGTGAGCAAATATCAAGTCTGGGACCTGCAGGACAGAATTGGTAGGAACAATGTGGAAAGTTGAAAATAAACATTTTTTAAACCCCAGCAAAGCTATAGCAGTAACCAAACTGCATGGAGCAGCTGTGAGGTTAAGAATTGAGAACGTGAAGAACCGAGAACAGTACAGCACAGTGCAGGTCCTTCGGTCTTCGATATTGTGTTGGCCTTTTATCCTACTCTAAGCTCAAACTAATTTACAACCCTTCATTCTTCTAACTTACATGTGCCTATCCAAGAGTTTCTAATATATCTGTCTCTACTACCACTGCTGGCAGTGCATTCCATGCATCCACCAAGCTGAGTAAAGAACTTACCTCTGACATCTCTCCTAAACCTTCCTCCAATGACCTTAAAATTATGCCCCCTCATGATAGACATTTCTGCTATGGAAAAAGATCTTTGGTTATCTACTCTATACATGCCTCTCAACATCTCGTAAACCTCTATCAAGTCACCTCTCAATCTTCTTTGCTCCAATGAGAAAAGCCTTATTTCCCTCAACTCTTTTTCACAAGACATACCCTCCAGTCCAGGCAGCATCCCGGTAAATCTCCTCTGCACCCTCTCTAACGCTTCCACATCTTTCCTATAATGAGGTGACCAGAACTGAACACAATATTCCAAGTGTGGTCTAACCAGGACTCTGCAGAGCTGGAACAGAACCTCATGGCTCTTAAACTCAATCCCCCATCAAAGCCAACACACCAGTCACATTCTTAACAACCCTGTCAACTTGGGTGGCAACCTTGCGGGATCTATAGACATGGACCCCAAGATCTTTCTGTTCCTCCTGCATTTAACCCTGTAGTCTACATTCAAATTTGACCTTCCAAAGTGAATGACTTCACACTCTTCCCGGTTGAACTCCACCTGCCACTGATCAGCCCAGCATCCTGTCAATGAACAGTTGTAATCTGCAACAGCCCTCCACATGATCCACAACTCCATTAACCTCCACGTCATCGGCAAACTTACTAATCCATCCTTCCACTTCCTCATCCAAGCCATTTATAAAAATCACGAAGAGCAGAGGTCCCAGAACCGATCCCTGCAGAACACCACTGATTAACAATGTTCAGGCTGAATACTTTCCATCTACCACCACCCTCTGTCTTCTTTGGGCTAGCCAATTCCTATCCAGACCAATAGGTTTCCCTGAATCCTATGCCTCCTTACTTTCTGAATGGGCCTACCATGAGAAACCTTATTAAACACCTTGCTAAAATCCATGTATACCATATCCAGGCTGAATACTTTCCATCTACCACCACCCTTTGTCTTCTTTGGGCCAGCCAATTCCTATCCAGACCAACAGGTTTCCCAGAATCCCATGCCTCCTTACTTTCTGAATGGGCCTACCATGAGAAACCTTATTAAACACCTTGCTAAAATCCATGTATACCCATATCCACTGTTTTACCTTCATCAATGTGTTTTATCACATCATCAAAGAATTCAAAACAATTTGTGAGGCATGATCTGCCCCTCACAAAGAAATGATGATTATCTTGAATCAAACTATGGTTTTCTAAGTAATCATAAATCCCATCTCTCAGAATCCTCTCCAATACTATGCCCACCACTGACGTAAGACCGACTTGTCTATAATTCCCAGGAATATCCCTATTCCTTTTCTTGTACATGGGAATAACATTTGCCACTTCAATCATCTGGCACTACTCCAGTGGACAGTGAGGATGTAAAGATCATCATCAAAGGTACAGCAATCTCTTCTCTTGCTCCCTGTAGAAACCTAGGGAATATCCCGTCTGGCACAGGGGATTTATCTATCCTTATGTTTTTCAAAATTTTTAGCACATCCTCCTTCCCAACATCAACCTGTTCAAGCATATCAGTCTGTTTCACGCTATCCTCAGAAATGTTAAGACTCCTCTCAATAGTGAATACTGAAACAAAGTATTCATTGAGGACTTCCTCCATACGCAGGTTCACTTGACTATCCCTGATCAGCCCTACCCTCACTCTGGCCATTCTCTTGTTACTCACATAAGTGTAGAATACCTTAGGGTTTTACTTAATCCTACTCACTAAAGCTTTTTCATGCCACCTTCTAACTCTTCTCAGTCCATTCTTCAATTCCTTTCTGACTACCTTGTAACCCTCTAACACCCTGGCTGATCCTTGCCTCCTCAACCTAAGGAAGCTTTCTTCTTCCTCCTGACTCGATGTTCCACATCTCTTGTCACCCAAGGTTTTTTCAACCTACCGTCCCTTCTTTCCCTCAGTGGGACAAACCTGCCCAGCACTATCAGCCGGTGCTTCCTAAACAGCTTCCACATTTCTGTTGTGCATTTCCCTGAAAGCATCTGTTCCAAATTTAGGCACTCCAGTTCCTGCCTAATAGCATTGTAATTCCCCCTTCCCTAGTTAAATATTTTCTCATATCATCTGCTCCTATCCTTCTCCATGAGTAGAGTAAAGTACAGGAAGTTGTAATCACTTTCATTGAAATGCTCTCCCACCAAGAGATCTGACACCTGGCATTTGTCAAGCACCAAATCCAATATGGGCTCCCCTCTAGTTAGCCTATCTATGTATTGCGTCAGGAACCCTTCCTGGACACACCTGACAAAAACTGCTCAAACTGCTATTTGAACTAAGTAAATTCTAATCAATATTAGGGAGGTTAAAGTCACCCATGATAATAACCCTTTTGCTTCTGCACATTTCCAAAATCTGCCTCCCAATCTGCTTCTCTGTGTCTCTGTTGCTATTTGTGGGCCTGTAGAAAACTCCCAATAAAGTAGCTGCTTCTTTCTTGTTTCACCCATACAGACTCTGTAGACAAACCTTCCTTTCTGTAGCTGTGATTAGCAATGCCACTGCTCCATCTCTTTTACTTCCTTCCCTATTGCTTTTGAAATATCTAAACCCTGGAACATTCAACCAGCATTCCTGCCCCTGTGATATCCAAGTCTCCGTAATGACCACAACATCATAGTTCCAAGTACTGATCCATGCTCTGAATTTGTCACACATATTCCTGATACATCTTGCATTAAAGTAAACATACGCCAACCCATCACACTCTCTGGCTGTTCACTACCTACTCCATTGTCTGATCCGTAGCTCAGGTTCCACCTCACTCCCCCCCCACACCCCAACCAAAGTCTAGTTTAATTCTCCCAAAGAGCTCTAGCAAACCTCCCACCCAGGATATTGGTGCCCCTCCAGTTCAAGTACAATCTGTCCTTCTTGTACAGGTCTGACCTTCCCCAGAAGGTATCCCAATGATCCACATATCTGAAGCCCTTCCTCCTACACCAGCCCTGCAGTCACATGTTATCTGCACTCACTCTCTATTCCTCGTCTCAATAGCATGTGACACCGGTAGCAATCTTGCTCATCCTGCCTTCTAGATTCCAACATAACTCCCCATATTCAATTTTCAGGTCCTCCTCCGTTTCCCTACCTATGTAATTGGTACCAATGTGTACCAGGACATCTTGCTGCTCTCCCTCCTCCTCAAGAATGCTGTAGACTCGATCTGAGACATTCCTGACCCTGGCACCCAGGAGGCACCACACCATCTGGGAGTCTCGTTCGCGAGCACAGAATTTCCTGTCTGTTCCTCTCACGATTGAATCTCCTATCACTATCGCTCTCCTATTCTGCCCCCTTCCCTTCTGAACTACAGAGCCAAGGTCAGTGCCAGAAATCTGGCTGCTGTAGTTTTCCCCTGGTAGATCATCCCCCCCCACACCCCCCAACAGTATCCAAAACAGTATCCTTATTACTGAGGACAATGGCCACAAGGAGTCCCTGCACTGTCTGCCTGTTCCCTTTCCCTCTCCTAACGGTCACCCAGCTACCTTTGTCCTGTAACTTAGTTGGGACTACCTCTTTATAACTCCTACCTATCACCCCCTCAGTCTCCTGAATGATCCAATGTTCATCCAGCCCAGCTCCAGCTCCAGTGCCCTAATACGGTCTGTAAGGACCTGAAGCTGGGTGCACGTCTCGCAGGTGAAGTCAGCAGGGACACACCAGTGGTGACCCTTCCCTCCCACATCCTGCAAGAGGAACATGCAACTGCCCGAGCCTCCATCCCCCCACCCCCGTTCTAAATTACCAAGAGAGATTGAATAAATGAAAAAAAACACTTACTTACCCAATCTCCACACACTTTTTTTTGATTAGAGGAGATGGATGGATGGGAAACACAACACGTGCAGTGTCTTAGGTGTAGCCACAGCCTGAATGTATCAGTTCACATGTCCAACAATCCACATGCCCATGTCAGCTCCTGTTGTGCCTCCGCTTCATCTATTCATGAGTTAAATCTTTAAGTGTAAAATTTACCTTGCCGGCAGCCTCTTGGTCCCCGCTCTCACCATTCCTGCTGCAAAGAGAGGCCGCTGATCCACCAGGTAAGTCTTTAAGTGGAAAATATACCTTCCCAGCAGCCCCCTGGTACTCGCTGTCACCACTCCCACTGCTGCTGTAAAGTTGCTGGAGAAAGTGAAGCAGGAACTGGAGAAAGTAAGAGGCAAAACAGCAGAGCAGGAGCAGAGGAACCAGGTGAATGTTGGTTCACTTGGGACAGTTTCAGACCCAGTGTGATAGCATGTACCAGGAGGAACAATATATAGTCAAAAAGCTATGGACAAGCTGACTGACAAATGTAAAAACCTACAGGTTTTTCTCCGAGACCTGCACCAGGCAGGCAAATAAAACAGAGCCCACATGGAGCACTGTTCAAAATGCCAGGATAAGATTGAAAAATTAAACTCCCAGGCTTTCGTGTAAATGGGAATGGTACATGGATTTATGATTGTAAAATCAGATGGGGGTCAGTGATTATAGAACAAACAGAGGAAATTGAAGAACAAGCTTTACTGGATATTAGTAATGGATTTTGTTCAAACCCTCCACCTACACAGTCAATAAGAAATTACCTTTATATTTCAGGGCCAGTGATACATATGGACCTGCTTCTCACAATGTTTTCACAATTCTTGATTGATATTTCATGAGAAGCTGGTTAAAGGGCAAGTGACATTTTCTGATTAGACAGCTTGGCACAGACAGAGACAAGGACCAAACATTTGACTCTGTTAAAGAAACCATTAACCCCAAGAAGGCACAGATCATGAGTCCCTGGTCTCATACTTGGGAACTCTGATGGCTTCCATGAAATGGAAGGAAATGAATCGAGGCCATAACCCTTTTTCCCTTCCCCAGGGATGTGAACTTGTTGTGTTCCTATCTGGGCTTCATGGGATACTGTCGGAACTACATTGATGGTTTTGCCACTAAAGCCACCCCACTCTCCAACCTCTTTAATAGGAATGTTCTGTGGGAATGGACTGACCAGCACATGGACAAATGCTGAATTAAAACAAGTCCTACCATAGGCCCCACGTTGCAGGTACCTGCCCCAGTACTTTATTTCACCTTGGATGTTGCAGTTATGGGTGCCACACGGACAGTTGTACTTTCACACAGACCAGAAGCATATGCCTCTAGACTATTTCACAAGTGAGGCAGGGCTTCTCTACATGTGAGAAGCACTTGCTGGCTTTGCTCTGGGCAGTACAGCATTTTGCTAATATTAAAAGAAATTGCCATCGCTGTGAGCTAAATCAAGATCAAAGATTTGGTATAGGCTCAGAGGAGTGATGCCAACTTAAAGCAAGTACAGGAGGCAATGATCCCCACCATGTCTAGTAAGTTGGAGGACAAGTTAAGTCCTAATGATGGATTTGTTCTCACTGATAGATGAGACATGGTACCAGTCCAGAATTGAAATCAAGTAATTTGTCAATGCCCCAGGGACAGAAACTATAACTGACAAAATTAAGACACTACGTTGGTGACTGGAATTGGGAGAAAACATAAAACATAATGTTGAGAATTGTATTAACTGTGCCAGAAACAATCCAATAAAGGAGAGTTATGCATACTAAGTATTAGTATACTATGCATGCAGAACTGAAGTCTGACCTTCAAGTAGACCATGTTGGCCATTTACCACCCTGTAAAGATGGATTTAAGTATATTTTGATCATCGTGGATATTTTTAGAAAATGGATAGGTGTGATCCCTGTGATAGTAATATAGGTTTTAATGGGTGTATCTTGTCCATTTTTTAAAGAGAGGTTTGAAGGCAGAGGCATTGAGCAGTCTACACAAAGCTACTAGAGTAAACAGTTTGTCAGCCTTGGGTTTTTCTTGAAAGTGGGACAATGGAAGCAACTTAAATGGGAAGGGTCAAACTCCAACAAAATCAGGATGTTTTGTTTAAGCCACCCCACTCCCTCTATTTGTTTCTGAACTTCCTTCCCTCTCCCCAACCCTGATGAAGAGTTTCAACCCAAAACATTGACTTCTCCACCTCCTGATCCTGCCTGGCTTGCTGTGTTCTTCCAGCCTCCATTTTTGTCTACTTTGAAGATGTGGAAGCTCTCAGTCACAGCTAAAAACTGGGGATTTTCTTCACACTGCTGGATTTGCATGTGAGACCATCTATTTTTAAGAATTTACCTTTTCATAGAGGGTGCTTATGGGATGTTACTATATTGGAGAAGGTAATTAGTAATAGTTAATGTATCTGTTATTTAGGTAAGCATTTCAAGAGAGTTATAGCCAAGCCAACTTTTTAAAATTTCTTTCTTTTTCTTTTCCTATTGCCTTTAAGTTAAGCTGCTTCATTTACAATTGATCATTACCTTATTTTGAAAGATTTCATTGGCATTCGGGGCTGTGACTTTGCCACAATTATCTTCCCTTTCCTCAGAGACAGCCAACTCCAATTCCAGCTTGTTTTCTAATTCCAAACGTTTTGCCTTACTCACTTGCTGCAAAACAACCAAAGTGACTTCTTCAACCCCAGGAAACTCTTAGTGACTGAAAGAGCCATTACTACACAAAGCACACTCTGTTTAAATCAACTCAATTCAACACCCAAAACAAAAACAAACGCTATTTTATACCACTTGAGACCAACAATCCTAAACAAAACCTGGAATTAGAGAGTTTGATCCTGACAAGAGCTCCCAATTAGTTATGGACCAGACCCCCTCAAAATAGATTAAGGAGATAGCCCAGACCCTAACTTTTTCATATTTTAAAGGTAAGCTGTTGCATTCCTGTGAAATTCGAATGATCAAACTATCAACTTTGAAGCAAAACACACTTTATTCTTACACCACAGTTAAAATACAACAAAGGAAAGAATAAAGGAATGATTATATCTGTATATATTTACATTTAGACTTGTATTGAAATTATATTTTTATTCGACCCATTGACTATTGGGACAGATAAAGGGATTGACATGGGGGAGTACAAAGTTAAAAATCACACAACACCAGGTTGTAGTCCAACAGGTATTATTGGAAGCACTAGCTTTTGGAGCGCTGCTCCTTCATCAGGTGGTTGTGAAGCACATAATTGTAAGACACAAAATTTATAGCAAAAGTTTACAGTGTTACGTAACTGAAATTATACATTTTAAAAAAAACCTTAATTGTTTGTTAAGTCTCTCATCCGTTAGAATGGCCATGTTAGTTTCACTTCTTTCATATGTAAATCACACTTGTTTTTTAAAAAGTTACATTCTCAGGTTAACTTTAACAATTGGTGTCAACCCAGATAATGTGTTGAAGGTGTACGGCCCCTGTGTCGATGCTCTGTCTTCATTTGATCATTCATAATCACTCCCATTGAAGGCAATAACATAGCGAACAGGTCTTTTTGTCCTTAATGGAAAAGCCTGAAGCTGTTTTACACCTCACAAACCTTTTCTTCAAAACATCCCATTCCTGAATCAGCAATGGTCAATTTGTCAACTGGAATGTCCACAAACTGAAATGTCCTGCTATTTTAAGTCAGCATTTACTGATGTCTGGCTTTCAGTTGTCAGTCTTTTCTCTGTTCACGATGTCCCTGATGGTGAGTTTTGAAAATGATTTATTTTTACTTTCTTGACCACAGAGTCGACCTCCTTTTCTGGGGCCACTATCATTACCAGTTTTACTAGCAAGAATGTGGGGTCTATGTTCAATTAGTCTCCCAAATAGTATTTAGTCATAGAGAGTAATAGAGTCATAGAGTAATACAGCGTGGAAACAGGCCTTCCAGCCCAAACTGGTCCAAGCTGACCTTGGTACCCACTCAGCTAGTTCCAACTGCCTGCATTTCATCTGCAACCCCCAAACTCCTTCCATCCATGTACCTACCCAAATGTCTTTTAAATGTTGCCTCAACCACTTTCGCTGGCAGCCCATTGCATACATGCTCCACTCTCTGCACAAAGAAGTTGCCCCTCAGGTCCATTCTAAATCTTTCCTCTCTCACCATAAACCTATGCCCTCTAGTATTCAATTCCCATCCTTAGAGTAAAGACTGTATGCATTCATCCTATCTTTGCCTATCATGATTTTATACATCTCATTAAGATTACCCCTCATTCTCTTGTGTTCTAAGGAATAAAATCTTATCTTGGCCAACCTCTGCCTATAATTCAGGCCTACTAGTCCTGGCAACATCTTCGTAGATCTTCTTTGCACTCTCTCCAATGTACGTATGCCTTTCCTACAACAGGGTGACCAAAACTGTGCACAATACTCCAAGTGCAGCCTCACCAATGATTTATTCAGCTGTAACATAGCTCCCATGTTCCCAACTCCTATACCCAATGCCTCGACTGATGAAATTCAGCATGCTAAATGCCTTCTTCGCCATCCTGTCTACTTGTGACACTGCTTTCAGCGAACTATGTACTTATACTCCTAGGTCCCGCTGTTCCACAACACTCCTCAGGACCTAACCATTTATTGTATAAATCCTACCTTGGTTTGATTTTCCAAAGTGCAACTCCTCACACTTGTCTGCATTGAATTGCATTTGCCAGTCCTCAGCCAATTTCCCCAACTGATTAAGATCCATCCATAATTTTTGATCACCTTCCTTGCTATCAACAATACCTCCTAACTTTGTATCATCTGCAAGTTTACTAATTATGCTTTGTACACTCACATCCAGATCACTTATGTAAATAACAAAAGTCCCAGCACTAACCAAAATGGCACACCACTCATCACAGGTGTCCAATCTGAGAAACAACCATCACCCTCTGCTTCCTACCATTGAGCCAATTTTGAATCCAGGTAGCTAGCTCTCCCTAGATCCCATGCGACTTAACCTTCATGACTAGCCTGCCATGCGAGATCTTGTCAAAGGCCTTATTAAAGTCCATATAGGCAGCATCCACTGCCTTACCCTTATCTATCCTCTTGGTTATCTATTTGAAAACTCTAAAAGGTTTATCAGACATTACTTCCTGCGCTCAAATCCATGCTGACTATCCGTAGCCTCGACTATCCAAATGTTGGTTGGTCTTGTCCCTCAGTATCTTGGCCAATAACTTCCATCTTGAGATATCGATGCCATGACACAGCTCTTTATTTACTGCTCAGCAGATACACATTTTCTTGGACATGCTGCCCCACTTCAGTTATTTCTACACCATAATACATTATTTACATCTTCATGATATCATTGTAATTGTTATCATTGTACAGTGTGTTGATGTTTGATTCGAATTGCATTTGCCAGTCCTCAGCCAATTTCCCCAACTGATAAAGATCCATCCATAATTTTTGATCACCTTCCTTGCTATCAACGATACCTCCTAACTTTGTATCATCTGCAAGTTTACTAATTATGCTTTGTACACTCACATCCAGATCACTTATGTAAATAACAAAAGTCCCAGCACTAACCACTATGGCACACCACTCATCACAGGTGTCCAATCTGAGAAACAACGTTCAACCATCACCCTCTGCTTCCTACCATTGAGCCAATTTTGAATCCAGATAGCTAGCTCTCCCTAGATCCCATGCGACTTAACCTTCATGACTAGCCTGCCGTGCGAGATCTTGTCAAAGGCCTTATTAAAGTCCATATAGGCAGCATCCACTGCCTTACCCTCATCTATCCTCTTGGTTATCTATTTGAAAACTCTAAAAGGTTTATCAGACATTACTTCCTGTGCTCAAATCCATGCTGACTATCCATAGCCTCGACTATCCAAATGTTGGTTGGTCTTGTCCCTCAGTATCTTGGCCAATAACTTCCATCTTGAGATATCGATGCCATGACACAGCTCTTTATTTACTGCTCAGCAGATACACATTTTCTTGGACATGCTGCCCCACTTCAGTTATTTCTACACCATAATACATTATTTACATCTTCATGATATCATTGTAATTGTTATCATTGTACAGTGTGTTGATGTTTGATTCCTCTACACATGGAAGTAACAATCAGTCTTCGGACCAGTTTCATGTTGCTAGCTTTTTGTGGCTCATGTTCTTCTGCTTCTGCTTCTGGCTTGTCTTTGTCTGCACTTCAGTCCTTGTGAGTTAATGCCAACTCTGTGAATGTGAGTTCTGTCAGATTCGGTAAGCCCAATTTGCATTTACCTTAATTCATGCTGATAGTAAACGAGCCAACACTAATCTCAGCTTTTTACCCTTAGAAGAGACTTACCATATCCTCAATTATGGTAGATTTCTACTGCTACAGTCCAAATTCCCACATCACAAATCAACAGTGTGGCATCTAACAGTTTGAAGTGAAGTTTTGGATATGTGAGGCTTTAGATGCTTAAGAGAAGGGATTTTGATTCTCATTGCAAATTTGATTCTCATTGCCTTCTTTCCTTCTGCCGTCAACATAGCCATCACTGCCAGAATTTACAATAATGCTCAATTCAGCACAACCATCAATCATTGGACCTTTCTAATGGCTGCTAATGGAAAATAGGTATTCATCATTGTTATTCGCACCCTCACTCTCTGCAACCTTTCTTCAACTCATCTTCCAGTTGTGCTATTTGCATCGCCCTTTCTTTTATATAGATTTCCCAATTTATTTAACTTTGCCTCTGCACTTATGGGCAAAACGGTCTTTGTATCCAAACGTTCTGCCTTAGACAGGCAAGAGGCACCTTTTCCATAGTACTGCATGTCACCGCATCTGAAACAATATCAGAACTCTGCAACTTACAGGTTCTGAATTGCATTGTATCACTCCCGTACCCTTGGATTTTGTTTTGCTGATGGTGAAATAGGATAAAATTTCATGCTGCGAGATGGCCATCCATTGTTTCCAGTCCAGCAGAGGAAAAGCTATAAAGCAAAATAGGTATTTGTAAATGTGTAAAGGCTTTAAGAACTGAGAGAAGCCTTATGACATCACAGAGCCACTTTCCACTGGAAATACCTAACAATGTGCAGCCAGAGTTAGTCACATCGATTGAAGATGGTAGACTAATATCATTCAGGGAATCATCACTTAACAAGGAAATGTTAAATTCAGCTATATCTCAGGTTGTTATATCAAGTTGTATATATTATAAACATGCACTAAATAAAATTTTGCAGAGGCCTCAGCTGAAGTCACTTCTTGACCTGGTCTTCTCCTTGACCAGTCTGTCTTAAACCCAAACTCCTTAAAATGCCCAAAGCCACACAACATAATATATAAATGCTTTTAATTTGCAAAACTCCAGAAAAGCTGTTTAAAAATAACCTTTATGTTGTAAATACATACTACATCTATACAAAACTGTTATACTGATGAATAAATTATTGTTAAAAGCCAGGGGTTTGTGATAATATTAATATTTTATTTAAAAATTATAAGCAGTCATTTCTACTAAAGAAAATGTTACCTCCGTTTTTAAAATGTGTTTATTTTTCTTCTATTTCATTTAGTTTCCCTGACAAAATTCCATTTCTTAGCTGTACAGTCACCATCAGTGATCTCAATATGATTTGAGAATATACACTTCAAACCTATTGGTTCAATGCAGTCACTGAATAAACTTATTGACCATTTTCCATGTCATAAATCTTGCAAGTCTTTGTCATTTTTTATATAAATGCATGAAAAATTAGACTGGTTGTATCAAAGTGTGATCCTCCCAATTGTTTTATCCCATATGTTACAACCTATATATCCATCTTCACTAATATAATTATTTGTTCCAATTGAAGCATCTTGATTTTAAAAAGCACCCAACTCTCACTTTAAAAAAATCAGTGCAGAGATGTTCTGAATTTGAGATGAGACTTCAAGATTTACTTGTTTTTTTGAAAGCACTTGGAATCACATAAAGAAGTATTTTATGTGAAATGTCATTATTTTACTTCTGCAATGTAAACCCTGAAGCACAATTAGAAAGGATATGCACCTATACATCACAATGTAGCAGTGACATCAACAGTCATGTGATAGTCAAGATGCTGGATCGTCTGTATTCATGACAGATGTACTTAATGAGAGCATGTTTTTCTTAAATTCATTCAGATGATATGGCTTCACTGGCTGGCTCAACCCTTTCTGACCATCCCAAATTTCCCTTGAAAATATGGCACTGAGCTGTATTCTTGAATTGGTGCAGTCCATGTGCTGTAGGTTAATCCTTGATGCCAATGTAGTAGCCTTCTGACTGCTAAAGCATAGATAGAATGCTAACGTGGCAAAACAGCAAGGGATGCTGGGTACATTGGCAAAGTAACAGTCTGAAATGTTAAAACCCACTACCAGACACAAAGCAAACACAACAGCAGGTGCTAATTACATTACCATAATGTAAAAAGGCAACAGTTATTCAGTTATTCTGGTCAGACATACCACTCCCCAACCCCAACAACTCTATCCACTAAACAAAAGAGGGTCCAATGAGAAAGGCACTGCATCTTGGCTACAAAAAGAAACTAACAGTAGCATGCCATCCACATGATCAACTCTATTTCAAACTATTAATACGTCTCCGTGATTGGTCAGCACTATAGAAAGTTCCAGGAAGCCATCAAAAAGGTTTTAAAACAGGGCTTGCCTGCAGACCACCCTTTCGGAATTCTCTGAGGCCTTCAGCATGGCAAGAGGCAGAGACAAGCTGACCATGCAGAAAGAGAGAGAGGAAGAAAGCAGCTTTACAGACCCAGTGACAGAGTCGGAGATTGTGCAACTGTGTAAATCTACAAGAACTCGAGATGTATTGTAACATTAAAGGGCCAAATAAGATTAGGGTTAGCATGTTTAGTATTAAAAGTTACTGTAACCTTTTTCCTAATAAAGTTGGAATTGTTTTGCTTCGGTACTGGCTTGCGTTCGTATTCATAGAGTCATAGAATCACGCGTTTCAGTATTGTGGGACACCTGGGTGAATTCTTTGACAACATTCTGGTTGGAGTTGTCTAAACTATTTCAAGGAGAGGCTAGACAACACTATAATGGTGGGAGTTCCAGGACTTTAACGTATCAATGCCAAAGGAACTGTAATTTATAAAATACAATACAGCACAGGAACAAGCCTACATGCCTTCACCATTTTCCAGTCCTTATTTAGACCCATTGTTTTTATTGAGTCCCGACAGTGTGGAAACAGGCCATTCAGCCCAACAAATCCATACCACCCCTCTGAAGACCATCTCAACCATCCCCACCCCCTCTATCACTCCCAGTAACCCTGCATTTCCCATGGCTAATACACATAGGATGCACAGCCCTGGACACATACTTTGGGCAATTTAGCATAGCCGATCCACCTAATATGCTCATCTTTGGAGTGTGGGAGAAAACTGGAGCATCCGGAGGAAACCCAGACAGACACAGAGAATGTGTAAACTCCACACTGACAGTCACCCAAGGGTGGAATCAAACCGGGCCCCTGCGCTGTGAGGCAACAATGCTAACCATTGAGTCACCATGCTGCCCCTATTGCTCATATGCAGTTTCTATCCTTCTGTCCAGCTCCTGTTCATGTGTCAATCAAGATACGCCTTAAAATTGCTGACATTCCACTACCTCCACTGGCAGTGCGTTCCATGCACCCACTCAGTGAAAACTTTTCCCCACACTTGTTCCTCTAAACTTTTCCCCCTAACCTTGAACTTGTGCCCTCTTGTAATTGAGCTTTCCACCATGGGAAAATGCCTCTGACTATCCACCCTATCTGTGCCTCTCATAGTTTGTAGACCTCTTTCAGGTCACCCTGCCTCCCCGCCACCGACCTCCACCTTTTCAGTGAAAACCATTCGGGTTCATCCAACTTTTCCTCATAACCAAAACCCTCCAAACCAGATAACATCCTGGTAAACCTTCCTTGCACCCTCTCCAAAGCATGCATGTCATTCGCTTGGTGTGGTGACCAGAATTGCACACAATATTCCAAATGTGGCCTAACTGAAGTTTTATACAGCTGTAACATAACATGCCAACTTTTATATTCAATGTCTTGGCCAATGAAGGCAAACATTCTGTATGCTTTCTTGACCATCTTATCCACCTGTCTTGCCACTTTCAAGGATGTGGGGACCTGTATGCCAGGTCCCTCTGTGTGTCAATGCTCCTAATGGTTCTGCTATTTATTACAGAATTCACACCTGAATTTGACAGTCCAAAATGCATCACCTCTCATTTGTCCAGATTAAATTACATCTATTATTTTTCTGCCTCAATCTGAAAACTATCTATATCCTGCTGTATCCTTTGACAATCCTTCTCACTACCTGCAACTCTGCCAATTTTGTTGTCATCCGCAAGCTTACTAATCAGACCACCTATATTTCCCACATATTGCAAAAAACAATATCTCTGATCTCTGCAGAACACCACTGGTTGCTGATCTCCATTCTGAAATAGCACCCTGCCACCACAACTGTCTATCTTCTATGACCAAGCCAGATCTCCATCCATCTAGCCAGAACATCCTAGATCTCATGAGACTCTATGTTTTGTACCAGCCTGCTATGAGGTACCTTACCCACTTCCCTTCCCTCATCAAACATTCTTATCACCTCCTCAAAATACTCAATCAAGTTCGTGAGACGTGACCCTAACCAAACAAACCCATGTTGCCTATCACTAACAAGTCCATTCATTTGCAAAAGTAAATAAATTCTGTATTTCAGTTAATTACAAATCAGGATGACGAGTGGCTTGGAGGGAACTTGCAAGTTATGATATTCCCATATATCTACTGCCCTTGTTCTTCAAAATGGTAATGGTAGTGGATTTGGAAGTTGCTGTCTAAGATGTCTTGGTGAATTTCTGTAGATCTTGTAGACAGTACACACTGCTGCTACTATGCATCATTGGTTGAGCGTGTGTACGTTTGTGAATATTATGAAGATTAACCTGATTATCATGAATTGTGTCAAATGTTTTGACCATTATTGGAACTGCACTCATACAGGCAAGTGGGAATATTCTAGTGCACTTTTGAATTGTGCCGTGCATGGTGAGCAGGTTTTTACAGAGTCAGGGCTTGAGTAACTTGCTGCGATACTCCTAGCCTGTGACTTGCTCTTTTGGCCACACACTTATGTGGTGATTCCACATGTGGTGATGTGGTAATTACTTACAAAGATTTACAAAGATGTAGCTTCAGCTGGAGGGTATATAGGGAGAGGGCTTTTTTTCCCTGGAAAATTGAAGTCTGCAGGGTGAGATTTATAGAGGTTTATAAAATCATGAAGGGCATGGATAGGGTAAATAGCCAAGGTCTTTTTCTTAGGATGGGACAGTCCAAAACTAGAGGGCATAGGTTTGAAGATGAGAGGGCAACTGTATAAGAAGGACCTGAAAGGTAACTTATTCACACAGAGGGTAGTGCATGTATCGAAAGAGCTGCCAGAGGAAGTGGTAGAGGTGGATACAATTACAACATTTAAAAGGCACCTGGAATGGGCATATGAATAGGGAGGCTTTTGAGGTATATGGGACAAATGCAGGCAAATGGGACTAGGTCAGATCGAGATGCCTGGTCGGCGTGGACGAGTTGGACCGAAGGGTCTGTTTCCGTGCTGTTTGACTTTATGACACTATGTCGTTGGTGGGGAACTCAGTATTGGTAATCATATCAAATGTTAAACCAAAGGTCACCCTAGTGTGAGAAAGAAGTCACTCATAGGTAGGAGAAACAATTGCAAGTCACAAACTGCCAGGAAAGACAAGAATAGTTATAACTTGAAGAAAAGAGCTCTGTGATGCAAAGCAATCTGATGTCTTGTATATGAGTTGCAAATGTTAATATGCAGACAGTAATTGAGAAAGTTAATAAAATATTGTGATTTGTAGTGTTGCAAACAATTGTAGAATAGATATGCTTCAGTTACAAAAGGTTTTGGCAAGGCCACATTTGAAATGTTATCTATGGTATTCATCTCCCTTTACAGAAAAGGTCATAAAGCAGGTCAGAAGCCATTTATTTGACTAAAACCTGGATTGAGTGGGTTGTCTTACAACAGAGATCAGGTGAATATTTTCTTTTCTCAGAGTGTGTGAAAATTTGAAAATCTTCTTCAAAAGGCAGAGAAAGAATTCTTTTAAAACATAAGTAGATGTGGTTCTGTTTGCCGAGCTGGAATTTGTAGATGTTTCGTCCCCTGTCTAGGTGACATCCTCATTGCTTGGGAGCGTCCTGTGAAGTGCTTCTGTGAGGTTTCCTCCGGCATTTATAGTGATTTGTACCTGCCGCTTCCGGTTGTCAGTTCCAGCTGTCCACTGCAGTGGCCGGTATATTGGGTCCATGTCGAAGTGCTTATTGATTAAATTTGTGGATGAGTGCCATGCCTCTAGGAATTCCCTGGCTGTTTTCTGTTTGGCTTGTCCTATAATAGTAGTGATGTCCCAGTCGAACTTATGTTGCTTGTAATCTGAGTGTGCGGCTACTAAGGATAGCTGACCATGTCGTTTCGTGGCTAGTTAGTGTTCATGGATGCAGATCGTTAGCTGTCTTCCTGTTTGTCCTATATAGTGTTTTGTGCAGTCCTTGCATGGGATTTTGTACACTACATTGGTTTTGCTCATGCTGGGTATCGGGTCCTTCGTCCTGGTGAGTTGTTGTCTGAGGGTGGCTGTTGGTTTGTGTGCTGTTATGAGTCCTAGTGGTCGCAGTAGTCTGGCTGTCAGTTCAGAAATGTTTTTGATGTATGGTAACGTGGCTAGTCCTTTGAGTTGTGGCATGTCCTCTTTCCGTTGTCTTTCCCTTAGGCATCTGTGCCAAGGAGGTCGTGCCTCACTAGCATGATTGAGTTTTTTGAGGAGGTGACACAGATGAGGGAAAAGCAGTTTGATGTTTAATTGGACTTCAGGAAAGCCTTTGACAAGGTCGCTCATGGCAGACTGGTACATGGTATCAAGGGTGAGCTGGCAAGATAGATACAGAACTGGCTGCGTCATAGGAGATAGAGGATAGTGGTGGAAGGATGGACTTTAACCTCCCTTCCCAATAGCTTATGATGTTGAAATCATTGGCATGCAAGCTCGTAAGTTAACTCAGATTCTGTCACCACAGAGTTCTAGGGGATGAGGGTTTGATGAGTGGTTAGTTAAGGAGAGAGATCAAGCTAAATCTTAACTCGTATATTTGGAATGGAGGGTTTTGAATAGTGGTGTTCCACAGGGATTAGTGCTGGATCTCTGCTGTACATGGGCTGCATAAATGATTTGGAGGAAAACATGGCCAGCCTAATTGGATTGGACCATATGGAGGCAGATGGAATTAGTTGAGAATGGCTTCATGCTTTGCACAGACATGGTGGGCAGAAGGGCCTGGTGCTGTGCTGCAGTGTTCTACATTCTGTTTATGAAATCACTGGTGTTGTGACGTTATTACAAACATAAATCTATCTATCTCACTGCTGTAAATATTTCTGGTCATGTTGAGGATGCTGTTTCAGCAACAGCATGTTTACTGATCGTGATGTAATTACTTAAATGATTTAATCTCCCATTAATGGTTTGTACTTGGGTCAACAACGTTGGTATCCTGGCCATGAGCAAATTAACAAACTGCACACTGCAGTCATTATCCATGAAGACCAGCTGCACCATCTACTCTTTTAATGCCAAAGCAATACAGTTAAATTACCTTCCCAAGAGAGTGTAAAGTATTAAAATTTGGAAAGCAGTTGAAGGTGTTGCTGAGATAATTGTGGTGAGAGCAAGATTGAAAGGTTCAGAGTGAGTTTGCAAGCAGTTTCCAGGAGAAGTCAAGAGTCAATTTCAGAATCTACCTGGATAACTGATTTTAACCAGTGAACACACTGGCTCCAGGAAAATAAGAGTCCAAAAGTGTGGCACTGGAAAAGCACAGCAGGTCAGGCAGCATCTGAGGAGTAGGAGAGTTGACCTTTTGGGCATAAGCCCTTTATCAGGAAGAGGGCGGTGAGAGTGGGAGGGTGGCTGAGAGATAAATAGGAGGATGTGAGATGTTAAAGGATTAATTTGTTCTGCTGATCTGCAGGAAATTGGATGTCCCGGGGGTGGGGTGGTAGGTTTCTGTCTTGCGGGTGGAGTGTGGGAAGTTTGCATTCCTACCTCTTGCCATTCTGAGCCATTTCCTGGTTATTCGGAGTGGGAGAGTTGCATTGTCATCCCCCTATTCGGAGATCAAGGTGAGCATTGCAGTTAGGATTCTGACTTCTCCCTGCAGTTAAAAAAAAAACTGCCACCAAATGTTGAGTTCTTTTCTCTTGAGATTCCTACACACTTGATGCAACTTCAATATGCCAATTTCTATGAACAGCCAAAATATAGGGTGAGAGGGGGAGGATATAAAAGAGACCCAAAGGGCAACATTTTCATGCAGAGGGTGGTACGTGTATGGAATGAGCTGCCAGAGGCTGGTACAATTGCAACATTTAAGAGGCATTTGAATGGGTATACGAATAGGAAGGGTTTGGAGGGATATGGGCCAGGTGATGGCAGGTGGGGACTAGTTTGGGTTGGGATATCTGGCTGGCATGGATGGGTTGGACCGAAGGGTCAGTTTCCATGCTGTACGTCTCTATGACTAAGTACAAGCTTTGGAGGATCACTTAACACTCTTCGCAATGCCTGCAAAGCGTGTCAAGAGGAGCTCTCTGAACAAAAGAAACAGTCCTTCCTTTATGCAGTACAAGAGTTTCACATTACAATCAGTAATGCCCTCAAGACAACCCCCCCAGTCATTCCCTCACAGTCACATGCCACTCAAGACACAATGTAGTTATCACATTTTAATGTAAATCATCCCGTAATGGCCAAATCTGTTGTGAATCATTTTGTTTGACTGCAGGGAGTAGTCGGAATTTTGATTGCAATGTTCGTTTTGATTTCTGAATGGGGGATGGTGGTGGGATCCTTTTACTTTGAATAGTTGGGAGATGGCCATGCAAGTGGCTCTGAATAGCAGGAGATAGGAGTGTGGGTTCCTTGCATTCTACCCGTGGGACGGGGATGTATCACCCTACTTTCGGGACATCCGGTTTCTTGTAGGTCAGCAGAAAAAATTAACCCTTTAACATCTCAAGCTGGGGAGAAGTTAGCTGGCAAGAAGCTGGCAAGACAACAGGTAGATGCAGGTAGGGGGTAATGGTGATAGATCGAAGGGGGAAAGTAGAGTGAACAGGTGGGAAGGAAGATGGACAGATAGGGTAGTTCAAGAGGGCAGTGCAGAGTTGGAAGGTTGTGGGAGGAGATATAAGGAAACTGGTGAAATCAACGTTGATGATGTGTGGTTGGAGGGTTTGAAGGCAGAAGGTGAGGTGTCCTTCCTCCAGTCGTTGGGTGGCTTGGATTTGGCAGTGGAGGAGGCCCAGGACTTACATGTCCTGGGTGGAGTGGGAGGGGGAGTTGAAGTGGTCAGCCACAGGGAGGTGGGGTTGGTTGGTATGTGTATTCCAGAGATGTTTCCTGAAACATTTGTGAGTTGGCCTCCTGTCTCCCCAATGTAGAGGAGACCACATCGAGAGCAAAGGACACAGTTGATGAGGTGTTAGATGTGCAGAAAAATCTTTGCCGGATGTAAAATGATCCTTTGGGCCCTTGCACGGAGGTGAGCGGAAAGGTGTGGGTGCAGATTTTGCACCTCTTGCAGCGGCAAGGGAAGCTTCCAGGAGTGGAGGGTGAGTTGGTGTGGACCTAACATGGGAGTCACTGAGGGATTGATCTCAACGGAATGCAGGTAGCGATGGAGAGGGAAATAATCTCTCATGGTATAGTCTGATTGTAGGTGGCAGAAATGGGGGAGGATAATGCACTGATTTGAGAGATTAGTGCGGTGTAAAGTGAGGACCAGGAGGGTTCTATCCTTGTTGCAGTTGGAAGGGTGAATATCAAGGGCAGAGGTGCGGGAAATGGAGGTAGTGTGCTGGACGGAATTGTTGATCATGTGGGAGGAGATATTGTGGTTCTTGAAATAGGAGGCCTTCTAGAATGTCCTAGAGTGGAATTGCTCCTCCTGGGAACAGATATGGCAGAGGTATTGGGAGTAAGGGATAGCGTTTTTACAGGAGGGGGTGTGGTGGGAGGAGATTTAGTCTAGATAGTCGTGGGAGTTGTTGTGTTTGAAGTAGATGTCTGTGTTGAGTCTGTCACCGGAGATGGAGACAGAGGTCTAGGAAGAGGAGGGAAGTGTCTGAGATAGTGACCTATGACTATCACCACCTCCCCACCCCCCAACCTGCATCTACTGCAAGATCATAGCCATTCCCTCATCCCCACCCCAACCAGTGCCATGCTTTTCAAATCTGATCTCCAGCATCTGTTGTCCTCACTTTCTCTCAAAGAAAATGAGACTCCACCACTGTAAAATTGATGTCCAGAGCATGCAACATTACCTTAGTTTTGAATGAAATTAATTTCCCCTATACATCAGGAGTTAAGTGAATTTTAAAATTGGAACATGCTGTCCTGAAGTAGCTCCAGGTTAAGTTCCAATTCATCTCTTTGTCATAAAGAGAGCCTGGAATATCATAGGAATTTGAGGTGACCTGAAAGAATTTTATAAAATGAGGGGTATTCCTTAGGTTGGGGCATTTTAAGACTGGGGGTACATTTTTAAGGTGAGGAGAGATTTTAAAAGACGTGAGGCAAATTTTTTATACAGGCTGGTTTGTGTGTGGAATTAACGTCGAGGAAGTGGTGGATGTGGGTACAGTTACAACATTCCAAAGATATTTGGATAAGTACAGAACAATCTTAATTATCCAAACATCAGTTATCTGAATTTCGGATTATTCGAACAAGATCTCCAGGTCCCGTATGGCTTCCTTTGTTTATGATCAGATCAGTTATCCAAGCCAAATACTTCCCTGCCTGTCTTTTTGGGATAATCGATGTTGTTCTGTACATGTTTGGGAAATGTTGAGGGATATGGGCCAGGAGCAGGCAGGTGGGACTAGTTTAGTTTGGGATTATGTTCAGCACAGACCAGTTGGGCTGAAGAGCGCCAGAGACCAGAGTTCAATTCCCGCCTCAGACAACTGTCTGTGTGGAGTTTACACATTCTCCCCGTGTCTGCGTGGGTTTCTTCCGGGTGCTCCGATTTCCTCCCACCGTCCAAAAATGTGCAGGTTAGGTGAATTGGCCATGCTAAATTGCCCGTAGTGTTAGGTGAAGGGGTAAATGTAGGGGAATGGGTCTGGGTGGGTTGCTCTTCGGAGGGTCAGTGTGGACTTGTTGGGCTGAAGGGCCTGTTTCCACACTGTAAGTAATCTAATCTAATCTAT
>NC_057715.1:36445525-36452052 GCF_004010195.1 Chiloscyllium plagiosum | reverse complement strand
ACTCTGGGTCAGATATGTAGATGATACCTTTGTAATCATTAAAAACACAGAAATAGAGAACACACACCGGATCATCAACGCCACACTCACAGGAATCCGATTCACTAGAGAGGAAGAAAAGGATAACCAACTCCCATTCCTAGACGTGATGGTACAGAACACCGAACAGAGAATTCACCACAAAGGTATACAGGAAATCCACACACACAGACCAAGTCCTAAACTATGAAAGCAACCACTCCAACACACAGAAAAGAAGTTGCATCAAGACACTGTTCAAAAGGGCCACAACACACTGCAGTACACCAGAACTGCAAAAAGAGGAAGAAGAACACCTATACAATGTATTCGCCAAAAGCAGATATCCCCGCAATTTAATCAAGGGAAAGACAACGGAATGAGGACATGCCACAACCCAAAGGACTAGCCACACTACCATACATCTGGCTGGCAGTAGACAGCCAGACTACTGCGACCACTAGGACTCATAACAGCACACAAACCAACAGCCACTCTCAGACAACAACTCACCAGGACGAAGGACCCGATACCCAGCATGAGCAAAACCAATGTAGTGTACAAAATCCCATGCAAGGACTGCACAAAACACTATATAGGACAAACAGGAAGACAGCTAACGATCTGCATCCATGAACACCAACTAGCCACGAAACATGACCAGTTATCCTTAGTAGCCGCACACTCAGATGACAAGCAACATGAGTTCGACTGGGACAACACTACTATTATAGGACAAGCCAAACAGAAAACAGCCAGGGAATTCCTAGAGGCATGGCACTCATCCACAGATTCAATCAATGAGTACATCGACCTGGACCCAATATACCGGCCACTGCAGTGGACAGCTGGAACTGACAAAGGAAGCGGCAGATACAAATCACTATAAATGCCGGAGGAAACCTCTCAGAAGCGCTTCACAGGAGGCTCCCAAGCACTGAGGATGTCACCTAGACAGGGGACGAAACGTCTACAAATTCCCAGCTCGGCGAATAGAACCACAGCAACGAGCATCCAAGCTATAAATCTTCTCCCAAACTTTGAACATAGGTAGATGATATGCAGCAAGTCTACTGAGTTTCAGAATCAATGTAATGACAATGTACGATGTGAAGGACCATGATATCTAAGATCACAAATACCATGATGAGAATGATATCAACATCCAGAAAAATAGCAACAATCTTCTGACCTGCTTTATGATCTTTTCTGTAAAGGGAGGTGAATACCATAGATAACATTTCAAATGTGACCTTGCCAAAATCTTCTATAACTGAAGCATACCTCTTCTACAATGTTTTCAACACTACAAATCAGAGCATTTTATTAACTTTCTCAATTACTGTCTGCATATTAACATTTGTTCAATATCCCATCTACAGGAATCACTAATATGCATCAGAACCCTTCCTCCATAGGTGCCACTGCCACTGTTGTTGTCAAGTGACCATAGGCCAAAATTTGGCCATTCTGAAATCACTCACAGCTGGACAAATTGGCCAAACTAAATTAACTAGCAGCCAACAGCAATTGGCTACAGAAAAAAATGGAAACCAACGTCAAAGAAGACACAGAAGCTCAGGGGAATCAGTTACAACTGGCCTGAGGGTGGTGTATTGGAGAAGTATTGATTAGTCTTTCTGGCACCATGACTTCCAGCCAGTGCCTGAGGATGTGCACTTTACACAGTGGAAAGTGTTGGGGAAACCCCATTATATCTTTGAAACAAGTTCATGACCCCAAAGGCTACAGAACATTCAGGAAGGTCCAAGGTGAGAGAGATAATAACACACCCTTGGGAAGCAACCCACTCAATGAAGTCTCACGGCAAGACTTGTGGCAGAACATTTTGCCAACGCAAGAAGACCCAGGAGAACATCTACCCTTACCCACAAGACCAACCACCCATCCCCTCAACCATTGCTGGCCTTAACATTATCCCAACACCCTCAGCTAACCCAACATGCCTCTTGGATGCCACCAGCTCTGGCAAATCAAGCTCGCTGATGGGCTGGTCAATTCAAATGCCTGGAGAACCATTATGGATTAAACTAGTACCAACAACTCAGGGTTCAACTCACCATTCTGGCTCGGATGGATTTGAAACTTGTGTCCTTGCCTTAGAAGTGAGCCTAAGCATTCTTTCAGAACGTTGCACACAGTGGAGAATTACATATTGGAAGCTTCAATTTCCAAAGCAATTCCCATGGAATCAGTTGCATTGAAGATTCTGCATTGTCCTGATGCACAACATCAAACCAAGCTGCTCGAATAACCATCTGGCCATTGGAATATCCAGACCAGTGTATTAATTATGCTACCACTTGGTAACTAATTACATAGAACTCAGTAACTATTTCTGTAGTATGTTTGTTCCATAGTCGAATAATAAATATATCATGCAATGTTTAATTTAATAGCATATATTGATATCAAACCTGAAAGTTCTCAAGCATTTCTCTTGCATTTCTTAAGAATTCAATTATTTTGAAATATGATTCATTATAAATATCAGCTATGTTGTATGCAGCAAAATGTTTCAAAGGACAGCGATCTACATGACTACAAAGTTGTTTTTGATGGCTTTGAATGAGGGACATATGTTGGCAGACACTCAGAAAACTCCTTACTTTTGTTTGAATGGGACTCTTTAATGCCCAAATGAACTGTTAAAACATGCTAAATGGCCTTCGTCTTGATATCATATTAGAGGATGTACCATTGACAATGCACTGGATTATCTGTGTAGATTACGTATTGAAAAGATGATTTAGAATATGAACCCAAAGTCTTCTAATTAGAAAATATTGTGCTTAGGTAGAAATTGATTTGTTGCTGCATTGCTGATTGAAACTGAAGACAATTCATTTTTGTCACTATCCATTATTATGTTAATGATTATTTGACACAATCTTCACATTTAAATTATTTGTTCTCCTTTCCAATGTATGAATATAGGTCCAATAGAATTTCAGATCATAAAATAAGAACATAGGAACATGAGTAGGCCATTCAGTACCTTCAGCATGTTCCATCATTTAACGAGATCATGACTGACCTATGGCCTATCCCCTTATAACTGCCAACGGCTCATATTCCTTATTATTGTTGCTAACATTATCTCAGATTCAAAATCAACAATAGGTCTAGCATTCACTGCCATTTGTGGAAAAGGGTTCCACCCTTTGTGTGTAGAATTTCTTCCTAATATCTCTCCTGAGTGGTCTGACCTTAATTGTTAGTTAAAAATCATACAACACCAGGTTATAGTCCAACAGGTTTATTCAGAAGTACAAACTTTTGGAGCATTGCTCCTTCATCAGGTAGCTAGTGGGGCAGAATCATAGGACACAGAGTTTATAGTAACAGATCAAAGTATCATACAACTGATGTAATGTCAGTTTGACATTGTATGACACTTTGATCTTTCACTATAAATTCTGTGTCCTGGATCCTGTCCCACTAACTATGTGATGAAGGACTGGTGCTCCAAAAACTTGTTCTTCCAAATAAACCTGTTGGACTATAATCTAGAATTGTGAGATTTTTGACTTTGTTCACCCCAGTCCAACACCGGTACCTCCACATTTTAATTGTTAGACTATGCCCCCTAGTTCTAGAATCTCCAACCAGTGGAATTAGTTTATCTTTATCCACCCTGCCTTTTCCTATTATTATGTTGAAGATTGTGATTAGATCACACCTTATCCTTCTAAATTCTGGAGAGAACAGATCTACTTTATATAATCTCTCCTTATAACTTAAGCCTTTAAGACCTTTCACTCTTGTAAGCCTATGTTGTACTACCTTCAAGGCCAACATATCCTTCCGAAGTTAGGGTGTCCAAATATGTTCACAGAACCTCAGGTGGGATCTAACCAGGGTTTTGCATAACTGTAGCATAAATTCTATAGCTTTATACACCAGTTTTCAGAATATAGAGGCCAGCATTCCATTAGCTTTCTTGATTAATTTCTGCACATATTTGTCACATTTAAAAAATATGTAGTTGAACAATCAAAAATCTTTTGACACTTACTATATTTAACTTTATATCATCTAGAAAGTACCCTATTCTTTTTTGGTCCAAAATGGATACCTCATGTTTGCTTATGTTGAATTACAATTGCCCATTCACTCAGGGCATCAATATCACTTTGCAATTTTACGCTATCATCTACACTGTCTACAATGCTACCTAATTTTGCATCATCAGCAAATGACTTTCCATGTCATTTTCCAAGACATTCATAAATACTGTGAATAATTGAGTTTCTTACACCGATTCTGGGGCTTGACTAGTTAAATCCTGTCAATTTGAATTCCTACCCAATACCCTTATTTTCTGTCACATAACACTGAACCAATTTCCCAGCCATGTCAGTAATTTTCCCTCACGTTTGTGGGCTTCTATCTTAGATAACAACCTTTTATACTGGTCTTTATCAAATATCTTCTGGAAAACCATACAAACAATATCTATTGACACTCCCCTGTTTACTACCTAGAATTGCTAGTGATAAAGTTAGATTAAAAAATATCTGAAGGATACTGAATCAGTGCTATATCTTGAAGTGAATTTGACAGCAGCACGTTTAGGTTTTCAATGATTTAATTGTTCTATGTTTGATTGATTAGCATGGTATTTATGCACCTCAATTGCTTAAACCATTTGATGGAATGACAGAGTCAAGTGACCCACTTCACACGAAGACTTTTAGAAAGAATCGGAGAACTGAAATAAAAATTGTTGGAAATTCTGTATATACTGAGATTTTTTTGAAGTATTATAAATTAATCTTATGACTATGCAAGGAGCATGAATCAGTTCCCTTTCTTTAAAAACCCCTTAGTTGGTTACAACAAATACATTTTACTTTTCTTTAACATGTTGCTGCATTGCACTTTAATTAATATATTGTATTAGTCAGCATTAAGGAACCAATTACAAGGATTTCTTGATTGAAGGGAAGGAATTTTAATACATATTGGTTCTGAAAATAAAATCTGATGTCAAACATTGGTATAAAGCTTAAAACATGCCTTATACAAAAGGGATGATAAAGAGTATACAATTGAGAAAAGTTCCTTGAGGTCTTGAGATGTTAATATTTAACTGGAGACTACAATTGTTTAAGTTATCACTTGTATCCTCAGGATTAACAACATATGTAAATACCTTTAGAGGTCTCAGTAAATGAATGTTCTTCTGATTTGTTTAACCATTGAACACACTTTCTTGAGAGAGACTAAGAGGAGTGCAGAGAGATAGAGAGTCTTCTAATTCTGCTGTTACGCCTCTGATCTGTCACAAAACCTATTGTCTGAAATACAGCTACTTTGTTTCTTCCTGTGTTTGGCTTCATACTTTTTACAAGCTAAATAATCTGTCGGAGTGTTTCATCCCAATATGTGCAACTTCCAGAAAGGTATAAATCATTCAGGAAGTAACTATTTGAGTGGTTGGTTTCAGTCTTTTTGACAGTTTTTTTTTGTCATGTTAGTTGCTGCTTAGACTGGGTGTTGTTTATTGACGGTTTCATGAGCCAGCTTAACCAGGTCATGTGACCACTGTAGCCACCTTAAGTGCTTTTCCTTTTTTAAAAACTTAATTTTATTGAAATATGGCAGTGGTTGGTTTCAGTCTTTTTGACAGTTTTTTTTTTGTCATGTTAGTTGCTGCTTAGACTGGGTGTTGTTTATTGATGGTTTCATGAGCCAGCTTAACCAGGTCATGTGACCACTGTAGCCACCTTAAGTGCTTTTCCTTTTTTAAAACTTAATTTTATTGAAATATGGCCTATTTCTATTTGTAAATATTTTGTTTTACACTGTAGTAATGTTTTGAAATATTAAAGTGCATAATATACAGATCATTTGCAGTTTCTGGCCATCCCAAACATTTTTTTCTTTAAATATCAGTCCATGAAAGGTCCCAGGCATTAAAAACATATGATGGAAGTTGAACAATGATAATTTATTTTTGCCTCAATCTAAACAAGATTTGGAAGTTCAGTCATGCTAAGGTCAATAAGACATATAGCAACCCAGGAAATCTTCTTTCAGATTGAGATCTAAGAGATTTAAAAAGACGGTGGGATGAATTGGGGCCTGGTAGGGGGTGGTCGTGGGGGCAGTGAATGGTCTCATGGCAAACATGGAGTAAATGATCTATTTCTATTACAGCAGTGTTTTACAGCATTAAAGTAGATTAAAATATACAGATGTTTTGCAGGTTCTCAGACTGTCTCAGACTGATTTTATCTTTAATTATAAGGCAACATAATATCAAACAATATGCTAAATTGATCCACAAATGGGAGCGTTAATTAAGTTAACAGAAATAGCTTTAAAAGGAGAAAGTGAGGACTGCAGATGCTGGAGACCAGAGTTGAAATGTGTGGTGCTGGAAAAGTGCAACAGGCCAGGCAGCATCCGAGGAGTAGGAGAATCGACGTTTCGGGCATAAGCCCTTCTTCAGGAATGAGGCTGGTGTGCCAAGTGGGCTG
>NC_057715.1:36435731-36444988 GCF_004010195.1 Chiloscyllium plagiosum | reverse complement strand
GGGTTGGTGGGGGGTGTGGACCTGACGAGGGAGTCACGGAGGGAGTGGTCTTTTCGGAACACTGATAGCGGAGGGGAGGGAAATATATCCCTGGTGGTGGGGTCTGTTTGGAGGTGGCGGAAATGACGACGGATGATACGATGTATCTGGAAATTGGTGGGGTGGTAGGTGAGGACCAGTGGGGTTCTGTCCTGGTGGCTATTGGAGGGGCGGGGTTCAAGGGTGAAGGAGCGGGAAGTGAAGGAGATGCAGTGGAGAGCATTGTCGTTCACGTCTGGGGGGGAATTGCGGTTTTTGAAGAAGGAAGCCATCTAGGTTGTTCGGTATTGGAACTGGTCCTCCTGGGAGCAGATGCGGCAGAGACGAAGGAATTGTACGATGTATATGGAGGTTGGTGGGGTGGTAGGTGAGGACCAGTGGGCCATTTGGACTGTTCGGTAGTGGAACGGGTCCTCCTGGGAGCAGATGCGGCGGAGGTGAAAGAATTGGGAATATGGGATGGCATTGTTACAGGGGGCAGGGTGGGAGGAGGTGTAATCTAGGTAGCTTTAAAGTCTACTATACCCAGCATTTGAATAACGTAATTTCAGCTCGCCCACCAAAGTTTTGGTTAATATCTATATAAACAAATGTTGTAAAAATGTTGCAGTCTTATGCTAAATCCTCATGAGATTGTGTCAATATCTTAGAATTCTTATGCTAGGTTTCTAAAATCAGATATTGATAAACTTTAAAAAATGTTGTTGCTGTTATTCTAGGTATATGCTTCCCTGAGATAATTTAGTGGTTTGGAAACTCAGGGATGAAAGGAAATTTAATTAGGACCTAATCAGTGGCTGGTAAAGTTGACTAGATTCTTTCAATGCTGACAGCAAAGTTGACTGGGAGGGATTACCTTGCTGGGTACAGGGAGAAAGGCAGTAAAGATAATAGAACCAAAAACAATTGGTGGCAGTTGAAATTAATCACCTCTGACAACCACTGAATTGTGCACAGTTCATTCAACATATTTTCTTGATCACTTAGTCTTTTTAGCTCTGCTAACTTCATCTAGTGCTCTGACAATGCAAATCATTGAAAGCTGGAAGCACATGTTTGTAAATTGTTCCTGTAAAGGATGTGATTTCACCTTAATCTATAAATGCACATGCAAATTGCCAGTGCAGATACAACATAATGTTATAGTGATTCAGGAACACTTTGGTTGTAATGTGATGAGTCTGACATTTTCTAGAATATGATGTCAACAAAAAGGTGTTATGGACCAGACTAAACCCCCTCAAAGTATATTAAAAAGATAGCATAGACCCAACTTTTTCTTAATTTTAAAGATAAGTGTAAGGTGTTGTGTTCCGGAAGCAATTTGATTGGTTATACTACTAGACTTGAAGCAAAACACGCTTTATTCTTACAGTATAGTTAAAATACAAATAAAAAGAAGAATTGGAGCAATGTGACTTTATTGGAATACTTTACAGGATATTAGATTGTTTCACTACTAAATGCCAAGTGTTTCAACATAGTAATATCCCATAAACACACCCTTGGCAAAGGCAAATTCAGTAAAATTGATTGTCTCACACACATTGCTCCAGTCCAGGAGGAAAGAAGAGATTAGATTAGATTCCCTACAGTGCAGAAACAGGCCCTTCAGCCCAACAAGTCCACACCAATCCTCTGAAGAATAACCCAGCCAGACCCATTTCTCTCTGACTAATGCATCTAACACTATGGGCAATTTAGCATGGCCAGCTCACCTGACCTGCACATCTTTCGACTGTGGGAGGAAACTGGAGCACCCGACGGAAACTCAAACAGACACAGGGAGAATGTACAAACTCCAAGCAGACAGTCACCCAAGGCTGGAATTGAACCTGGGGCCCTGACACTGTGGCTGCAATGCTAACCACCGAACCACCACGAAGAAACCCTGAGAGGGAGAAAGAACTCAAGTGATTTGCTGTAATAGGGAGAGATTTATAGCAGCTTCTAAACCTCAACAGCTAATGAAAGGTAAACTAAAATCCTGGTTCTATGTAAGCTTGATCCCCACCCCTTCATGCTGCTTCTATTTTTCCAACTTTCAAAAATAACCAGGGCCTCACTAGCTGTTTAGTTTTTTGGCTTGGAATAAACATCTCTCTCAACCTCTCAAAAAAAAAGGACAAAATACACCTCTTTAAAGCCATAGTACCATTACATAGAGTGGTGTAGCTTTTGATGGTACCCATGAGGTTACTGCTGAAATGGAGAGACTAAGTAAATCCTATTATAATTCCCTGGAGGTTTCCATATTACTTATGGCTTGGAATAAACATCTCTCTCAACCTCTCAAAAAAAAAAGGACAAAATACACCTCTTTAAAGCCATAGTACCATTACATAGAGTGGTGAAGCTTTTGATGGTACCCATGAGGTTACTGCTGAAATGGAGAGACTAAGTAAATCCTATTATAATTCCCTGGAGGTTTCCATATTACTTATTAACACATATTGATCATAAATTGCTTGCCATATACTTTGCATAAGTCCTGATCCTGAGTAGATGTGGCATATGATATATCCCTATAAGATGTCTCACCCTACAAAATGTTTAAGAACAATGTTCAGGCTAAATCCTGAACATTGAAGAATCCCACCCAGTGCTTGAGATCATGTACATGTGACCAAAGTTTCTGAATCCAATCTTACAAACAGATGAAAGCTTGCTGTCATTAAGAGTTAAATTTAAGGCATAACAGCAGGAGATGGAGAGTGGTGGTGGAAGGTTGCTTTTCTGACTGTCACTAGCATCACGCCACAGGTCCCAGTTCTGGGTCCTCTTTTGTTGTCACTTATTTAATGATTTGGAAGAGAAGATAGAAGGCATCGTTAATAAGTTTGGAGACGGCACTATACTATAGTGGTATAGTAGACAGTGTAGAAGGTTTTCTAAGATTACAAAGGGATATTGATCAAATGGTCAATGGACTGGAAAATGGAAAATAGAATTTGTGGGATCGTGTTCAAATAAAGATTGAAATTGGTGAGTGTCAAAAATAGCCTCTTTATTCAGAAACAACAAGAGCACAAATTTGATATATCAATTGAATCCTGAAATACAGTTCTTACAAGACCCCCTTTCTACACAGTTCTTACATATATTAAAATTCCTTTACAATGGTGTTACACTGTTTCATCACATAATACACAAAGTCTTGAGGGGCTTCTGTCCCAGGAGACAGAAGATGGGTTAATACACATGCTAAGTGCTGGCTGCTACTTCTGATGGGATTGAGAGTGTCTGTCTGCTCTGCTTGCATACTTAAGTGTTAGTCCTTTTGTCTTTTACGTTAGTAAATGTTAGTAAAAATACTAGGCCTGTATGCTCTAAGTAAATCAGAAATTGTACCTGTACTTAAAAGAATAAAGGATATTAAACTGATTCAAAGTTTGTGAGAAAATTTGTAGCTCGGGTGCTCGTTGCTGTGGTTCCGTTCGCCGAGCTGGAAGTTTTTGTTGCAAACGTTTTGTCCCCTGTCTAGGTGACATCCTCAGTGCTTGGGAGCCTCCTGTGAAGCGCTTCTGTGGTGTTTCCTCCGGCATTTATAGTGGCCTGTCCCTGCCGCTTCCGGTTGTCACTACAAAATGCCAGAGGAAACATCACAGAAGCGCTTCACAGGAGGCTCCCAAGCACTGAGGATGTCACCTAGACAGGGGACAAAACGTTTGCAACAAAAACTTCCAGCTCGGCGAACAGAACCACAGCATTAAATTGATTACCACAGTTGAGTTGTGAAATTTGTTTACTATTTACCATGTGAATTTCATTCATTCATGCAATTTCACTTAAGCACTGTTTTGACAGTTAATTTCTTAGAGTGATAATGGCCCAGTTAAAAGATATTTAACAATCTCATACTAATTGGGGAAACTGTTTGGTGTTCTGTAATCTATTCGGGTCCGGAAATGGTTGGTAAGGGCTGATTAATATTATAGTGTTTCATGGAAACATAATAGTGGGGATGGTATTGTACTGTATGCTATACTTATTCAGTATAAACACTGCTTGTAGCAAGGACTGATAAGGTGTGAAAAATGCAGTAATGGTTTTGAAAGAATTGTGTGAAATTAGATCTATCTTATGATTAAATTTGATCTATTTTATGATAGTAAAATAAACTCCAGAATCACGGTTTTATGAATGAATGAATAGTAGGGAATTATGAATGAATGAACTGGGCACACGGTGTTCGCTTGTGAGTGGGTTAGTAAAGGAGTTATAAATGAATAGACATAAAGTGCTTGTGAGTGAGTTAGTGAAGGACCTAATATATAATATCTCACAGGTTCGATCTCGATAAATGTGAAGTATTGCATTTTGGTACAACAAAGAGGGGCAGGACCTATACAGTTAAGGTAGGGCCCATGGTAGTATTGTAGAACAGAGGGACTGAGGGATACAGGTACATAATTCTTTGAAGTTTGTGTCACATATGAACAGAATGGTTAAAAAGGCATTTAGTATGCTTGGTCATTGCTTGGTCATTAGGAGTTGGGAAGTCATGTTGAGGTTGTACAGGACCTTGCAATCAAATAGAGTATCAATCCAATCTTGACTCTAACACAAGTTGCATCTTAAACCAGATCAGGTCAGAGTCAGGCAGACTTGTGATGAAGGGTGGAGTATTTGGAACTAGGTGGAATTCATTGACGACAAGATCCTTGATTCGGGTTGTTAACCTGGGCCAATCAGGAGGCACTGGCTGAACAATATTAACAAGGAATCTAAACTGGGATTTGAGGTTTGTCCTCATGTCCCTGAAAAATGTATGGTAGGGTTTGGGGCCTGGCTTTGCTGCTCCTCTCCCTTGTAAAATTGCTGTCTCTTGTATGCAGCTGTAAATGTAACTGTTTGTTGTAAACTGTTTTTGTAACTTGTTTAATAAAATAATATTAACAAGGAATCTGTCAATACATGGGGTGGGCAGGGCCAGACAACTGATAGCGTCCTTGCAAGTATTGGGCAGGCCAGTCAGTATGCGGGGAGGCTGAGCCAGGAAGCCGACGGCAGCCCATAGGAAAGCCAACCGGGGGAGGATTGGTCAGAACGCAAGGAGTCTGGGAGCTGGACAGCTGATGGCTGGTCTGTAGGAACGCTGGCCAGGAGAAAGGGTCAGGTAGTAGGCGGGGTGACCAGGTGCTGGAAGGCCAACAGCTCGGCTGCATGAAAACAGGTTGGGGTGGTTTGGTTAGTACGTGAGGTGACTGGCAGCTGGTGTCTGACCTCCCTCCTGGAGGAAAGTGGGCTGGGGAGGGTCAGTCCATATGCAGGAAGGCCAGAGACTGCAAGGCCAATGACCAGCTCATAGGAACGTGGCCTGGGATAGTCTGGACAGTACGCAGGGTGACTGGGAGCTGGGTAGTTGACGACCGACCTGGAGGAAAGCAGGCCTGGGGAGGGTCAGTCAGTGTGCATGGCGGCCAGAGACTGGAAGGCCAGTGCAGGTTCAGAGCTCCTTGAAATTAGAGTCTCAAGTAGATAGGATAGTGAAGAAGGCATTTGGTATACTTTCCTTTATTGGTCAGAGTATTGAGTACTGGAGTTGGGAGGTCATGTTGCGGCTGTACAGGACATTGGTTAGGCTACTGTGGAATATTGCGTGCAATTCTAGTCTCCTTCCTATTGGAAAGATGTGAAACTTGAAAGAGTTCATAAAAGCTTTCCAAGGATGTTGCCAGGGTTGGAGGATTTGAGATATTAGGAAAGGTTGAATAGGCTAGGGCTGTTTTCCTTGGAGCATCAGAGGCTGAGGGTTGACCACATAGAGGTTTATAAAATCATGAGGGGCATGGATAGGGTAAATAGACAAAGTCTTTTCCCTGGGGTGGGGGAGTCCAGAACTAGAGGGCATATGTTTAGGGTGAGAGGGGAAAGATATAAAAGAGACCTAAGGGGCAATCTTTTCATGCAGAGGGTTATGTGTGTGGGGAATCTTTTCATGCAGAGGAAGTGGTGGAGGCTGGTACAATCGCGACATTTAAAAGGCATCTGGTTGGGTATATGACTAGGAAGGGTTTGGAGGGATATGGGCCAGGTGCTGGCAGGTGGGACTAGATTGGGTTGGGATATCTGGTTGGCATGGATGAGTTGGAATGAAGGGTCTGTTTCTGTGCTGTACATCTCTATGACTCTGTTGGTGAGGCCTTTTCTAGAGTACTGTGTACATTCTGGTCACCCAGTTATAGGAAGGATATTATTCAGCGAGAGCAGATTCAAAAGAGATTTGTCAGGATGTTGCTGGGTATGCAAGATTTGAACTATAAAAGAAGGTTGGGCCTTTTTTCAGTGGAGTGTAGGAGTGGTTTGAGAGATGACCTTATAGAAGTTTATAAAATCATGAGAATTTTGGATGGGTTCACGATAGGTATCTTTACCCTCGGATGAGAGATTTCAAGATGAGGGGGCATATTTGTAAGGTGAGAGGAGAGAAATTTTAAAAAGATATATGAGAGGCAATTTGTTTTTACACAGAGTGGTTGGCATGTGGAATGAACTTCCTGAGGAAATGGTGGGAATAGTTAAAACATTTAAAAATCACTTAGATAAGTGCATGATTAGACATGGTTTGAAAAGAATTGGCCAGGAGCAGGCAGGTGAGACTAGTTTAGTTTGGGATTATGTTCAGCAGGGCATGGTCAGACTGAAAGGTTTGTTTCCGTGCTGTGTGACTCCCTCTATGACTTTATAAGAGGTTTTTAACCTTCATCCAACCTCTCTCCCTGATTTCATTTTGATCTACATTGATCCAGGTATGTAGGGGTATGGAGCAACACACAGTCTCATTGTGTTCATGGAGTACTAAAAATGGCTGCTGGGGCCAGATTCCAGGATTTTTGACCTCTCCTCAGTATGCCCAATTTTCACCAGTGTCTTAAGTGTCCAGACCAGTATATTATGTGAGCCTGCTCCCTGTATTGCTGACATAGCTGGTTCCATTGTGAGTTCGGGCATCACCTGGTCTTCCAGAACTCCCATGGAGTTGGGCCTGAATTTAAAAGACATATAGTTCATGTTCCCTCAGATGTGTCACTAATCACTATCTTCATGATGGACCTTTTAAAAGGTGCATTCATGAAATCTAACTGATACTCGCCATGCCTAACTATTAACCATCAATCCATCTTCCATGTCACCTGATTTCTTCCTTTCTACACCCTCTTCCCACTATTCCCATGGCCTCTCACAATTTCAAAGCCTAGCTATGATACCTCTGCAGGCATTTACAACATACTTTGTACAGAGCTAATGAACCATGTAGTATTGACTGTGTAAAAAAAATACCTTTTTTAAAGGGATTCATCATGTTGTATCATTTCCTTCCAACCAATCTGTTTTTGCTACAGCCCTTCAGGAATGTCATTCAGAAACTTTGAAATATCAATATTTGCAAAACAACATGATATAACTGGTTGGTTCTGCACAAAGTGCGTAATAAACAAGGAAGTGCTACAGCTTGGCCTGAAGTAGGAGGAGTTTGCATGAATGGGGTTACATGGAGTGTGTGGGCAATGAAGGAGTGTGAGGGCTGGCTGTTTTGTTTTGTTTTACAATTATTATTACAACTGGACAAAGTCTCCAAGCAACAAGATGATCTTTTCAACCTGCCCATCTTGACCTATGTGGCTGAAACCAAAATCATCCTTTGGGCAGTGGGCCAGTGGGCCAGTCTACAGTTATCAGTCACCCCAAACCTGATCACCTCCCCAGCCCCTCAACAGAAATTCCACTTCTGTTATCAATGACTCCTGACATAGATAGGCCTCCAAGCTGGAAAATTTCCTGAGACCTGCAACCAGCTCCAAACATGAAAATCCAGTCCCGTGTTTTGTTTAGCAGGAGTTTTGGGTAATAAAACAATGTTTTGTGATCTTAATTATGACCTTCAAACATCATTGGAGTGTTTAGCTATAAGTAATCATCTTTAAAGAAGAGGAAAGTTTCTTGTTTTTTAGGCAAATAATGGAGGGCACCTATTTTTATAAATAATATATCGGAGTAGTGCATTTCTTAGATAGTCAAGTGTTTATGCCTTTGGGGTTAATAAATTTGTTGAGCTCAAACATATAACGCATTTTGATCTACACACAAAATGTAGCTTTCATTTCTTAAACTTTTCTTTGTCTGCTCTTGATTTTGCAATTTGAGGTTGTTTGCTTTTGGATTTTAAGGCTTTAAGGTGACAAAAATTCAATTCAGTCATAAATTGCTCTCATGGGTGTTCTGAGAGAATGATGTAGTAACTATGTCTTGGGCTGCTACAGCTAAACCGATGGATTCCATTTCTCTCGCAGACACTTTATCATTGTTTGTCTTTTGTCCCTTCATGGATTCAATACTTTCTTGTTCTCTATACACTGTTTTGAGTTCCTACCATCCCTAGTTGGTCCTCATCCTAAATTAAGGCTCCCTCTCTTCAGCTCTTTACTTACACCATAATATACATATATTGAATACAGTTCTCTGGTTCAGTGTTTCTCTTCTGATCCTCGTTGAGGCTCCATCGCATGTTTTACTCTGCTTTTCTCACCAGTGCTAAAGTCAGAGTTGTATTTATATTTACCTCATCATTAGCATATTTATATCCTAACATACAACAATGAGTGTCTAAGTGAAACATTATCAAAAGTGAAAGCTGGAAGGCAACAATTGAAAATTGTTAAAATCCCATTACAGAAGCATCAGTACCGTGGAAAAGAAAAACCCTGCAATTAGAAAGCACCATTTTTCATTACCTGAGGAAAACCCACAATGCGTTACACTCAATAAATTACTTTGAAGAGTGATTACAGGTGCAATGAAGAGAAACTCAGCAGCAAAATTACATGAAACAAGATTTCAAATTCAGAAATGTGAAAAATGACATTATTGGTATCTTTGAGGGTCCTATTTTCTCCCTAGTTACCCTTTTGTCCATAACATATTTGTAAAAACCCTTTGGATTCTCCTTAATTGTATTTGCCAAAGCTATCTCATGTCCCCTTTTTGCCCTCCTGATTTCCCTCTTAAGTCTACTACTGCCTTTATACTCTAAGGAGTCACTTAATCTATCCTGTCTATACCTGACATATGCTTCTTTCTTTTTCTTAACCAAGCCCTCAATTTCTTTAGTCATCCAGCATTCCCTGTACCTACCAGCCTTTTCTTTCACCCTAACAGGAATATACTTTCTCTGGATTCTGGTTATCTCATTTCTGAAGGCTTCCCATTTTCCAGCC
>NC_057715.1:36432128-36435385 GCF_004010195.1 Chiloscyllium plagiosum | reverse complement strand
CCGTCAAAATTGGCCTTTCTCCAATTTAGAACTTCAACTTTAGATCTGGTCTATTCTTTTCCATTATTTTAAATTTAATAGAATTATGGTCACTGGCCCCAAAGTGCTCCCCCTCTGACACCTCAGTCACCTACCCTGCCTTATTTCCCAAGAGTAGGTCAGGTTTTGCACCTTCTCCAGTAGGTACATCCACATACTGAATCAGAACATTTTCTTGTACACACTTAAATTCCTCTCCATCTAAACCCTTAACACTATGGCAGTCCCAGTCTTTGTTTGGAAAGTTAAAATCCCCTACCATGATCATCCTATTATTCTTATAGATAGCTGAGATCTCCTTACAAATTTATTTTTCAATTTCCCTCTGACTATTAGGAGGGCTGTAATACAATTCCATTAAGGTGATCATCCCATTCTTATTTCTCAGTTCTACCCAAATAACTTCCCTGGATGGATTTCCAGAAATATCCTCCCTCAGCACAGCTGTAATGCTATCCTTTATCAAAGTTACCACTCCACCTTCTCTCTTGCCTCCCTTTCTATCCTTCCTGTAGCATTTGTATCCTGGAACATTAAGCTGCCAGTCCTGCCCATCCCTGAGCCATGTTTCTGTAATTGCTATGATGTCCCAGTCCCACTTGTGTGGAGCCACAGAAAATGGGGGAGATATTAAACGAGTATTTTGATTCAGTATTTACTTTGGAAAAGGATATGGAAGATATAGACTGCAGGGAAATAGATGGTGACATCTTGCAAAATGTCCAAATTACAGAGGAGGAAGTGCTGGTTGTCTTGAAACAGTCAAAGGTGGATAAATCCCCAGGATCTGATCAGGTGCACCCTAGAACTCTGTGGGAAGCTGGAGAAGTGATTGCTGGGCCTCTTGCTGAGATGTTTGTATCATCGATACTCACAGGTGAGGTACCTGAAGACTGGAGGTTGGCTAACGTGGTCCCACTGTTTAAGAAGGGTGGTAAGGACAAACCAGGGAATTATAAACTAGTGAGCCTGACGTTGGTGGTGGGCAAATTGCTGGAGGGAATCCTGAGGGACAGGATGTACATGTATTTGGAAAGGCAAGGACTGATTATGGAGAGTCAGCATGGCTTTGTGCATGGGAAATCATGTCTCACAAACTTGATTGTGATTTTTGAGGAAGTAACAAAGAGGATTGATGAGGGCAGAGTAGTAGATGTGATCTATATGGATTTCAGTAAGGCGTTTGACAAGGTCCCCCATGAGAGATTGATTAGCAAGGTTAGATCTCATGGAAAACAGGGAGAACTAGCCATTTGGATACAGAACTGGTTCAAAGGTAGAAGACAGAGTGTGGTAATGGAGGGTAGATTTTCAGACTGGAGGCCTGTGACCAGTGGAGTGCCACAAGGATCGGCGCTGGGTCCTCTACTTTTTGTCATTTACATAAACTATTTGGATGCGTGCATAAGAGGTACAGTTAGTAAGTTTGCAGATGACACCAAAATTGGAGGTGTAGTGGACAGTGAAGAGGGTTACCTCAGATTACAACAGGATCTGGATCTGATGGGCCATTGGGCTGAGAAGTGACAGATCGAGTTTAATTCAGATAAATGTGAGGTGCTGCATTTTGGGAAAGCAAATCTTAGCAGGACTTATACACTTAATGGTAAGGTCCTAGGGAGTGTTGGTTGGAATATTGCGTGCAATTCTGGTCTCCTTCCTATCAGAAAGACATTGTGAAACTTGAAAGAGTTCAGAAAAGATTTACAAGGATGTTGCCAGGGTTGGAGGATTTGAGGTATAGGGAGAGGCTGAACAGGCTGGGGCTCTTTTCCCTGGAGCGTCGGAGGCTGAGGGTTGAACTTATAGAGGTTTATAAAATTATGAGGGGCATGGATAGGGTAAATAGACTAGATTAGATTACTTTACAGTGTGGAAACAGGCCCTTCGGCCCAACAAGTCCACACCGACCCGCCGAAGCACAACCCACCCATACCCCTACATTTACCCCTTACCTAACACTACGGACAATTTAGCATGGCCAATTTACCTGGCCTGCACATCTTTGGACTGTGTGAGGAAACCGGAGCACCCGGAGGAAACCCACGCGGACACGGGGAGAATGTGCAAACTCCACACAGTCAGTCACCTGAGGCGGGAATTGAACACGGGTCTCTGGCGCTGTGAGGCAGCAGTGCTAACCACTGTGCCACCGTGCCGCCCAAAGTCTTTTCCCTGGGGTCGGGGAGTCCAGAACGAGAGGGCATAGGTTTAGGGTGAGAGGAGAAAGATGTAAAAGAGACCTAAGAGGCAACTTTTTCACATAGAGGGTAGTACGTGTATGGAATGAGCTGTCAGAGGAAGTGGTGGAAACTGGTACAATTGCAACATTTAAAAGGCATTAAGATAGGTATATGAATAGGAAGGGTTGGAGGGATAGGGGCCGGGTGCTGACAGGTGGGACTAGATTGGGTTGGTATATCTGGTCAGCATGGATGGGTTGGACCGAAGAGTCTGTTTCCATGCTGTACATCTCTATGACTCTATGGTTTAATTATTTCTGCTCCAATCACCAAAGAAAGCATTCCTTCAAATAATACCAAAGAACTTTCAATGACTAACGAAGTGGGCTCATTTAATCTCAGTTTAATATCTTATTGGAATAATGGGGACCTCTGACAGTACTACATTCAATCATGACTCCACAGAATTAACTGTATGAGCTAAAATCTTAAAGCACAGCTTGGATCCATGATTTTCTGAATTAAAGACATAACGGAGCCAAGACTGACACTTGTAAAGAAACATTAACCCAAAGTTTTTGTGCTATGTAACTCCTGATTTTGGGGGAAATGAGCTATGATGCATTAGAAAGGAGGTCTAATTTTCTCTATGTGACATCTACATAGTTTTTATTTAGTCATAATTTACAGCATAATTGAGGTCAGCATGGAAGTAGGCAATAGCTTTATTATATTTGTTTAAACTGAAATAGAGTTCCTGGCTTTGTTTTGCTGCTCAAAATGTGTTGCTGGAAAAGTGCAGCAGGTCAGGCAGCATCCAAGGAGCAGGAGAATCGACGTTTCAGGCATGAGCCTTTCTTCAGGAATGAGGAAAGTGTGCTAAGCAGGCTAAGATAAAAGGTAGGGAGGAGGGACTTGGGGGGTGGGAGGGTGGCGTTGGAAATGCGATAGGTGGAAGGAGGTTAAGGTGAGGGTTATAGGCCGGAGTGGGGGTGGGGGCGGAGAGGTCAGGAAGAAGATTGCAGGTTAGGAAGG
>NC_057715.1:36400820-36431542 GCF_004010195.1 Chiloscyllium plagiosum | reverse complement strand
CCCCCCACCTTGTCTCAGTCCCAACCCTCGAACTCAGCACCACCTTCCTAACCTGCAATCTTCTTCCTGACCTCTCTGCCCCCACCCCCACTCCAGCCTATCACCCTCAGCTTAACCTCCTTCCACCTATTGCATTTCCAACGCCCCTCCTCCCTACCTTTTATCTTAGCCTGCTTGGCACACTTTCCTCATTCCTGAAGAAGGGCTCATGCCTGAAACGTCGATTCTCCTGCTCTGCTGCGCTTTTCCAGCAACACATTTTCAGCTCTGATCTCCAGCATCTGCAGTCTGCACTTTTTCCCTTTGTTTTGCTGCTGGCAAGAATTCTGATGCTGAAGCCATAGCTTGTCCAGGTACCTATGAGGTGTGAAGGCTATATTAAAATTGTGACAAGCAGTGAGAATAGTTGGGCAGGACGTGGAGGGATTTTTGTGCTTTAAGAAAAAGGAATTTGCACCTCATTCCAATATTACGTCAGCTTTAAGTGTTTCAATTCAGGTGTGGGCTGACCACCATCATCATTGCTGTCAATGAAAGGCATTTTCCATTCTAACTGGAGGCCTAGCTGAAGGCCATATTTTCCAACCTGCAGATTGTTCACACCAGAATAGTGTCAGGTAATGATCATCTCCAACAAGAAAGAGTTTGTACGAAGAACACGGGAGAGTCAACTAAGTATATTTTTTGCACTTACAAAAATTGCTCATTGCCTATGAGGATCAGAAATGACTGAAAACAACCGTACCAGTTGACTGCAGCTGTCAAGGGGCCTGCAATAACTTTCACTGAAGCTGACACATATCCATGCCAATCACAGAGGACATTTGTTTCCTTACATGTTGTGCACCACTAAGCAGCAAAAGGCTGGAACATATCACAATACTGTCAGATGCAGTCGAATGCTTGGCTACAGCTCCAAGCAGACTTCATGCACGACTGACCTACAGAGTTGGTGACATGGTGCACACTGAGCAAAATCTCCTTAGAACTACAGCATGCAGCAATCAAATGTGGAGTTAATTACTGAGCTCTCTGTAGTATGACAATGCATATATTAATAACATGGTGCATTATACTATGTTGGAACACTGAAATCTATAAACACATTCTATAAAGACTCTGAGAAGAGACTATGGAATAACAATTACAAGAGAGATGCTGTGCTTTTTATAGCTCCACTCTTCACCCGGTCTGACTCTCCAGCATCTGCAGTTCTCACTGTCTCCAAATCACGAGAGAGCCTAATTACAGAAACTGTACTTTGAGTCAAAGAGATGTACAGAACGGAAACTGACCCTTCATTCCAACTCGTCCATGCCGACCAGATATCCCAACCCAACCTAATCCCACCCACCAGTATCCGGCCCATATCCCTCCAAATCCTTCCTATTCGTATACCCATCCAGAAGCCTTTTAAATGTCACGACTGTACTAGCCTCCACCACTTCTTCTTCCTTATGTAGAATAATATGTAAATGTAAGAATTAGAACTTCTCCATCAAATAATGATCACTTTAGAAAAGACAGAGATCAAAACTACACTTAGAGTGGGGACTGTACAATCTAAGAGAGCTATCTCTCAACAATGCAGGATAGAAACCAGAGAAATCCATGAGGACTGATCAATCCGCAGTTACATTTGTAAAGACAACTCAGCCACATTTCACCATTAACTTGCAGCCTCCCACTCGTAGATTTCTTTTCCTTTCAAATTTACTTGCAATTTCTTCAGTCTCTTCTCCTTTACACTTGATAAAAGTTTGCCGATGACGCCAGAGGCCTACTAACATTTTCCAAATGTTTTCAGAATATTTGCTTTCCTTATTGTAACATTACCCTTCAATTGTCAACAGTCCTAGAAATTTGATCCACAATATAACTTTTGTCTTTCATGAAACATGGCCCAGCTGAGACTCATATGTTTCTGCATCAAATGCTATGAATCATTAGGAGCTTAGATTGATGAATTCAGCAATATGTCCAGTTACATTTTTAAACAGGATTCTGAGCACATCTTAACCTTTGGGGACAGATTTAGATATTAAGATCAAACGTTGCCCCGTATTTTTTTTTAACTTATTGACTGGGAACAGAGGTCAAAATATTTGTAATTCCTTGTATTATAAAGTGGCTATTGCATAAATGATGCAACTATGCTTAAGGCATTCTGTATTCTAAAGATAAATGCTATGGCCACTGATCATTGTATGCTGCTCACTGTATAGTAACTTTCAGGGAAACAATCATGCCTTGCAAATCTGGTCATAGTAGATAAAGCGCTGAAGAAACAGTTAGTGCAGAACATGTAGGAGTTGTATCTGTGAGCGATTGCTTCTTGAAGGTGATACAACTTTTAAGAGTAACTAATAATTTCACATGGAATTGAAAATGTGATTCATGGGACCAGAACAGTTTGATAAGGCAGATAATGCTGTTCATCTGGAGGTGGCCAAGCCTCTGAGTGATAAGTAGTATTAAAAGTACAGTAAAATCTCATTTCAAATAGAAGATGGCAAGAGCAGCATAGAGATTAAAATTACAGCTCACAAGATCCCAATGTGCTCTAGCTGATTGACATCTATACTCTTTGTTCTAGGCTGATCATTACTGACCACTTTAGACAACTTACCAACACAGGCAAATTAACTGCTCAAATGTGCTTGATCTTCGTTAGCGCAGCAGAACAATGTCTGCCTAGGATACCAATAAACCTGTTTTGACATACATATGTTAAGTGCAGAGCTATTAAAAGCATCACATTACATTTCTGGGCTTAAACTGGCAAATGGATAGCAGGGCAAGATCTTATGCACACACTGGGGGCTCAACCACTGAGAACCTTGGAGACTACAGGAGAAATCTGACATTGCCAGTGTTAACACCAAGGAGAGAGAAAGAGAGAGAGATGCAGGTCTACTGGAAGCCAAGCATCATTTAGTCGCCGTCAACCTGGATAGAGTGTAAAGGAGAGAATGTAAACCCTCTGCTTGGAGCGTTGCAGGGCAAGTCCATCTAGCTGTGCAAAAAAGGCATCTTTCTATTCATAGTGTCATTTTTCTCTGCCTCCTTTCTTTCATCCTCTCTTACCTTCTGTGCCTGTTGTGTCTATGCTGACAACAGTTGCCCCAACCTTTCCCCACAGCAGTGCTCATGTTATCTCCTTAGGTGCCTAAGCAATTTTTGAGAATTCTATTGAAATCTACCTCTGTCACACACTCACGCTGTTCATTCCATTTCCTAACCACTCTGCAGAAAAATGATTTTCATTCTATTGCCATTGGTACTTTAGTCAATCATTTTAAATTGGTGTCTTCTTTTTCTCCTCAGCTGTTCTCTTTACTTACTTTGCCTAAGGTCCTTGTGATTTTGAACAGTTTTGTTAAATGTCCTCTCAGTATTCTCTTCCAAACATCTCCAATCCTTTTTTGTGCTATATACCACTATGAATTTAAACATATCATTTTACACATTAAATTTCATATTTTATGCCTCTGCTTATTTCTTCAGCCTATCCACATCATCTTAAAGTGTACTATTGTAGTACAATGAAAAGGGATGTGATAAAGAGATGGTGATGTATATTATGATGTGGCATGCATGTCACACACTATGCAAAAAAGTTGAGATAGCTCATATTAGTAAGAGATATAGTTACAAAGAACAGGATTCTGTAACATAGTGTACTCAAATCAAGCAGCAGTTACTCTTAGGTAAGGAGAAATCATATCAGGCCGCAAGCTACCAGAAGAACCAAGGTTAGCCATTTCTCTAATGTGTAGTCACAAGCCTCATGGCAACACAAATTAATTGTTTTCCTCAAAGTTCACATCATTTCCAAAATTTGGGACACATACACATTTTGAGCTTTTTCCCTGAACTCCCTAGTCTAAGTAAATAATATAAACCAAGAGGAATGGTGGTCCTGATATTAGTCCCTGGGAAATCTCGTGCCCTGTACCTGCCTTCAGGCTGAAAAGTTGTACCAGGCTTTGGAAGCTTGTTCATACTTTCAGTCCTACAGCTCAAAGTATCATGGTATGTGCTTTCAATCTGTTCAATGCCATTCCACACTGTAACAGATCTTCGAAACTACCTCTTTGTAATATGAGACTGTGCAAGATTAAGGATATATATAATTAGGGTTTAGTTAGTTCAGTTGACTGGACAGCTGCTTTAGAGCATAGTGATGCCACTTGTGTGAGTTCAATTCCAGTACTAGCTGAGGTTGCCATGAGGATCCACCTTCCCAATTTCCACTTGATTGAGGCATGGTGACCCTCAGGTTAAGTTACCACCAGTCATTTCCCTCTAACAAGAGAGCAGTCCAATTGCAACTTCAGTTTACACATTTTGCTCTGTAAATGCAGGTTGTTCAGTAAACCTGCTGGAAATTTTCAAGTAAATTGAATTGATGCTGCTTACCAATCCAGCATTAGTGATAATTCTGCATTCAGATAAAAAAAATCACAAGAACACAACAGTGCGTACAATGTGCGAATACACTTTGGGGATTCATCAATCTTCATTTGATAGCAACTTCCAAATCCATGACCACTATCACCAAAGAAGGACAAGGAAAGTAGATGCAAAAGAATATCACCACCTGCATGTTTCTCTCTAAGTCTGACTTGGACCTATATCACAGTTCCTTCACTGTCATTGGGTTAAAATCCTGGAACTTCCAAATGACAGTGAGTGTACCTCCACTGGATAAATGGCAGTGGTTCAAGAAATTGGCTGTTCATCACTATTTCAAGGGCAGTTATAAATGGGCAACAAGCACTGCCCTTATTAGCAGCACACACATCCATAAGAAAAGAAAACAAAACATTGTTAGACTGATGGTTGATTGGGAGATTCTGGTGTTTTTCTGACTTAAGTATTTATAGGTCATCCAATTTGGTGATCTCTGTGCTGCAAATTATGTCAATTTGGAGAAAATGTTTCCACTCAAATCCATCTGCTTTACAATGAACACATTGTATAATATTACTTTGAACAAATGGGAAGCTTTTCCAAAAAGTAACTTTAAAGTGCTTCACATTACCTGATATATTTCTCGGATTAATAAATAATATTTCTGCTTATGACAGCTAAAATTGGATCCTTCACTAAGGCTAAGCATTTTTCAACACAGTGTCAACCCATCTCTGTAAGTGACCTCATTACTAAATATGATTTTTTACAGTTACATGACAATGTGTTATTTTAGGATAGCCAGGTTGTTAGAATATTAAAGCAAAGTATTCAAGCAAAAGTTTTTAAAGCATGCTTAGCATTGTTCTTACACTGGAAATGCCAACTTTCTTTTAGAATCTCTTCAAAGAGCTGCAAATGAGTGAAATTTTAATCAATGAATAATCATGATTAAATCATCCTGTGGCATGACCATTCTTATGGCTGTGCTTGCTAACATGAAGTTTTTAAACTAGTGCAAAGGATAGCAGAATCTCAGTTTGCACGAAATGTAATTATAATTAAACTTCCTTGAATATTTTCCATGGATTATATCAATTTTAGAGCAATACGCTGAGAAAATCAATGCAATTGGACTGACATTTTCTCTCACAATGCTTAATATAAATATGGAACAAGGTATAATGGAACACAAATTAGCCATTAAAGAATTTCAACTACTTGAACTTCTAACTGGCCTTTGAATACAAGCACTGTACCATGCTTGTGCCCAGTATCCTAACTATGTCCTGTGCCAGTTCTGAATCTGCAATCACCCCTCTTTTTCACAAAGCAATGTTACACTTTAGACTGGTTGCCAGTGGGCAACACTTATCCTGTGACCACCTGTTTTATGTGTCCTATCAAAAGTCAGAGCACAGGCACAGTGCCACATCACTATGAGGGGCCACTGGAATTCCACTCTGCCAAAGAAATAAACCATTACAACCAACTCAGGAACTTTACATTTTGTAACTCATAACTTTTGTGTTTTAAAACAGTCATGATTGCGCAATCCTTTTCTTACTTTGTTCTTAATTTTAATCATTGTCTATAACTATGGAACAATTTTTGATTGCTTTATTTGAACTGTCAAAACAATTTGGTGATGACATTGTGATGATTTTTGACATTTTTTTTGTATTTAAGAAATGGAGGAAATGAGCAATAAGATGTCCTGGAAGCTAAGGGTGAAGGGAAATGTTAACAATGAACAATTCAGTCATTGGTCAGAACTCAATGGAGGCAAATCATGAAAGAAATAGCTTTGCTTTCAATCCAAAGCACTTCAGAACCTCTCAGCCATTATTTACACTTCCCAGGTACATGTCCTTATAATGTACAGCAACATCAATGCAGCCAATGATTGGGTTCTTAAAGGAAATCCAGGATCATGCCTTTTCACACGACCATGGTCATGTTTAAATTCCCTGATGCTTGCCTTTGCTGGAGACCATAGTTGTGAGTTCTCACCAGCAGATTAGCATAATTTAAAAGAGCCTGAAACTCACTTTGGGAGAATGTTGTCTGCCAGTACCACTGAAGTGTCTTAAAGTAAAATTCATTTCCTTCTTTCATTTGCAAATTCCATTATTTTTGTTGTTGCCCATCATATCCATCTCCTTTCCTGTACACATCCATAAAGACTGATGAACAAATGTTACAATAACCACGACAACCCAGTCAAGATGCTTTGAAACTTCTTCTCAGAGATTATTGTCTGTGGTCAGTAATCTCCATTAATTTCTTTACAATACATAAAAAAACCCACCTTGCCCTCAGGTTTCGAAATCTTTAATGAAACGCCTTTCAAGTTCTCCCTACTGACCTTAAACCAATCATTCTTAAGATTCCATTAATCAATTTTTGGTTCTAAAGGAGCAGAGAAAATGTGAAATACAGCCAGAATATTGAATCCACTCTGTTTCTCCAGGGTTGTCTTTGAGCTTTTCTGCACAACAATCAAACAATTAAAAACACTTTCTCTTCACAAAACTAGCCTTGTCACTTAGGTGTGAAAGATTGATTGTCACAGAGTATACGACAGTTGCATTTAGCATGCTCTCAGCAATCATGAGCAAGATAACATATCAGTGCAGCTTCACACAGCAGCATCAATAACATATCATCACCTCCAATCTCATTTGCGAAAGCAATGAAAACGATCATTATATTCCTCATGGAACTGAAACATACTATTTGCAATCCAATCTGGACATTGGAACCTTTGTTTGGAGTTCATTTGTGTGAAGAAGCCATTAGCAGCAACCTTTTCCCCATTAATATGGGTGGCATGGTGGTTCAGTGGTAAGCACTGCTGCCTCACTACATCAGGGTCCCAGGTTTGAATCCAGCCTTGGGTGACTATCTGTGTGGAGTTTGCACATTCTCCCCGTGTCTGCGCGGGTTTCCTCCGGGTGCTCCGGTTTCCTCCCACAGGCCAAAGATGTGCAGGTTCGGTGAATTGGCCATTCTAAATTACCCATAGTGTTAGGTGTATTAGTCAAAGGGAAATGGGTCTGGGTGGGTTGCTCTTCGGAGGGTCGGTGTGGACTTGTTGGGCTGCAGGGCCTGTTTCCACACTACAGGGAATCTCATCTAATCTAACAAAATGACACCAGTGGGCTATCAAATGAGTGAACATTTGCAGATATATGTTTGAATCAAAAACATTTAGTTTCAATTTCATAGGCTAGCCCATGTTTCATAAATGGACTTTTATGAAGAAAGGGTGTTTCCTTCAGATGAAGGGTTTGTATGTATGCAATATATAAAGGTTTCATAGAAGGTCATTGATCAGATGCTTTACAAGAAGCTGTTGTTGCTACACTTCAGGTAGATGTTATGAAAGTGTGTAAGACAAAATGAAGGAGCACAGTTAGTACTGAATAAGAAACAATGAATTAAAATTGAACAATTGGGTAACTCAGATCGGTGGAAAGTTGCAAATTACACATGGCGGAGTATAGTGCTGCTATCACTTTTATTGTTCATGTCCAGGTTATTTCAAATCAAGATTAGAATGTGCTATTCAGGTGGGAAGAAAATCATGACACAATATGAAAAGATTAACAGAATATTAGCATTGAGGGCAGGTGCAATTTTATGCAGAAAAATGTGAGGTAATTCATATGCAGAAAATTAATGAGAGTAAGCACAAGAACTGAGAATTTACTCTCGATGGTTAAGTATTGAGTGTATTCAGAGCTGGGGGCATAAAAATATAAATCCATTATTCCTTGAAAGTAGGCATACAAGAGACATAGATGAAAAAATTGTCAGCATTTTGAGTTTTAGAAATACTGGTAGAAAGGACAGAGCTCATTCAAAGACTATGTTTGAGTCATGAGTACACCATGCAGTCCAATTTTGGACCTCTTAGATATATGTTGCATCTGGAACATGGCAACCATTCAAAGGGGCCTCACTATCATCAAACAACATCTACCCAACACACATGAAAGCATGGGATAGATTGGATGGTTGAGCAAAAATTTGGTCAAAAAGGAGTACTTTAAGAGATTCCTGCAAAGAGGAGAAAAGGGAAGAGAAGTTAGGAGACTTAGGAAGGGAATTTCATTGGTAAGGGCCCAGGCACTTGGAAACACAACAGTCAGTGGTAGAGTGATTAAAATAGGTGACATACAAGAGGCCAGAATTGGAGAAGTGCAGAGATCTGGGAAAATAGTATAATTGGAGATATTTCGGGAGATTGAAAGGTGTATCACCATGGGGGGAGAGGACTTTATAACAAGGATTCAACAGGATGGCACCAGGGAGTAGAAACTATGAAAATCAAAATGCTGGGAGTTGATGCAGTGCAAAAGTAAAGCTATGTGGAGAAGTAATAGAGTGTTTTGTTACATTTTCCCTTTAATTAACAAAACAGGCCCAGGTCTTCTGCAGATTGCCACTCTGCTCAAACAATTCTCTGCCTCAACATTGCTCTGTGTTTCTTGTCAGGTCATTGAGCCCAACTTCATCAGAAATGTGGAGTTGAACATCTAATAGAAACTTCACTGTTGAACTATTGCATTCAAGAGGAGACCATAGAACCCCACCTTTTAGGGGAAAGTGAGGACTGCAGATGCTGGAGATCAGAGTCAAGAGTGGAGTGCTGAAAAAGCACAGCAGGTCAGGCAGCATCCGGGAAGCAGGAGAATTGACGTTTCGGGCAAGAGCCCTTCATCAGGAATGAGGCTTGTGGGCCAAGGGGATAGAGAGATAAATGAGAGGAGGGATGGGCTGGGGGAAAGGTAGTTGAGAGTGTGTTAGGTAGACAGAGATGGGGGTAATGGTGATAGATCGGAGAGGAGGGTGGAGCAGGCAGATGGAAAGGAAGATGGACAGGAGGGACAGGTCATGAGGGTGGTGCCAAGTTGGAAGGTTGGAACTAGGATAAAGTGGGGGAGGAGAAATGAGGAAACTGGTGAAATCCACATTGATGCTTTGTGGTGGGAGGGTCCCAAGTTGGAGGTTGAGGCGTTTTTCCTCCAGGCATCGGGAGATTAGTGTGTGGTGATGGAGGAGGCCTAGGAACTGACTGCTCTTGGCAGAGTAGGGGGGCAAGTTGTAGACTTCAGCCACAGGGCAGTGGGGTTGGTTGGTGTGTGTGACACGGAGATGTTCTCTGAATTGGTCTGCAAGTAAGCGTCCAATGTAGAGGAGACTGCTTCGTCAGCAATGGATGCAGTAAATGACATGTGGAAGTGCAGGTAAAACTCTGATGGATGCGGAAGGCTCCTTAGGAGCCTTGTACGGAGGTGAGGGGGGAAGTGTTGGCACAGGTTTTGCAATTCCTGCAGTGGCAGGGGAAGGTGCTGGGAGGGGAGAGTGGGTTGGTGAGGGCGGCGTGACCTGACAAGAGAGTTGTGGAGGGAACGGTCTTTTCGGAAAGCAGATAGGGAAGGGGAGGCGAAAATATCTCTGGTGGTGGGACCCATTTTTAGGTGGCGGAAATGGCGGAGGATGATGCAATATATACTTTGGTTGCTGAGGTGGCAGGTGAGGACCAGTGGGGTTCTGTCTTTGCTGCGATTGAAAGGGTGGGATTTGAAGGCAGAACTGCGTGAAGTGGATGAGATGCGCTGGAGGGCATCATCGACCACATGGGTGGGGAAATTGCAGTCTTTGAAGAAGAAGGCCATTTGGTGTGTTCTGTGGTGGAACTGGTCCTCCTGGGAGTAGATATGGTGGAGGCAGAGGAATAAGCCCAATTGTTAGCAGGGGCCAGACATGGTTAGATGCCCCAAAATTTATCTCCATGTTTAAAAGGTACAAAATAGGCTATTAATCCCAATAGCACTCTGCCCTTCTGTTGATATACCCAATTTGCATAAATTGCTCCAAAGCTTTGACTGTATGTGTGTGTGCCCAAAACGCTCCATGGCAGCCTCACAATGCAGAATGATAGCACTGTGGAACCAATACTGAAAGATGCAGATGTCTTATAATTTGCATGGTGGAGAATTGGTACATTTACTTTATCAATTTTGAGAATATGATTTTTTTTACACAAACAGTGCTATTATATTCTTGGAACTCATAGAATCCCTACAGTGTGCCAACCAGCCATTTGGCCCAACAAGTCCACACCGACCCTCCTAAGAGTAGCCCGCCCAGACCCATTCCCCTACCCTATTACTTTACATTTCCCCTGACCAATGCACATAGCCTACATACCCCTGAATACTATGGATAATTTTGCATGGCCAATTCACCTATAGTGCACATCTTGGACTGTGGAAGGAAACCAGACCACCCGGAGGAAACTCATGCAGACATGGGGAGAATGTGCAAACTCCACACAGACAGTCACCTGAGGCTGAAATTGAACCCGTGTCCCTGGTACTGTGAGGCTGCAATGCTAATCACTGAGCCACCATGCTGCCCATGACAAATTTTCACGAACTGAGCCTGCAACTGTAAAGAAAGAAACTAACTCTGGTAACAATGCTAGATTGTACTGCAGCATGCCACATCATCAAGCTCACATGTTTTCTTGCTCAATTTTAACTTTAAACAATTTTATTGGAGCATGTATTGGAACTTACTTATACTATTGAGTTCCCTACTGCTAATTAAATTGATTAATTGTTTTAAAACAGGCTGTTGCCCCATTGAAAAATGTATGGATGTAAATCCCTATTGTATATTAAATGTAATATTTTACACTTTAATTAGTCCCAAAGAAAGTTATAAGGACAGTGAACTTGAGATTACCACAACCTTTGAAAATGTGGCCAGCTTGGGCTTGAAATTGATTAATGTTAAGAGTTGAACACAATGATCGTAGCTTGCAATTAACCTTTATCTTTTGAGTTTAATGAAAACAGAGAGTGGTGGGAAGACTTAGCAGCTCTAACAACAGGGACATGCTGGATTTAAACATTAACTCTGTTGTCTTTCAACAGGTGCTGCCAGACCTGTGAAGTTTTCTGTTTGTACATTAGTTCTTCAGCATCCATAGAAATGAGGTGTAAGTGTTTCCCTGGGAATAGAGTCTGGATTACCTCACTGATGCATTGCTGCACTGCAAAAAGTGAGATGTTGCTAATGTCAACTATTGCAGTTTGAACAGTGCTCATGATGTGCAGATTGAGAGTAATAGTGAATCTGAAAGCCACAGCCAATTGTATTTATTTGGGGGTTGAAGGATAGAATTTGTCTTGGTAACAGCCTATTTGGGGAAAAAAGCATCTATAAGTTACTCTTGGTAAAAATTGAGGCCAAACAGTTTCTGCTTGAAGAGTATCAGTGGACATGTCCTTTTGTTGAATTCCCTGCTCCTTATCCTTTCTGAAACTTATCCCCTCTGTGATATCTCTTCTACTGCTTCCAATTCCTATGATAACCCAAGCAGACCATATCTTTTCTGCAGCTCACAAAAATGCAGTGCAAGAGCAGTGAAACTTGTCCATGCAGATAAAGGGAACTTTGAACATTGTTGCAGCTGAAAAGACAATGTCTGAAGAGTCAGAAAATAGCCAGAAACAGTAAACTACTAACCCAGCCATGAGTATTCCATCAATCCTTTAAATATCCCTGACCAGGGCCCTCCCTGTCGGTTAGTGTCACATGATAGCTATATATGGCTGAGGCAATCCAAACGATGAGCGGGTCCTGCCTACATATAGACCAGGACCCTCAATCTGCAGGATGTTTTTGATGTTTGTCTAAACCCAACTAGATGCATTCTTCTCATGTGAGCATTTCCTTCTCTGTTGAAATGATAGTATGCCTCCTTCTAGTATATATTCTGGGATCATAAAACAAGCAAACAATATATGTTGGCCTCATTAAAACAGGGTTTGTGTATAGGAGTAAGAATGTCTTCTTCAATTAGATAGGTCTTGGTGAGACCACATCTGGAGAATAGTTTTCATCTCCATATATCTGAAATGATATACTTTTCATCCAGGGAGTGCACCAAAGATTCACTAAACCAATTTCTGAGATGGAGGGATTGCCCTATGCAGAAGGGTGAATTAGACTTTTACTCTCTGGGGTTTTGAAGGATGAGAGACAATTACATTCAAACTTACAAAATTCATATGGTAATCGTCAGGGCAAATACAAGAAGGTTGTTTCCTATCGGGATTATATAATACTTATTCAAAACTATAAAAGATAGTACTTGGAAACTGCAGCATCAAGCATGGGAGTCATTAAAATTGTTTTATGGCACCAACAAAAAAAGATTAATAAACAGTAATGACTGTCAATTGACTTCTTGCTGCCTAGCAAGAATCTGGCTACGCCACTTGTGAGAAATAGAAAAGATGGAGCAAAATTATCTCAACATTGGATTTGGCCACAATTCTCACCCAATTCTGTTACATATTTCACCACACCTCATGTCACTCAAACCTCTAAGATTTCATCCAAAGAGTCTGAAGAGAGATAAAGTCAGGTGAATGGGTGAATATTTGTAGATGGAACACAATGGGGCAAATATTAGGCAGGAAGACCGGAGGTGCTGAGTATTAATTAAATTGATCAAAACTGCAGAGACCTCCAGCAAAGAGCGATTTGGACATCCCTCTGCATAAGTCACAAAAAGCTATCGCACGGGTTTAGCAGGGCAGGCTAATGGAACGTTGGCCTTTATTTCAATGAGAATGAAGTATATAAATAGGAAAATCTTGCTAAAACTGCACAAGACCCCACCTGAAAAACTATGAATAGTTTTAGGTTCCTTAATGAAGGAACGTTATTCTGGTATTAGAGGCAGTCCAGAGAAAATTCACTAAGTAGATCTTATGTATTGCTATGCCTCACTGGAGAAGCACACTGAGAATCAACCTTGTTATTCTTGTGGTTGATGCAAACATTAAAGGTTTTAAAAAATACACAGAATTCCCCAATTTATCTATTTTTTTCACCCAGATTGAGAGAAACCGTGGAACAGGTCTCTGAACTTAACAAGAATTAGAATTTATTACACATAATTTGATTCTAACTACAGATAAACAATTATTAATCACCAACTTAAAACTCTATGATTTAGAACTCTATCCCACTTAGAAACTCTCCCACTGCACAGATGTTCAGACAAATACAAACCCTGTCCACAGGGTTCACCAAGATGATGCTTTTACTGATCAGGTCATTATTTGTCAATCTTCCTTCTCCAGGTACTTTCACATGTTTGTACAAGGTGACTGGGTCGTACTTATAAATGTTTCTGACTTAATAATTATAAATCACAACTTTTAATGTTGTAGGGAAATAAATTGGCTCCCTTCAGGTTTGACATGCTTTTTACTACATAACAAAGCTGAGCTTCCTCTCTTCCAAGAATCTAATGTTTCTACCTCAAATATTCATAACTGAAAGCTGTTCAGCTACGTGGGGGTTAATAACATTGGCAGGAAGGAGGCTACTATTTCAGAGACTAATCAACTACCTGTTGCCAGCCAAGTTTCCATTTGGATATAATATTTGACTCTATCACATCTGCAATTAGACTTTATCCCACTAATTACACAAACAGCTATGTGACGAGCCCTTTACAATGCATATCAGTTAAACTACTGTACTATATCAACAACTTTTGGGTTTTAAGGTAATGATTTTCCATTTCTGTCAACAATTCGATATGCAGAGTAATTAAAACCCGGTGGTCTTTACAGCATGGAAAGATTTTCTTATGAGGAGAGATGGAGTAGATTGTGCCTCTAACTATTAGTTTAGTAGTGCAAGGGGCCACTTTATTGAAATGTGTAAGATTCTTAAGGGACTTGACATGGTGCATACTGATAGGTTCTTTGCCCCATGGGAAAATCTATACACTAGACAGCATAATTTCAGAGTAAGAGGCCACGTGTTTAAGACAGAAATAAGCAGAACTCTCTTCTCACAGATCATAGTGAGTCTATGAAGTTCTTTACCATAGAGAGCAGTCAAAGCTGGGTCACTCAGTATACTCAAGGCTGAGATAGATACTTTTTTATCATAAGGGAATCAAACGTTATGGGGAAAAGGCAGGAAAGTGGAGTTGGGGATTATCAGATCAGCCCTAATTCTGTTTCTACATCTTATGATATTATGGACAATTATTCTACTCATCCCGAACTGGTTCTGTGGTCTTATGAGTTTATGTGGTGTATGGAAGTTGTACAAGGGTGAGAGGGTGAGCATTTAGGGCTAGGTAGCATGGAACTATGTTGTGGTGTTATGTTGTCGATATCCCAGAAAACCAAGTTCAGCTTTCTGACCAGCCCATCTTAGCTTTCACCTACCTTTGACATTTATTTGGGAATGGGAAACCCAAACTCTACTTGTCCGTGTGTTCAGTAGATAGAAATAAAGCAACTGTGAGTAGAAGTGACACACACTGTTTTTGGAAGTGGGGAAAGGGCAGGGCTTGCATTCCCAAGTTCAAATTGAAAATCATACCCAAAAATACTTGTACATCATTGAAACAGGCCATTCAGCTTTGTGCAACAATACTATCTTTCCTGGAAATAATCCAGTCAGTCCTATTCCTCTAACTATCCTTTAAGCCCTGTATGTTTTCCTTCAAGTGGGTATCTAGTTCCCCTATGAAATCATTGATCACATCTACTTCTCCAACTTTCATTCCAGACCACTTTCACTTCTCAATGTATCTTCGATCCAAAAACCATAACTGCGTGTCCCAGTCTTTGTGCCATCAACTAATGGGAAGAGTTTTTCATCATCTACCCTTTTAAGAACAATCACAATCAAAAAACTGTTCAAGATAGTAAGTATCAAAATTAAATTTATACAAAAACCTCAGATGTAGTCCCAGGATATTCCAATGATTTACCTGTTATTAACACAATAAAAATTCTGCATATGGCATGCCACACATTCAACCTTCTCTTCAGGTACTGTGTTCTTAGAGAGTATTGGTGACCAGGGATTTCCATTGGATTAGTCCAGGATTTTTTTTTTCAGAATACTGCAGTGGTTTGGCATATACTTCCACAGATTGACTGACCAAGAAACTCATCCAATCTTAGCACCTGATATCAGGCATTTTGGAAGGAATTATAGGCTTATAATCAAGTGGTTGGTCACATTATCAATGCACCTTCCTTCTCCAGGGGGGGAATTTGACACAGAATTGGGTTCACATTCAGAAGAACCCAGTAAAATGACATGCATTCTATTTTCAGGCAACAATTGGATTGGTCCTTCATAAACAAATATATTGAGTCAGCTTATACGATAAAGAGGATTACATATGCCTCAGTCATTTATCTGGAAATACTACAGGGGTAAAGACGGGTGAGTATCTCTCAACAAACCAGGTCATAATGGATTTGTAATAATCAATAGGAGCTTGCCCCACAGTTTGGAATAAAACGTTTTCAAAATCAAGTGCATTATCAAGGCATGTGTTTATCCTCATTAAAATTTTTGACAGCCAAAGATACCCATGCCATTTTAAAAGAAAACTTATTTAGTACAAGATTCTTATTAGTTTCTGAATTTATGCAGGAAAATACATTCAAGTAATAAACAGTAATAGAAGTCTAGTACAAATACAATTCAAATCATATGTCACAATCCAAAGACCAACTGACATTAAGAGAGAATAAAGGCTTTTTGGCCCTATGTTGAATAAATTCAAATTGAAGATGCAGCTTGGAAGCTATGTTTTTGGAATATATGGTACAAATGTTGATCCCAATTTAAGGAATGCTTGCCAGAAGATTTTGTGTCAGCAGTGATGTGTTTTGAGGTTGAACAACCATTTAGTTCTGTATGAGTTTTGTGTTTATGTGCAAGTCAGGTTTTTCTTGAGGCTTTAATAAATATGTAAAATATTTTTCAGAGATGCCAAGCCAGTCTATTTTCATTTTAGATATTGCAATAATCCCGACATTCCCTTCAAGCTTTAAGGACGGGTCTTTTAAACTATAAGTGCATGTTCTACTTGCCATTCAGAGTGTCATTGCAATAGGATCTGGCTTCTAATCTTCCAAAATATTGGCAGGTCATGAATAAATCTATCAATAACACATCCAGCAAAAATAGAAACTGCTGGAGAAACTCAGGCAGATCTGTCAGCATCTGTGGGGAGAAAGCATAATTAATATTTCAAGTCCGGTGACTCTACATCAAAACTGACAATATGGACATCTATACAAAATGGAATGATAATGGGATGTGATTGGATGCTAAAAAAGATGAAGAGTGAGTTAAGTAAACATGTCAATGGTATTTTCAGCTTCATCCTTGGCTACAATTGAGCAAATCACAGGGAAGAGTTAACATAGTGCCATTATGTTGAGTCCTTCAGGCTCTGATGTGCCTGATACAATCTAGTAGCTTCCCACCGGCAGGCTGTATCACCCAATGTGACCCTGGCACCATTTGGGCATAACAGTAATGCACATCTCTGTCTACCACCTGTACTTAAACACATTGAATCAACATTGTCAGATAAATATTTGGAATGTTTTTTTTTATCCAGAATGTCTAAGAGTAGCCTGAACTATGGTTGGAGATATTTTGTTGGATTTGCTCAAAAGGATTGCCACACTCTGAGTTGGCAGAGCAGTATGTCACTCTGCCTATCCATGGGAATCCTGTATCTAGGCAAGTGTTAATGCCTCTTGTTCTGCAAGACAAGAGGGGATATTGAACATATACTATGGAGAGAGTAAGTCCTTGCACCAAATTGGAATTAGATTCCTTTGTCTGACAGATTAGCCAATGCAATAATGTTCAATCTGTATGTTTATTTGCATTCTTCTGCCTGCTATCCTATTGAGGTTTGCACCTGAATCTCCAGCAGAAGCACCATCTGCACTGCCTTCCAGTGCATTGGCTCATGAACCACCCTGGCATCGTTGCAAACCCAATGATCATACTCATTGACTTGACAGGTGTTCATCCAAACTCTATGGCAGCTCCCAAGGTTAGTATTTAAGTTAGCAGCTATAAATAGCAGATCAAATGGTAGTGCCTCTTCATCAGTACTGTGCTGTTGCTCTACTTGCTCCTCCTGCAAGGAAACTCCAGTTCTTCGATAACTGAAAGTAGGAAATCTGAAGGGGCGAATGTTGTGAGTGAGTGGGATGTTGGGTGAGAATCCAGAGATCTATGGTCGTACAATCTGCCGCCTTGTTGATCATATCTGGTGGCTTAATGGGGATGAACTGGGAGTTAGGAAGGACCATCCAGCAAGTACGCACCATTATCCTCATTGTTCTTAGCAACACCTAGCATTAATTCATGCCCTGTCTCACAATATGAAGCCCTTTGCTGGGCTTAATTGGATTAAGGTGCCCTTTAGGCCACTGGCTCTGCTCCGCTCACTTCATTTGTATTATACCATGCTCTTTGAGATAGAGGGAGGGCTTAATACTCATTGCCACTGATGCTCGAAAGACCTTCCACAAATGTTCAATGTCAGTGAATGCATCTTCATTTGGCATCACTTGTCTACTACAATTCCAACCATTTAAATCTGCTTAATGCATATACTTCCATCACTCTTCCAGCCGCATTGGCTGTGACTCAGGGGTTAGGCCTTACAACCCAATTTTCCTGCTCTGTTTCAAATACCGGCTCAAAGACCCCTCTTGTCTTTGTGAGGCATTCTGTTTAGGTGATGTACTTGTTGTAGCTGAATAACTGAATGTGCATGGAGGCACAGAAAATTGAATTTAATTAATGAACATTATATATGAATTCTCATAAACTCTCTGTCATTACCCAACAAAATATCTCTAAAGAGGATGCAGGTAATAAACAATCATCTGCAGTAAGAAAGATGAGGGTCTAGAGGTAATTATTCTATAGCCATGTTATAAAAATATTTGCAACGCATCTATTTGTTTTACATCATTAATTGGGTGAAATTCCCTTGGATTTTCCAAGATTTCCCAATGAAACTTCAAAAGACCAAGAGGTACGGAAAAAACAGTATTAATAGTTGTTCCCACCATTTCTCTGGGTTTTCAAATCCAACTCCATCAGAAACATCCCTGATAACTTCCAGGCAAATGTATTTTCTACTCATCACACTTCAAAGGAATTCATTGTCCAGAATGTATTTGAAATTTTACTCAAATTAATATTTTGAAAAGTAAAATTGAGGAAAGTTCACAGTTCTCAGCATCTTTTCTAACTGTCTTTGGTTTCTATAAATCGGGCAGATTTCTCAGGCTCCACCGGAATGGGAAACGGCGGGGAGGAGGCTGTATGAAATACCAATTTTCCCACTCTGTCCCTGGCACAGCCACTCTTGCAGATGCGGATTTGGGGCCAGCAAGACTACCCAGATCATGTGACAGAGAGGTGACTAGTTGCAGGACAAACCTTAATAAGTTAACTTTGAGGGGACCAAATGAGTTTTGCTACCTTCAGTAAAGGTTTATCTCCAGTTTTACATTCTTGGAGTAGACAGAGTAAATGGAGTTTTAGAGGATGGGAGTGCAGGATAGGGATGGGGATATCGGAAAGTTTAGACCTGGTATTGAAAATCTGACAGCTAGCCACTGGGCTATTCTAGGTAGGCCTCGAGTCCCATATCCCTGTCTGTCTGGATGTGAAAGCAGTCACATGTCTTCTTTACCCCCTCCCCCTACCCACTGTACAAGCAATGGCAAACTGACTGCAGGAGCCTTTTTTTGAAAGTACTTTCTCTGTTACTTGCTTGCTATCACAGCCCACGTTTCCTCTCAAGGCTTCTCATGTGAAAGTCTTTCTTTACCTCTCCAGCTTTAAAACCCTGCTTGCCACCTTTATTTGGAGAATTGCCAGGAATTGTGTCCATGCCAACAAAAGGGGCTTCTCTGTAAAAATTCCAGTCAGGTGTCTGGTTCCCTCTGCTAGCGGCAGATTCAGTAGCTTTAATCAGATCTAACTATTGTTTCACACCCTTGTAGGAAAAATCCAAACAATAATTCCTTCTATTCAACATATTGCTTAACTAGGAGTAGTAAAGCTTCATGAAACATGGTTTGTATGTTGTTTCTTTCCTTCAATTGTTACTTTGCCTCTTTGCTGGGAAACATCTACAACAGTTCAATTTTTCACAGCAGTGACAATAAATAATCTCAACTGAAAGGCCTGTGCAAAGTTTAATTTATTGATGTTACTGCTAACTGCTGGGTAGTAACTCAGCGAGATCACATATAATGAATTAGCTTGGAGTGCAGTGACTGTTCTTGTCTCGGTAATTGCACTGTTTGGAATAAATTCAGGCATTTATCACATTGTTTTTCAATCTTGAATGTTGGTAGTTAGCATTTTTTTTTTGCACAGTTGTGTTGGAGGTTTGAGTTGTGTATCCTCACATAAATAAACACTAGTGCCTTTTTTTATAGTACTTAAATGATTAAACTATTGTCTCACTCCTTTAGTTCCATTAGAGATTTTATTACTGCAATTCTATTCTCCAACTTTCAGCCATCTCATAAACCAAGTTTTCAGCTGCAAGCATAATTCTTTCTCTGTATTTGGTTTCAATCTGGCACTAAAGCCTTATATTTCATTCATTCTCTCAGAACCAATTTATTTTCTAAACAGAGAGCAATGAGGAACTGTGGAGGAGCAAAGAGATTGAGTGTCCATGTATAAATATCACTAAAACCTATTGGGCTGGTAAAAAAAAAAGCAATCAAAAAGGCTAATCGAATGTTGGCCTTTATTTCAAGAAGTCATGGATACAAGGGGGAGGAGGTTATGCTCTAACTGTGCAAAGGTATAGTTAGATACCGTTCCAGAATATTATTTTAAAGATGCTTATCATGATTTAGGAGGAACATACTAGATTATGAGGGGGTACAATGCATATTGGCCAGAATTACAGGGTAAATAAATGAGACAGGCTCCTTAACTATAACTTTTATTTCATTAAACATAGATGTTTGAAGACTCGTCTAATCAAGGTATGCAAAGTGATGAAAAGGATGTAATTAGAGAATTGTTTCTTTTAATTAGAGAATCCAGAAGAAGGGGCTACAATAAAGCCATAAAATTAGTAGCAGACTGTTAGAGAGTGAAGTGAGGAAGCACTTAAATTTCAAGTTGTGAGGCGTATAAATCAGGAACTTCCAGCACCATCATCGACAGACAGCCACTCTATCCTGCACTCTGAATAGACTGTGGATTCTGGGTGAATTGGCCCTTTTGACTTGGATAGCAATACTATCAGGTCTGGTACAAAAGATAATACATCTTTTGGTTCCCAGAAGTACAAAATAATCACACTGTTAGACTCTAATGCTGGGGCTTTACCAAATATATTTTTCTGATCTCTCCATGTCCTTTGGGCTGATGCATTATTCAACGCACAGAATGTAGTGTGACGTGGTGTCCTGCATACTTATGTATGCATACAGAGGAACATAGAATTTCTAAATCTAAATGGAATAATTTTCCACAGGGATTTAGAGCAAAGGGTTGTTAAGAAAGCATATGGTGTTTTGGCTTTCATTAACAGGGGGATTGAGTTTAAGAGTCATGAGATCTTGTATCAGTGGTCGGCACAACATCGTGGGCTGAAGGGCCTGTTCTGTGCTGTACTGTTCTATGTTCTGAATAGAGGTGAGTATAGATTGACTATGATCTAAAGGAATGACTGGGAAGGCTCAAAGAGATGAATGAATGTTCTATCATTCTATAATCTATTATTCCCTATGCATTTGTTTATCCTTGTTCTTTGGTGTAACCTTTTCATTCAGCACTCTGCCTTATTTCCATTTTTTTTGTACTGAATCTATTCATCTATTGCAATGGATGCATCAATGGCAAAGCAAGTCAGGATTGATGCGCCTTCTCCTTCCTTTAGGTGCTCCTTCATAACATGGAGTCAGAGAGGTGCTAAGAACACCCACTGAGAGAAGTGCCAGACAAGTATCATGGTAATTTCATCTGAGCACTCTTCATGTGTGTTCTGCCACTCAACTTCTCCTCTGCTAGTGATCATATTATTTCCAGGGTGTTTTGCCGAGAGTGGTGTGTCTGTGCATTTTCAGGAGACTCACGTAGGTCGGGGCCTTTAAATCCTGGACTCCCAGAGAATGATCACAAATGTCATCACAGAAAACAGGACATAGCAGTCATCAGGATGCCTCTATCCACCTCAACTGTGAATGTTAGGTCTACAGTTTGATGTGATGAATGTTAAGAGACAAGAGTATTTTTTAAATCTTTCAATTTCTTTAATTTTTGTTTCTATATCAGAGTTAACATTGGTTTCACAGTACTCCTCAGCCAATTTTATTTCCTCCCCAATCCTTGATTTGTTTCAGGAAATAAACTGCTCATCCCACCATTCACTAAGATTCAAGATGTTCCATTGCACTCACAGTACTTCTATCAGTTTGTACATCCAGCAAGTAACAATGACAAAAATGTTTGGTTTGAAGAATGAAAAAAAAAGTCTGACTAAGATGGCACCCCATGGTGTACTGTTCCATCCAAATCTAATGCAATGATTCTGCATTCACAAATGCACTCTTCTGAAAATTATCTTCACTCTGAATATCCACTTGTCAATCCAGTGGTTTGAAAACAGTGTTTCTTAGTGCAACGATGTAACAAATATTTTAAGAATTTTACCAAAAAAATACCAATCCAAAGTAACAAGTTAAATCTTTAACCTTCTGATTTTGAACTGCAGTCATCATTGTTAATTGACCAGGTCACTCAAATTATTTTATTTGTACAACAGACAGAAACAAATTTATAACCTCTTGATTGATTGAATCACGTAATTATGGATATGATAGTAAAGCTAAAATAATGAATAACTGGCACACTGTGTACAGGTGTCCTTTCTCTCTGTGCCTATTCCTTCTCAACAAAATAAGTGACAGTAATTCTCTGATTCACCGTTCAGAAAATGCATCGGCAAATCACTATCAACATGGCTAGTTTAAAGTTTAAACAAAACCTTGCAGTTAACTATCAGTCATCATCAAACAGATGCATTCTACATTGAATGCCTCTACTCATCAGAGTCAACTGAACCAATCAATACTCTTTTATACAGTATAGATATTGTTTTTTTCCCTTATTGTATGTCTTACAAATGAATATAAAATGAAAAATATTGATTTTGTTTATCAGCAACACTCAAGTTCTGTCCTATCAAAAGAATGGATTGTTAGTTGATGTAGATACTCACACCTTATTATCATTAAGAGTAGTACTTGGTTTGCATTGACCACTCTGTTTGTTACACAAATGACTGCTTTGTTGCAAATAAACTTTTTGCACATTAATCAATTGACTAAAGATGCATGTAAATCAGTTCTACATTCTTATTATACCTCTCAAAGCATCAAAGTAAAAGAAAACTTGCTTCAGAATCAGGAAACTAATTATAATTATAATCAAAATGCATTAAATCAATAGATTATTCATTAAGATATGATGTCATATTAATTTGAGATGGTTCATTGAGATAAAGCATCCATTAATTTCTAGAATAGCTAATTAACTTCAAGCCAATTAATTATGATTGACTAATAATCTGCTTGACTGAGTGATTCAATACGGTTGGATGTAATAGCATAGGAAAAATTGAGTTATTAACTGTGTCACTGTTCTCACACTCAGTATGAGTGATACTTACTTTGCAGTGATATTTATGTTTGTTTTGAAAACAAAATCTGATTTTAATGAAATATAACTGACCACTTGTATTAATGAAGGACTTTGTAAGTCAGGTAATGCTCTGCTTATGATAAGTAACTGGTTGTTAGGTTTATGCAATGTTGAATATTTTGACAACAAATATCTTAAAGAGAAAGTGGTATGAATAGGAGTGATGGTTTTGGACTTTCTATGGACATGGGGACTAGCCAATACCTGTATTAACAGTAGGGTTTAATTATAAAAATAATTTGCTAGTCTCTTCTGAAACTTGGCAGGTGGTACATTCAGGGAGGAAATCTGAGAACCCAAGATAGGAATCCCTAGATAGAGTATAAGAGATTTAGTATCCAGGAGCAGACTTTCAACAATATCATAGAGCTGTACATCACTGAGTATGAAAATCACTGTGTGAACATCAATAGAAAACTCTAGAAGGAACACTCTAGACTCTGGACTCTGCATCAGTTCAGATTCATCATGGATATGAACACAATGAAGTTCCATAATCCTTAACAGAGTTTGGTATATTTGCAGCCACCATGTAGAGCAGTATTTTATATTAATGTATCATAAATAGTGTTGCCTTAAAGGTTAGTCCGAAGACAATTTTTGACTTGGCCATGTCATTGATTAATCTGTAGGAAACCCAACTCACAATTTGGTTTCACTCCATATATTGAAAGTGTAGAGAAGGATTTCTGATGACCTGTTCAGGGAGCTCAGGCTGCACAAATTGAGTGTTGGGGAGAGGGAAGACAGATCCAGCTTAAGATAGGCTGAATGGTTCATTCTGAAGCATGGACCACTATTCCTGCCTCACTAAACAACTTTTTTGTTAACATTTATCTGTTACATGGCCTTTGGCCCATGACTGCCTGGGTAGGCTTCCAATGTCATGTTCAGATTGTTTATGATTGACTAACCATCTGTCCAGTTGAGAGATTCAAATAAAGATGGATGTGATAGCAAAAAAGAGCAGAAAAGTTAAATGTAACGTGTTCTGACTGTATGGCGCTGACTTGCTAAATTAAAGTAAACTTTGACTGTCATGCTGTTAATGTCCCACTAACTACTGAAAAAAAGAGTAGATGAAACTCAAGAAAAGGTAAGGAAGGTTTTAACTTGGGGAGACTACTTTACTGGCCTCGATTTGACTCTGCTTTTTTCTGATTTTGTCAATCAGGGTGTGTTGAATTTAGAAGCAAAACCAGTATATTAATCAGGAGGAACAGTATAGATGTTGGAGAATCTAACTTTATGTTACAAACCGAGAAAACATTAACATATCCAGCAGTGGCTTTCTAATGAAGTCACCTTAGTAACATTTTACTTCTGTGTTTCTCATCTAACCAGCTGCAACTGCCATGATGAGGGCCTGCATGATGTTGAATATTTAAAGAGGCCCAATCTTACAAGTTAAAGGTGTTGGAAGTAGCAGGACAAGAGGTGAAAGCATCACCACTGGATCCCAGATGCTCAAAGGCCAAGCCCTTTTCAGCAACGACTCCATGGACATGCTGGAATGAAGACAGGAGTGACTTTGTGAAAGGAAACAAGAAACCTGCAGCTAAAAGAAGGATGCTGCTGGTGAGAACACTAACAAAGGCAGGTTACATTGATCTAGATATATAGTCAGAATCAGTTAATGATAAAGCAGGTCAGGGAAAGTCCATCTACATTTTTTTGTTTTTCAAAACTTGTCATATCCCAGCTATCCATTCACCAATCCCACACTCTCAGCCTCATTTAACCTTATATCTTCTCCAATAGTGAGCCTCCACAAAAGCACTCTATCAGTTAGGTGAATATATGACCCTTTATTCCTGCATCCGTTTCATCTTCCCTTTTTGTGACAAGGTGGGTGTGGCAAGCAAAGCCTGCATTTATTGTCCATCCCAAATTGTCCTTGGGAAAGTGGTGGTGACCTACCTTCTTGAACTACTGCAGTCTATCTGGTGTAGTTACAACTACAGAATTCATTAGGAAGAAAGTTCAAGGCATTTGACCCAGCAAACAGTAGAGATATTGCGATACTGTTCCAACACAGGACAGTGTGTGGCTGGGAGGGGCAATAGCAGATGATGGTGTTTCTATGCATTTGCTGCTCTTGTCCTAGGAGTTTAGAACCATAACGTATTGTCAGAGAATTGCATAAGGCAATACAGAACACCAAGGTGAGAGAGTGAAACAGACCTGACTTTCGACAGATCTTCATAGAGGAGAAACATTCCAATTCAATGGAGTCTTTGGCATCTCTGACCTTTGGAAATGGTACAATTGTCATAGATACAATTACATTGAGATCTAATGAAGAGCCATGGAACTTGATATGTTAACTGGGCTTTCTTCCCACAGATGCTCCCAGGCTGGCTGACTTTCTCCAACAGTTTCTGTTTTTGTTTTAATCATGTTGAATTAGTTTCAGTAGTGAGCAAACTATATGTCCTCCATACAAGAACATGCAATATATATTTACTTTGCCAGGATTAATTAATGCATTTTTCCTTGTCAGGGCTTTCATGCATGCAGCAGAAAGTGGTGAGGTAGCCAGTATGCTGACAGCCAGTTTCACCTCACATCTGTTATTGATTTAATGATTGTTGCTGTGCTGTTGTGTTTTAGTACTGGGCTGTTGATGGGATTGATTAATAGACATGCATTGATTACCTGTCATCACTTAGCAGCCATCCTTTTAAGGTGGCTTCCAGAGAACTGGAACCACATTTTTAATTCTCATTAGGTTTTCATGAAAATCTGGAAAGCCTGTGGACCAAATGGTGAAATCAATAATGTATGTCAATATTGCTTTAACTGGGCAAATAGTAGGTTAATTGCCAACCCAGCTAGACCATACAGCTTATCGGACTCTTGTGGCTTATTGGTAGTATCCCTATCTCTAGCCAAGAGGACTGAGTTCAAGTCCCACTGTTCCTGAAATGTATCTAAAAGCCAATGCAATGTCAGCATTCATCCCCTGATAGCTAGTATACAAAAGAGGAGATGTACTGTTGAGACTGCGTAAGGATCCAGTCAAATTACATTTTGAAAATTGGGAGAAAGTTTGAGCCCCACATCTCATAGTTATAGAATCATAGAGTCCTACAGAAGGGAGACAGACTCTCTGGCCCAAACTGGTCCATGCTGAACAAAATGCTCATCAATGCTAACTCCATTTCCCTGCACTTTGTTCATATCCCTCTAAACCTTTCCTATTCATGTGTTTGCCCAAATGCTTTTTAAATGTTGTTCACCTCACCCACCTCTACAGGCAGCTCATTCCATATGCGTACCACCCTCTGTGTAAAAATGTTTCCCTTCAGGTTCCCTTTTATTCTTTCCCCTCTAACCTGAAACAAATGCCCTCTAGTCTTTGAATCCCAACGTGGGGAAAAAGATTAAGTGCATTCACCCTATTCATGCCTGTCATGATCTTATACACTTCTGTGAGATCAATCCTCAGTCTCCTATGCTCTAAAGAATAAAGTCCTAGCTTGTCCAACCTCTCCCTACAACTCAGACTGTTGAGTACTGGTAACACCTTGGTAAATTTCTTCACTCTTTCGAGTTTAATAACATCCTTCGTATAGCAAGATTACCAAAACTCAACACAGTACTCCAAGTGCCTCATCAACGTCCTCTACAACTGCAACATAACTTCCCAACTTCTACACTCAGTGCCCTGACTGATGAAGGCCAGTGTGCTAAAAGCCTTCTTCACTTCCCTGCCTACCTGTGACTCCACTTTCAGAGAACCGTGCACCTGAACTCCAAGGGCCCTCTGTTCCACTACACTCCTTACGACCCTACCATTCACCATGAAACTTCGACCTTGATTTAACTTCAAAAAATGCAACATCTCACACTTATCTATATTAAACTCCATTTGCCATTTCTTGGCCCACTTGCCCAGCTGATAAAGGTTCTGCTGTAATTTCTGAGAACACTCCTCACTGTCCATGGTACCTCCTAATTTATAGTCATCTACAGAATTACTAATTATCCCTTGTACATTCTTAGCCAAATCATTGATATAGATAACAAATAGCAATGGGCCCAACACTGACCCCTGAGGCACTCCACTCGTCACAGACTTCCAGTCTGACAAGGATCCTTCCACTATTACCCTCTGCTTTCTAACATCAAGCAACTGTGTATCCAATTTGCCAGCTCTCCCTGGATTCCGTGAGATCTAACCTTCCAGAACAGCTGACCATCTGGAACCTTATCAAAGGCCTTAGTGAAATCCATGTGGACTATGTCTGCCACCCTATCCTCATCAACCTTCCTGGACACTTCATCAAAGAAATCTTAACAAATTTGTGAGGCATGACCTCCCATGCATAAAGCCATGCTGACCATTCCTAATCAAACCCTGTCTTTCCAAATGCATGTATATAGAGTCATAGAAATGTACAGCATGGAAACAGACCCTTCGGTCCAACCTGTCCATGCCGACCAGATATCCGAAACCAATCTAGTACCACCAGCCAGCACCCGGCCCATATCCCTCCAAACCCTCCCTATCCATATACCCATCCAAATGCCTCTTAAATGTTGTAATTGTACCAGCTTTCACCACTTCCTCTGGCAGGTCATTCCATACACATACCACCCTCTGTGTGAAAAAGTTGCCCCTTAGGTCTCTTTTATATCGTTCCCCTCTCACCCTAAACCTCTGCCCTCTAGTTCTGGAATCCCTGACCCTAGGGAAAAGACTTTGTCTATTTAATCTATCCATGCCCCTCATAATATAAATCTCTAAGGTCACCCCTCAGCGTCCAATGCTCCAGGGAAAAAAGCCCCAACCTGTTCAGCTTCTCCCTATAGCTCAAATCCTCCAACCCTAGCAATGTCTTTGTAAATCTTTTCTGAACCCTTTCAAGTTTCACAACATTTTTCCAATAGGAAGGAGACCAGAATTGCATGCAATATTCCAACAGTGGCCTAACCAATGTCTTGTACAGCCGCAAAATGACTTCCCAATTCCTGTATTCAATACTCTGACCAATAAAGGAAAGCATACCAAATGCCTTCTTCACTATCCTATCTACCTGTGACTCCACTTTCAAGGAGCTATGAACCTGCACTCCAAGCTCTCTTTGTTCAGCAACATTCCTCAGGACCTTACCATGAAGTGTAGATTTGCTTTCTCAAAATGCAGCACCTCACATTTATCTGAATTAAACTTCATCTGCTACTTCTTAGCCCATTGGCTCATCTGGTCAAGATCCTGTTGTGATCTGAGGTAACCTTCTTCGCTGTCCACTACACCTCCAATTTTGGTGTCATCTGCAAACTTACTAACTATACCTCTTATGCTCAAAACCAAATCATTTATGTGAATAATGAAAAGTAGTGGATGCAGCACCAATCCTTGTGGCACTCCGCTGGTCACAGGCCTCCAGTCTGAAAAACAACCCTCCATCACCACCCTCTGTCTTCTACCTTTGAGCCAGTTCTGTATTCAAATGACTAGTTCTCCCTGTATTCGTGAGCTCTAACCTGGCTAACCAATCTCCCATGGGAAACCTTGTCGAATGCCTTACTGAAGCCCATAAAGATTACATCTACCGCTCTGCCCTCATCAATCCCCTTTATTACTTCTTCAAAAAACTCACTCAAGTTTGAGAGACATGATTTCCAACACACAAAGCCATGTTGACTATCCCTTACAAGTCCTTGCCTTTCCAGATACATGTACATCCTGTCCCTCAGGATTCCCTCCAACAACTTGGGCGGCACGGTGGCACAGTGGTTAGCACTGCTGCCTCGCAGCGCCAGAGATCCGGGTTCAATTCCCGCCTCAGGCGACTGACTGTGTGGAGTTTGCACGTTCTCCCCGTGTCTGCGTGGGTTTCCTCCGGGTGCTCCGGTTTCCTCCCACAGTCCAAAGATGTGCAGGTCAGGTGAATTGGCCATGCTAAATTGCCCGTAGTGTTGGGTAAGGGGTAAATGTAGGGGTATGGGTGGGTTACGCTTCGGCGGGTCGGTGTGGACTTGTTGGGCCGAAGGGCCTGTTTCCACACTGTAAAGTAATCTAATCTAATCTAACTTGTCTACTACCAACATCAGGCTCACTGGTCTATAGTTCCCTGGCTTGTCCTTACCACCCTTCTTAAACAGTGGCACCACGTTAGCCAACCTCCAGTCTTCTGGCACCTCACCTGTAACTATCGATGATACAAATATCTCAGCAAGAGGCCCAGCAATCAGTTCTCTAGCTTCCCAGAGGTCTAGGATACGCCTGATCAGGTCCTGGGGATTTATCCACATTTATGCATTTCAAGACATCCAGCACTTTCTCCTGTGTAATGTGAACATTATGCAAGGTGTCACCATCTATTTCCCTGCATTCTATATCTTCCATCTCCTTTTCCACAACAAATACTGATGCAAAATACTCGTTTAGTAACTCCTCCATTTCTGCAGCTCCACACAAAGGCTGCCTTGTTGATCTTTGAGGGGCCCTATTCTCTCCCTAGTTACCCTTTTGTCCTTAATGTATTTGTAAAAACCTTTTGGTTTCTCCTTAATTCTATTTGCCAAAGCTATCTCATGTCCCCTTTTTGCCATCCTGATTTCCCTGTTAAGTATACTCCTACTGCCTTTATTCTCTAAGGATTCACTTGATCTATCCTGTCCATACCTTACATATGCTTCCTTCTTTTTCATAACCAAACCCTCAACTTCCTTAGTCATCCAGCATTCCCTATGCTTACTAGCCTTTCCTTTAACCCTAACAGGAATACTCTCTCTGGATTCTAATTATCTCTTTTCTGAAGGCTTCCCATTTTCCAGCCAGCCCTTTACCTGCAAACATCTGCCCCCAATCAGCTTTTGAAAGTTCTTGCCTAATACTGTCAAAATTGGCCATTCTCCAATTTAGAACATCAACTTTTAGATCTGGTCTATCCTTTTCCATCACTCTTTTAAATCTAATAGAATTGTGGTCGCTGGCCCCAAAGTGCTTCCCCTCTGACACCTCAGTCACCTGCCCTGTGTTATTTCCTAAGAGTAGGTCAAGTTTTGCACTCTCTCATAGGTACATCCACATAATGAATCAGAATTTTTTCTTGTACACACTTAGCAAATTCCTCTCCATCTAAACCCTTAACATTATGGCTGTCCCAGTTCACGTTTGGAAAGTTAAAATCCCCTACCACAACCACCCTATTATTCTGACAGATAGCTCAATTCTCCTTACAAGTTTGTTTCTCAATTTCCATCTTCCGTCTATAATATATTCCCAATAAGGTGATCATATCTTTCTTATTTCTCAGTTCAAACCAAATAACTTCCCTGGATGTATTTCTGAGAATATCCTCCATAAGCACAGCTGCAATGCTATCCCTTACTAAAACACCATACCCTCTCCTCTTTTGTCTTCCTTTCTGTCCTTCCTGTAGCATTTGTATCCTGGAACAGTAAGCTGCCAGTTCTGTCCATCCCTGAGCCATGTTTCTATAATTGCTATGATATCCCAGTCCTATGTTCCTAACCATGTCATGAGTTCATCTGCCTTCCCTTTTAGGCTCCTTGCATTGAAATAAATGCAGTTTAATTTATTAGTCCTACCTTGTCCCTGCCTGCCCGCCCTGACTGTTTGACTCTCTGTTCTCAACTGTACCAGTCTCAGATTGATATCTTTCCCTGGTTTCCCCACAACCCCCCCC
>NC_057715.1:36380320-36400790 GCF_004010195.1 Chiloscyllium plagiosum | reverse complement strand
CCCCATTTGTGACAATGTGCACAATGACATCTGGCTGTTCACCCTTCCACTTGAGAACAGCTACAGAATTCTGAGATGCAGAGGGATTTAGGTGATCTGGTTCATGAGTCAAAAAGGTTAGTATACAGATACAACACATATTCTAGAGGGTGAACAGAATATTATGTTTTATTATGAGATGAATTAAGCATAAAATTACTGATTTTATGCATCAGATAGGGCATTGATGAGATTACATTTCAAATACTGTGTGCAGTTTTGATAAGAAGGAATGTAAACTCATTGGAGGTGAGTCAGAGGAGATTTACTCAATTGATATCTGCATTGAGTGGATTCTCTTTTGAGCATAGGTTGAACAGGATGAGCATTTGTCCACTGACGTTTAGAACTCTGAGAGGTGACTTGATTGAAGTGTACATGATCTTGAAAGGTCTTGATAAGGAGAACATGGGAAGAATCAGTACAGAGCCCTTGTGGGTCAGTACATTTTTTGGCACAATGTTTAAAAATTAGGGGTCACCCTATCAGTACAGAGATGAGGAGAAACATTTTCTGTCAGAAGGTTATGTGTCTCAGGAACTCCACCTCAGAGGATGATAGAGATTGTGTTATTGAATATTTAACACAGAGATGGATAGTTTCTTGTTTGACAAGATAATCAACAGGTAATTAAGAAGGAAAATGGAATTTTATCCTTCATTGCTAAAGGGATTAAGTTTAAAAGCAGTTATGTTGTAACTGTTTAGGACGCTGGTGAGGCCACAACTGGAATACTGCATGCAATTTTGGTCTTCTTACTTGAGTAAGGCTGTATTAGCACTAAATGGGATGCAGAGGAGGTTCACTATTTTAATTCTGGAGTTGACAGAGTTGATTTATGAAGACAGACTCAGTAGACACGGATTATATTCATTGGAATTTAGAAGAATGATGGGTTATCTTCTAGGAACATTTAAAATTATAGGGAATAGATAAGTAGAAGTAGAGAGGATGTTTCCACTGGCAGTTGAAACTAGGACAAGAGGGCATAGCCACAAAATAAAGGAGAACAAATTTAGGACTAAATTGCCGCAGGGGTGGCACAGTGGCTCAGTGTTTAGTACTGCTACCTCACAGCACCAGGTTCATTTCCAGCCTCGGGCGACTGTCTGTGTGGAGTTTGCACATTCTCCCATGTCTGCGTGGGTTTCCTCTGGGTGCTCCGGTTTCCTCCCACAGTCCAAAGATGCGCAGGTTAGGTGAATTGGCCATGCTAAATTGCCCATAGTGCTAGGTGCATTAATCAGAGGGAAATGGGTCTGGGTGGGTTACTCTTCAGAGGGTCAGTGTGGATTGGTTGTGCTGAAGGGCCTGTTTCCACATTGTATGGAATCTAATCTAAAAAAAAACTTCTTCACCCAGGAGATTGTGAATCTATGGAATTCCCTGCCCAGTAAACTAGTTGAGGCTTGTCATTGAATGTTTATAAAGCCAAGATAGATAACGTTTTGAACAGTAAAGGAATTAAGGATTATGGCGAGAGGGCAGGTAGCCGGAGCTGAGGCCATGAAAAGATAAGCCATGATCTTATTGAATGGTGGAGCAGGTTCATGGGGCTGAATGCCGTGCTTTTCTTCTAATTTGAATGTTCAAATGTAATAACTTTCTAAATGCAATAAAATGAATTAAATTTGAGCATCATATTTCATGTTTCCAATGTTTTGATGCTGTTTAAAGAATAAATCTAAATGTAATCCTGAATGCTCTGGGATGGTGTTTTTTATTCTCGGAATTGTAGGTTAGAAGGTGCTCCACAAGCTGTCGTCTTTGATCCTGGAGAACATAATACTTTTTACTTACAAGGATGATAAAACATTATTGATTTCAAGCCCCCAATAAAATATCCTCTGTTTGCTATAAAATATGTCAACACCAGATATACAGATAAGAACTGTGTAATGGCTTCAGTTATCAAGTGTTGTATATAGTAATAATTCTGAAAATATTACTATTGGTGACTACATTGAGGTCCATCTAATTTGTTTCAGGCTATTAATGCTTGAGAAGGGATAATTCAAATGGAAGAACAGTAAAACAAAACATTAACTCTGAAAATGAACGTACTTGCTTGCACTGGAGCTCCATTTTAAAATGTAGAAGATGAATCAGACTCAATGTGTCTCATTCATTGGCTTTGCTGGTTTGTCCTTCTAGGAAAAAGGAACACCTTAGGTTTTTGTAGTTCTGTTTTTGGCCTCCCAATTCCTTAGTAACTATGTTTATGTTATTAAATTATTGCTAATGTGTAATAAATAAAGCTGTATCTGAGAGGACAGCATCTTCCCATTCAATGTCACTTGACAGCACTAATCCCCAGCTACAAACAGCCGTAGTTGGCATGCCAAGCAAATACATTGTCCATTTTAAAATGGTGTTACTTTGTGGCACTTTATTTCAAGATGTTTTGCAAATAATTTGTTTCTTCCTGCTTTATAGTTGACTGCGGTGTCCAAATCCTCATCATTGCATCTAATTTCCGATGTAGGAGACATGCAGTAATGTCCAATTTCTCAGGATAATTCTGTACTCAACCTGTAAGTGTATCAGTCCATTTCTAAGTGGGTTCAATCTTTTCAAAGATTCGTAAATAAATACAAGATTTATTTCACTATTGAAATGAGACTTCTGTAGCCGGTCTTGACGCATGGGTCTAAATTATGCTTTTTGTTTAACAAGCTCTAACTCACAATCTAAGTTTAAATTGTACCATGAATAGCTCTACAGTGGCCAAGGGTTATGGGAGAATAGGCAAGAACATAGAGTTTACACCACATCAGTCATGATCTTATTAAATGGTGGAGCATGCTCAATGGTCCTGCTTCTGTTTCTGGTGCTATTATGTTAAAATAATTATTCCAGGTAACTCAAAACACCCCTTCATAACTTCCTGAAAACTATATTTTTGTGATGTTAGAAGGACCATGAGACTGCTTCCTTATTTCTTAATGCAACAGAACAAAAAGATAAAAACAAACATGTGAGGAATTTGTCATGGACAGAATCTGAAATTATTAAAACATTATATAAGAACAAACAAGTTCATAATTCATGGCTGCATCTTCTAGTGTTTCTCAACCTTAAACAAAGAAGGCACATGCCTTATTGTAAAAATGTACATCAGTCATTGGTTTATTTTTTTTACGATAAAAGATATGACAAAGAACTAAGTGCTGTTATCCTAATCAACTGTAAAAGACCATAGTGAATAGTGGAACTGTTATAAATGTACCCAGTTTCCCTCAGCCTGTTATTGCACATTTCATCTTGTTTTGTGAAGGAGAATGAGAGATAGTTGATGGATCATTGAACAATAGCCATTTTAATTAATTCTGAAAAATAATGGTAGCCTTGGGGCACACTAAGTACTCCAACTAATCATAGTTCCTGTTTTGCAACAAAGGCAAAGGACAAAATGTTTTCATCGATGACAATCTTTTCAAAAGTTTGCTGAGAAAAAATAATTATGTGTTTTCTAAGCCACTGAAGAGGTCTTTGTAAATGTATAATAGGCCTAAATCCCTGAGTGCATTCATTTTACAAGGACTCAAGAACTAAGGCTAAGACCCAGAATTTCACCATGACAGACAACATTTCTTTCAATAGAAAAATGCTGAAAGAACATCCAGTCCAGAACCATTCAACACACATTTCCACGGAGGAAGAAACGGGGAGGATATTGAGGTTTGTATGTGCACAATTCCTGAAAGCAGAGATTTAAATTATCAACTGCTTTGACTGAATTCAGATTTTGGAGTTCCTGGAATTGGGACCTGGAATATAGAGATTAGCCCAGGTAAGACCAGGTTTGTTCTCAATGCATTTCATTTGACAATCCAGGACATTCTTTTGGAGAGGTAAGGTACTACCTTGAATCAGCTCTAAGTTTGGGGGAGCTAGAGTCCTACAGCATGGAGACAGGCCCTATGGCGCAAACTGGTCCATGCTGACCAAAATGTCCATCCACGCTAACCCATGATAAATTGAACTTTTTTGAAGGTAAATTTTCTTTTGGCATTGCAAAAATTAAGCACTCTGGTAAGTAAAATGTGCACAAATTAATCTTTTTAAAAGTTTGTTCTTGGGATATAAGCGTCACTGGCTGAAGAAGCATCCTAATTGTATTGGAGAAGGAAGTACTGAGCTGCCTTCTTGAACTGCTCCAATCCTTGATGTGTGGATACACCCATAGTGCTGTTTGAAAGCAGCTCCTGAATTTTGACCCAATGAAGAAACAACAACATAATTCCGAGTCGGGATAGTGAGTGACTTGGAGGGAAACATGCAGGTGGTGACATTCCATATATTTGCTACTCTTGTCCCTCTAAGTCATGGAGATCAGGGGCTTGGAAGGTACTGCAAATTACTGCAATGTGTTTTGTGGATGGTACATACTGCTGATTCAATGTATTCATTTTGAATAGGGCAAATATTAAAGATGATCAATGAAGTAAAAATCAAATGGCCTGCTTTCATCTGAATGGCGCTAATCTTCTCGAGTGTTGTTGAATCTATGTCATTCAGGAAAGTGAAAAATAGTAAATCACATTCCTGGCTTGTGCCTTGTAGTTAGTGGAAAGCCTTGGGGGACAGGAGATGTGTTTTCTTGTGCCGGAACTTATGGCCTCTGACCTGTTCTTGTAACCACAGCATTTATAATTCAAAGAAGAGTATAGGAGAGAATGGGAAGAGAAGCACCAGTCATACCTAAAACTGATGAAGCTACCAAAGATGACTGCTTGAATACCAAATAGTATGAGCAGCAAGTGATAGACAGGACTAAGGGATTCCACAATCCCTAAGGATCTGAGCTCTTCAGTCCTACCATATCCAGTTGGGAATCTTGATGGGCCATCAACACTCACTGGAGAAGGAGGTTCCACAAATATCCACATACTCAATGACAGGGGAGCCCAGTACATCATTCTAAAAGAAGCCTGAAGCTTTTGCAGTAATCTTCAGCCAGAAGTGCTGGATGATTCAATGCAGGGTCCTCCAGAAGCCCCAGCATCACAGAAGCCAGTGTTTAACTGATTTACTTCATGCCATATGATGGCAAGAAACTGTTTGGAGACACTGGATACTTCAAAAGCTCAGGGTCCTCACATCATTAGAGCAGCAATATGAAATGTTATGCTCCAGAACTTGCCATATCACTTGCCAAGCTGTTCCAATTCAACTATAATACTGACATCTTTCAGACAATGTTGAAAATTGCACACCTATGTTCTGTGCACACACAAAAAAACGCACAAATCCAACCCAGCTATTGCCCTTCAGTCTACACTCAATCGTCAGGAGTAAAGTGATGGAAGGTGTCATAAACTGTACTATGAAGTACCACTTAATCGGAAATAATTTGCTCACTGAAGCCTAGTTTAGGTTCCTTCAGCACCACTCAACCCCTGATTACATTATAGCCTTGATCAAACCATGGACAAAAGAGGCAAATTCCAGAGTTGAGGTTAGAGTGACAAACTTTGACATCAAGGCTGCCTGTTATAGCAGTACAAGATATTGGTAAGGCCACATTTGGCTTACTGCATACACCTCTTACTGCATACAATCCTGCTACAGGAAGGATGCTATTAAACTGGAAGGAATGCAAAAAAAATTACAAGCACATTATTGAGACTGCAAAGTTTGAGTTATCAGGAGAGGCTGGGCAGTCTGGGACTTATTTCCCTGGAGTGTATGAGGCTGAGGGGTAATCTTACAAAGGTTTATAACATCATGGGGGATAGAGATAAGGTGAATTGTCAAGGTCTTTTCCCCAGGGTAGGGAAGTCCAAAACTAGAGGGCATGGGTTTAGGGTAGAGATGAAAGATTTAAAAGGAACATTTTCACAGACAAGGTAATGCATATATAAAATGAGCTGCCAGAGGAAATGATAGAGGCAGGCACAATTATGACATTTAAGACATTTGGACAGGTAGCGGATAGCAAATGTTTAGAGGGATACAGGTGAACTGCAGACAAATGGAACTAGTTCAGTTCAAGAAAGCTGGTTGACGTGAATGAATTAGGCAGAAAGGCCAGTTTCCATTCTGTATGACTCTATGACTGTGTGGCATCAAGGAACCCAAACAAAACTGGAGTGAGTAGGAATCAGGGAAACGTCTCTGCTGGTTGGAGTCATACCTGGCATGAAGGAAGACGTTCATGGTTATTGGAAGTCATTTTAGGGTTCATTACTTCTGTAATTAATTGAAAATCTTTTGTTCTTGTAAATCATTTTTTTAAAATGGTGGTTGTTTGGCAGTATTCAGAGCAAAAGAGGCCTTCAATTGTCCTGTTTCTCTTTAACTGGCTTGTTAGTTAGCTGGCTCCTAACACTGAGAGCAAGAGATTCCTTTTACCCGCAACACATGTGTGACTACTAAATGGTTGTTTAACTGTAAGCTTGACAGCATGCTAACATTCAAACCCAAGTGCACCCTGGTGCACATGAATCTCAGTTAACTAGAATTCCTTCTTCCATGAGCATACACAGACAAAGATGGTATTTGGGTTTAATTCCTTCTTCTCATATTCCTGAAAGATAAATCATAAACAAAAAGCTGCTTCTTCTATAAAGGTAAAATAGCTAGCCTGCTCATTATCCTTTCTTGTTATGTCTCTTTGACTTTTCTTTTCGGGTCTCCGACACCCAAGAGGTGCAATATTCTACGGGTAACACACAGGACATGCTAGATAGTACTGAATTTAGATCCAGCGTCTGTTGTGTCTGGCCAAGGCCTTTGTTAAAAAAAATAGAAAACACATCTGGAATTTTTTAAAAAATGTCCATGAGACTTTAGTGTTCTGACTTGCCATCATAACTTCTCTAAGAAGTGACTTTTCACCCTTACAATTTCTCACCTCAGCCTAAACTGCTTGTACATCATGGTTTCCTGAAATTAGGCCATCCCTTTTCATTGTGCTGATAACATCATTCATTATCAGAGCCACACCTTCATGTTTTCCTGATGTCCTGTCCTTCCTAAATGCCTTATACACATCAATATTGAAGTCCCAATTTGTTTTATCCTACTGCCAATCTCCAGTATGGCTATCATATTACCACTGATCTAATTCCATTTGCATCACCAATTCATCAGTATTGGTTCAACTATTCTGATAAAGAACATTTGTTTTTGTCCTTTTACTGCTTTTGTATTTCTTACCTTACCTGTTCATTTAGTCTTAGATTTATACTGTTCACCCCTTGCTGTCAAGGCCTGTTTATCATTCCCCATACAAATAACCTTTCTCTCTTCCCTGTTCTCTAATCTTTGATTTTCTCAAATGTTTCTCTCACCTTACTGTTTAGTATAAAACTCTGTCCTTCCCTAGGTATGTGGCATACTGGAAAATTGACAACTGAATGGGCAATGTCATTTGTCAATTTTGCAAGGGTATAATCATTCAAGCACAGCAGGTCAGGCAGCATCCAAGGAGCAGGGGAATCGATGTTTAGGGCATAAGCCTTTCTTCAGGAAGAAGGGCTTATGCCCGAAATGTCGATTCTCCTGCTTCTTGGATGCTGCCTGACCTGCTGCACTTTTCCAGCAACACATTTTTCAGTTCTGATCTCCAGCATCTGCAGTCCTCACTTTCTCCTATAATCATTCAAGGTCGCTACACTCCTTTCATTCTAGTCTTTAATGCATCCCTGAATTTAATGCACCCCTCAATGCTCTACCATTCCACTGTTTCAATGCTAAGCTGTGGAATTTTGTCCCTAATTCTCTCTTCTCTATCAAGATGCTCCTCACAACCTATCTATTTAACAAAACAAAAAAACAGTGGTGGAAACTCAGCAGGTCTGTCAGGTCTTGTTGAAGAGGAAACAGAATTAAAGTTTCAAGCTGCGTGACTCTTCTGATGAAACATTATCTCTGTTTTCTCTTCGCAGATACTGCCAAACCTGCTAAGTTCTCCCAGTGATTTGTTTTTTGTTTATATCAGATCTCCAGCATCTGCAGTTTTTTTGCTCTATTGTACCTTTTTGACCTGTGCTTTGTCCTGATCGCCCTTTTGGTAGCTTGGTGGCTAGGTAAATACAAGTTGCTGTTATTGGATGTGGGCATTGAGTTCACAAATCAAAAGGAAAGTAATAGCTTAATTTTCTTTTCAGCACAATGTGAATGTATTCATTCCAGTGGACTGTATCTTCCGAGTAATTAAAAAATGCATCACAGGTTAGGTGGAGCAATTAAATAGAATGGATTTGATCTGTGAGTCATATTTTATGCAACATTGCTCTAAGGCATCATAACATTGAAGAAAAATGATAGGTTAATATGAACATTATTATGTAGAAAGAAAATTCTTCATATCAATATTTAATCACATAGCTATCCATGCACCAGGTTTTTAAATCGATAAAAAATGATGAAAGCAATTAGCCCTTTAAGTTTCATAAAGTTCAAATTTTCTGATTTCACATCAAATTCACTGAAACTAAAGTATTATGACCCAGATGACAGAATTGACAGGGGCACAGGTTAAACCAATTTAATAATTAATTTAATAAATCAATTTGTTCCTTTAACAATCAAAGTAAATTTCAAATTTCTGTGACTAGTATCAAATAAAATTGAAAGAAATGATCTTTGCACCAAAGAAACCTTTGTACAGCCTTTGATTTTGTTAAATGGTGATTTTTGCATATGTCTAGAATGTGAAGACTGTAGGGTAAGATGGACTTGTTTCTGTTGAATCACTTCCATAGAGTATTTTTGTTCTGGATAGTCAAGGTTGAACTGCCACATAAGGCACTGAACTGCTTTTTAATTCCTTAATTAAATATGTAATATTTCTAAAGAGGTGTAATGTTCACACCATCTTCAAATGGAACACTGTGGTGTAAAATAAAAGTTAAAATGTATTGTTGGATTTACTAAAATACTGTAAAGGAATGAAAAACAACATCTTGAAATTTTGTCTGTGTTGTCAAAAAACATTCACATTCTTTGAGGCAGATTGTTGTCTGGTCAGTGGTGGCCTCAATAACATGCTGGGATAATCCCACCTCAGACCTTTAGGGGAGTTCCAGCAAGGTTTTAGGCCCATTATGCAGCTATTAAATTGCTAAAGTTGTTTTAAAGATCAAGAGCTCATTTTGAATCTGAGATCTGGCTGCTCTGCTTGAAGGAATGGAAGCTATTGGGGCTGCATTGAGGACTCTGTAAGTGGGCATGTGGGTAGTTGGTGAGCAATTTAATAGCTGCATAATGGGCCTAAAACCTTGCTGGAACTCCCCTAAAGGTCTGAGGTGGGATTATCCCAGCATGTCAGTGAGGTCACCACGGACCATACAACAATCTGCCTCAAAGAATGTGAATGTTTTTTGACAACACAGACAAAATTTCAAGATGTTGTTTTTCATTCCTTTACAGTATTTTAGTAAATCCAACAATACATTTTAACTTTTATTTTACACCACAGTGTTCCATTTGAAGATGGTGTGAACATTACACCTCTTTAGAAATATTACATATTTAATTAAGGAATTAAAAAGCAGTTCAGTGCCTTATGTGGCAGTTCAACCTTGACTATCCAGAACAAAAATACTCTATGGAAGTGATTCAACAGAAACAAGTCCATCTTACCCTACAGTCTTCACATTCTAGACATATGCAAAAATCACCATTTAACAAAATCAAAGGCTGTACAAAGGTTTCTTTGGTGCAAAGATCATTTCTTTCAATTTTATTTGATACTAGTCACAGAAATTTGAAATTGTATTGTAGCCACTGTCATAGTAATTAGTACCAGGAAAGGAGGATCCTCCATGAGCCACTGAGTGCTTGATTAAGAGACCACATGAACAAAGGTATGTAGGGAAATGCCAGGTTTTAGCAGGTGGTCTCTTCATATGATTATGGGCTCAAACATTCCAGGTAAATTGACAATACGAGCAGGGACAGCTATGAACCTATGGGAAATGCATTCTTTCAACTTTGCTGCTCCAATAGACACGGCAGGAGGTAAAGGGGATACAAAACCCAACTTCCCTCATCATTTTCCAGGCATGCCCCTGTGCCTCACTTAATATACTGTTCTTGTAAATGCCATCAAATTCAACCCCTGGGATTAGCATGTCACACTGGAATGTGTTCGATCAGCTGAACTCAATCTGTTCTCAGCATGGTATGAATAACCTTTCCTTTTGTATTTAATGTTGGCAATCAGGTTCTAGATCCAAAATGAATGGGTCCAGTTAGTCAAAGTTTACCTGAAAGAAGTACCAGAGTCTCTGCATAGCATAGAATAGCACTAAACAATGTTTGCAACATTAAGTTAAATAGGTTTATGGTGATTAACTTAAAAAAAATGGTTTAGTTGCATTTTTGAAGAGTTATCATGATTGCCTCTTTAAATAAGCATTAAAGTTCAGTCATTAATGCCTCCAGGGCCATTTCATGATCCTGAGAACTCTCCCCTAGATTGGTGTCCTATTTCCTTTCCATAGTTTTCCATCAGTATCATTCAGTAGCACCCAGTAATATCTTGCCCATTCAGAAAAGGAAGCCTTTTTTTTTAGGCCGGGACATTAGCTGGAACAGATGCTGACCTCAGAAGCTCTTAGGCTTTTTTTTGAAGCCAGCAGCTTGAGTTATGCTGGGCTGCATACTGCAATAATTTAAATGTGAAGGCAGCAGGACCACAGGTGTGAACAAGTCACAAAATATGATTCTCATGCTCTTGTACAATGGCACATCCAAATATTTAGCTTAAAATGTTACAACTTAATATTAATTTCTGTCCAATCAACGTTCTCAAGGCAGGCACAGAATGAATGTAGAGTAAATCTACTTCTGCACACAACTGAGGATGTTTTGATTAACATTTCTAAAGGACTGATTCATTTTCAATTGGAATACTGTATCCAATTCTTGTTTAGGAAGAATGTTTAGGCTGTAGAGATGGCACAGAAATGATGTAGTAGTATGGTTCTCTAGAGTAAGGACCTTACTGATGTGAATAAATTGGAGAAGGTAAGGCTACTCTCCTTTGAAGAGAGAAGACGGAGGGGAGATTAGATAGATGTATTCAAAATCTGAGCAGGGGAGATAGGAAGTCATTGTTCCCATTAGTGGAATGGTTGAGAACCAGAAGGCACAGAAGTAAGGTGAATGCTAAAAGCACCGAAGGCTATTTGAGGAAACATTCCTTCATGCTGTGTGTAGTTAAGATCTGTAATGGAGGTAATTTAAATTGTGGCCTATTGAAGGGAATTGGATAAGCACCTGAAGAGATAAATGTTGCAGCATAATGGGAAAGGGCAACAAAGTAAGACAGACTAAATTGGCCTTGGAGAGAGCTGACAAAAACAACAGCTGAGTGGCCTCATTCTAGGAGTTACCATATGATCATATAATTCTTTGAAATTCAATATTTATGACATATCTGTTTGCTCAGTTTCTTCCAATGATTCTTCCCAAGGTACACTATTAATACCATTAAGCACCACACAGACTGGTCATTAGTTCTAGACCAGTGAGACTCCACTGAAAGAAAATAATTTAGGATATTTTTCTATCCTTTGTATCATAACAGATAACTGCAACTCATTAATAAAGTGACTTTAGGTCTTATAATGATCCACTTAGCCCCAGAGCACACTCTGCCACAATCACCTTTGCAGTAACCAGCAGTTGCTGCAGAGATTTAAAGTACTGTTTTAAACTTCTCCCGGTTTAACTGAAAACCATTCCTTTTGTTGTAGGCTCTGGCTTCAGCCTGTTTCTGATTTAAAGGGGTTTGATTTTTGTTGTGTGCTCAAATCTTTTTGGCAGCCATTTACTCCCTTAGCAACAAGCTTTACTGTCATAAGTTTATTTTTCGTCTTGCCTTACAAAGATTAAAAAGAATGAAGATTTAAAAATATCTTTACTGAGCATATGCATTAGGAACCATGTCATATTGATTTCAGATCACATGGAACTGGGGCTAAGATTTTAAGATTCCAGAGATATCCTCTCTTAACATTGCTTAAATATATTGCTGCTTAATGATACTGATGGAAAGCTAAGTAAAGGAAATCGGACACCAATCTAGGAGAGAATCCTCGGGATCATGAAATGGTTCTAGAGGTATTAATGACTATGCTTTAATGCTTAAAGAGGCATCATAATAGTTTTTCAATAAAGATTGTCAATGTACACTCAACTTAGTGTAGACCTGATCTTACTATACAGAGGAGTCAGCAACTGAAATGCCAATAGTCCTTCTCTATTTCAAGTGTCACAGTAGGTCACTCACATCTAAAAGCTGCTCTATTGGAAGGTAGCTAAGAGAACAGACATCTGAGCTTCCCCATTGACATTAAACAATGTCACTTTTACTAAATGGTATACAATTAATTATTAATATGCAAAGATCATGCTGTTCATTTGCAAATCATTGAACTAAAATTAAAATCATGAGTGCTGGAAGGATTTGCACCACTTCTGAAGTTGCTAGTCTGACATATTACAACAGTCACCCAATGTGTAGTCAAGTTAACGTTGCTGCAAAAAGCTTGGAAATGGTTGTGTATATTCAAGCACTTAAGCTAAGAAAGAGCTCAGCTTTTCACACTACTTTCCATAATAGAATAATGAAATTAAACCATACAAAAGGAGGCTGTCAGTCTGTTATGTCCAACAGGCAAGTCAATTACTCCTATTTCCCTGCTCACTCACTATAGCTCGGTGACAATTCTAACCAGAATTTCCTGAATAGCCTTTAGAGGTATAAGTTATTATGCAAAAGACTTATCTTTGAGACGACTACTTGTGGGTATTTGTTCTGTCAGTAGGAGTATATCCATTATTTCTAACTCGGCACTAAAGCATTCTTTCCAAACAATTTTGAAGCTCTTCTTCCTTCTAAGGAACTTAATCACATTGCAGTTCTCTGGAGTTTTCTTTATTAGTGGAATTTGGAATATATTTTAAAGAACTGGATCTTTTGGAATTTTTGACTGTGGGTGTTTGACTTTTTCCATCAATGGATTTAATCAAATGGATAGAGTTCGTTATAAGAAAGTTTCCACATGGCAGCAGAGGATACAGACTGATAGGTCAAACAATGTTTTCTTCTTTCTCAAATGTTCCTGTGCCTTACTTTTCACCCTTTTCAATATAATTAGCTTGTTTTTGGCTTGCTGTCACTTATCCTCAGTCTAACTCTTATAGAAATGATTCCCATGATTTGGAGGTGCTGTGCAGGGAAAACAAAACAGGGAATTGCTAGCAGACAGAAACAACCATGTTAGGTTTTACTTGTGTTTACTCTGGCATGCATTTTTTTGTATTATTAGTTTCATCAGGTTTCACCATTTAATGACCCAAATGGTTATAATTCGATGATTGTCAAATTGGCTACATGATCCTGGTGAGCATTAATTTAAAGACAATTTGTGCCAAGGTTCAATGCTTCTTGTAGCTAACAGGAGTAATAACGTATCTCTATCACAGTGGCATCCTGGCCATTAACAACATCTTACTGTATTTGGCTCAAGTAAACAGAATGGGAAATGAATTTAGAAATTTTAAGAAACTGTAGAGTTCAAACACTTATAAGGCGATCTCTTTGATCTATTGCTGGATTGCTAACTTTTTTTCCATAACTAACCATTTATGACTCAAAGATAGGTAGGAAAGTATTTTAAGAGGAGGACAACAAGAGATTGCAGGTGGATATGGCTAGGTTAAATGAGTGACAAAAAATGCTTCCAGGTGAAGTATAGATAGACCAAGTGCAAAGTTGTTCAAATTGGAAAAAAAAAACAAAATATTAAACAGAGAATGAATGCAAACTTTTGAAGTGCTGATTTGAGAGCAGGAATAAACTATTCAGCCTACTTAGCTTTTCATTAAAGTCATGACTGACTTGATTGTAGTCTCGAATCCACATTTCCCCCTCTCCTGATAACCTTTCAACTTCTGTTTAACAAAAATCAACCTACCTTTGTTTTAAAAATATTCAAGGAATATTCACCTTATTCTCAGGAAGAGAGGTCCAGAAACTCAGGACACTTGCGATATATTTTTTGCCTTATCCGGTCTTCAAGTTAGCAAATACTGAGTTTGAAGCAGCATTTCAGATATTTAGGTGCTTGGGTTATAAAGTTAGCATTCAGATGCAGTACAAGAGGAACTGAACAACAAAGGATGTTCTGCTTTGGTTTATACAGGATATTGGGAAGACCATATCTTGAATACTGAAAGCAGTTTTGCTCTCCTTATTTAATGAAGGATGCAGTTGAAGCAGTTCAGAAGGGATTGACTGGATAAATATCTGGAATTATTGGATTGTCTTCTGAGGAAAGACTGCAATGTTTGGGTTTGTTTTCCTTCAGGTTCAGTGGAGTGGCTGGTGATTTGATGGAAGCTTACAAAATCCTGAACGGCTTTGACAAGGTAAAGGTGGAAAAGATGTTTCTTGTTCCTAGTCAGTCCAGAACTAGGGTTATTAAACAAACCACAATGAGTCCTTAAGAAGGATGATGCCAGACTTAAAACATTAATTCTGTTCCTTTCTCCATCGATGCAGTGACACTGGCTGAATTTCTCCAGCATTGTCTGTGTCTGTTTCAGAGCCGGGGGTGTTTATTTTTAAAATAGGGGTCACCCTTTAAGGATAGAGATAAGGAGAATTTTTTGTCTCTTAGTGGGCTGTAATCAACTAGGAGAAAGTGAGGACTGCAGATGCTGAGGATCAGAGTCGAAGAGTGTGGTGTTGGAAAAGCAAAGCTGGTCATCAGCATCCGAGGAGCAGGAGCATCGATGTTTTGCGCATAGACCATTCATCAGGAATGGGTTATGTCCAAAACATTGATTCTCCTGCTCCTCAGATGCTGCCTGACCAGCTGCGCTTTTCCAGCTCCACACTGTTTGACTCTTAATGGATTGTATAGTGTTAAAATTTTGTCTCAGAAGGTGATGGTGATCAATTTTTAAAAAGGTTATTTGGGGTAAGTGGGAATGTGGAATTGAAAACACTAACAGATTACTCATCCTCTTATTGAATGGCTAAGCAATGCTGAGGGACCAAATGACATAATTCTGCTGCTAATTTGAATGTCTCGTGTGTTCATGTTTCAATTACATGGACTTTCTTTCAGGAAGGCAGGGGTATTCTCTGGGCATCATTTTGCTTCCATCTGGAGAGATTAAAAAGAGACACTCAATGACTTTTATTGGTGACTGCAGTTGAAGGTCACAAAGAACATGCATTTCATAAATAAAAACAGCCAAACTCTGACTGACAAGATGAAAATAAAATCTAATCCTATTGAGTCATGAATATCTGCAGTTGACTTTTCCGACATGGAAAGGGTGACAGAGGAGATCACACATTATAAATTGAGTATAAATTTAGAAGAATGGGTTCTAGTTACCACTTGTAGGATCATGTCCTTTCTTAGCACTCTTTAAACTAAAATCTATCGCAATGAAAAATTGCACGTTAACTTGGGCATTTACTAAAATGCAGCTAACATTTTATTTTAAATATTAACTGAATTTAATCTTTCTTGGTGAATTTCCAGTTTATAAGGTGAGTGCTTGGAGGATTCTTGAAAGGAGGTTTACCAGGTTTTCTTTATCTTTGGAGGTCTCATGATAATCTATCTTTGCTTGCCCTCTATATTTTACATTTATGCTGCACCTTGCAGACATAAACTTCTGATGCCAAACCCAACGCTACCATCACTTCTCCCAACCTTACCAATGGTTTTGAATTGTCAACCTGTTTGTCTGGCATCCACTACTGGATGAGCAACAATTTCCCCCTGATTAAATATTGGAAAGATCATAGTGTCCTGAGATTCTACTGCAGATTCTTTCCTTTACCATTGAATCAACCCCCTGCTCCTCAGAGTTTGGCTGTTTTAATTTATGAAATGCATGTTCTTTGTGACCTTCAACTGCAGTCACCAGTAAAAGTCATCTAGTAAGGCCGAACCAGATTTCTTACAAAATGCGTCATGTTTCACCTGATTTGTGGTTCAAGTCTACAACCACAAAGATTAGTTATTTCAACCTTTGTAACCATCTGTTTCTGTTCCTGGCTCAGCTGAACTGCTGCTCAAATCCTTGTCCATGCCTTTATTATCTCTAAATTTGATTATTTCAATGTACTCCTGGCTTGTCATCCTGATTCTACGTTCTATAATCTTCACATCAGCCTTGCCTTCACTGCCTATGTCTTAACTCACGTCAAGTCTAGTCAACTCACATCAACAATTTGCTCACTTGTTTAGTTAAGAAACATTCCAATTTTAAAATTCTGATTTTCTTATTCAAATCTTTTCTTGGCCACATGCACCTCTATTTCTGCAACTTCTTTCAACCTCCAGTTATCTGAGATATCTACAGTCTTTCAGTTTTGGCCTTTTGTCCAGTTGTGATTTTATTTGCAGCCAATTAGGTACCTGTACAGTCAGCTGCCAAGGCACTTAACTTTGGAACTCTCTCTCTGAACCTCTCCTCTTCTTTGCCTGGCTTTTCTCATTCAAGACACTTCTTAAGGCATACCTCTGACTAAGCTATTGCAATTTCACCTGTGTGTATTCACCAGAAAGTTGGGAAGTTGTTTCTACAAATTAGAATATTGATTCCCAATGATTTGCACTTAAAAATGAACTAAAATGTTTGTTGACAGTGTCTGCTGAAACATTGTTAAAGGCTTTGTTTTCTTCTTCCACGAAGCTAGACTTGCCTCAAGACACCACTGAGATTTTTTTTATTTCTGAACCACTGCAATAAAGTTCTGAGTATCTGGTCTGGGATTCATAATGGGTATCCCATGGTCTTCAATTTTATTGAATGAAGAGGAAGCAGAGTTAATTGCTTTAATGAAAAATGAGTGAAAAGTTGAGAATGTAATGCGTTAATTCCACCCCCATAAAGGAGTTACATGCTGCGCAAAAGCTATAAGATCTTACTGAGGCATCATGTTGGAAAAGTAGAAAGACTCAGTAGGGAAATGATGTCTGTTAATTTGAGAACATGCAGCCAAGATCATTTGCCAAGGTAGTTGTTTTTTTTTAATTCTTTCATGGGATGTGGGCATCACTGGCAATGTCAGCATCTGCTGCCATTCTCCATTTGGCACTGGACTGACAGCTTGCTCAACCATTTCAGAAAACATAAAATAGTCAAGAATATTGTTGTGAATCTGGAATCACTTGCAGTCTAGACTGAGTAAGGATAGCAGATTTCCTTCCCTAAAGAGCTTTAGTGATGCAGATAGTTTCTACAACAATCCACGATAGTCTCATGGTCACCATTACTCAGACTGATGTTAAACTTCATATACAGTAACTGAATTCAAATTCCACTTAATTCCTGTATCTGTTAAATTTACAAGTGACAAGCCTGTTTCAAGCCATTATTGGAAGTCTGTGTGAGATGACCCACAGTGCCAAACAAGTACAGATTTATCAGTTATATGTACCTCTTCAAAGGGAATCATTTGAGCTCAGTTGGCTGGATTGTTGGTTTACAGAACAGTATGATATCAACAGCGTGGGTTTGATTCCCATCACTGGTTTGAGGTTACCATGAAGGACTCCTAATCTCAACCTCTTCCCTTGCCTGAGGTCTGGTGACCCTCAGGTTAAATCACCACCAGTTGTTTTTCTCTAATGAGAGAGCAGCCCCTATGGTCTGGAAAGACTATGGCAACACAACACCTCTTCAAAAGGGCTGGAGAGAATAATCAAATCTAGCATGAAAGAGTCATTTTGTGATTTTACTTTAGGTGCAATTGACGCACCAGTCTGCTCTCTGCTCAAACTCCACAAGATTACCTACTGGTCCACTCACTGCCTGGACTACTTAGTAGACTGGTTGGAACTTTGCAGTTCCACATTGCAGTTTAATGTGGATAAATGTGGATAAATGTATGGTTATCCACTTTGGTGGCAAGAACAGGAAGGCAGATTACTACCTCAATGGAATCAATTTAGGCAAAGGGGCAGTACAGAGAGATCTGGGTGTTCTTGTACACCAGTCAATGAAGGCAAGTATGCAGGTACAGCAGATAGTGAAGAAGGCTAATAGCATGCTGGCCTTCATAACAAGAGGAATTGAGTATAGAAGCAAAGAGGTGCTTCTGCAGCTGTACAGGGCCCTGGTGAGACCACACCTGGAGTACTGCATGCAGTTCTGGTCTCCAAATTTGAGGAAAGACATTCTGGCTATTGAGGGAGTGCAGCGTAAGTTCACAAGGTCAATTCCTGGAATGGCGGGATTACCTTACACTGAAAGACTGGAGCGACTGGGCTTGTATACGCTTGAGTTTAGAAGACTGAGAGGGGATCTGATTGAGACGTATAAGATTATGAAAGGATTGGATACTCTGGCAGCAGGAAACATGTTTCCACTGATGGGTGAGTGCCGAACCAGAGGACACACCTTAAAAATATGGAGTAGACCATTTAGGACAGAGATGAGGAGAAACTTCTTCACCCAGAGAGTGGTGGCTGCGTGGAATGCTCTGCCCCAGAGGGCAGTGGAGGCCCAGTCTCTGGATTCATTTAAGAAAGATAGTGGAATCAAGGGTTATGGAGATAAGGCAGGAACAGGATACTGATTAGGAATGATCAGCCATGATCATGTTGAATGGTGGTGCAGGCTCGAAGGGCTGAATGGCCAACTCCTGCACCTATTGTCTTTTGTCTTAACTTCAATTTTGTTCATAGATTAACCCTTTTAAATTCATTACCTTATACAGCATATGTTATCACTATATGTTTGGAAACAGATGTTATGTTTTCAGTCAAATTTGTCTAGTGTTGGCAAATAGTTGAAAAATCAGAGGGGACCAAGGATTGAGCTTCAAGAGGCAGCAGAGACAACAATGCAGGAGGTAGGTAGAGAAGTAATTTCAGATGATTCTCTGGCTAAAGCTAGATAGATAAGAACAGAACCAAGAGCAGTCCATCTACATGTCCAGCAGTGGAGTAATTAGGGGTGGCTCAGTGGTTAGCACTGCTGCCTTGCAGCACCAGGGTCCCAGGTTTGATTCCAGCCTTGGACGACTGTCTGTGTGGAGTCTGCACATTCTCCCCGTGTCTGCGTGGGTTTCCTCCGGGTGCCCCAGTTTCCTCCCACAATGTGCAGGTCAGGTGAATTAGCCATGCTAAGTTGCCCATAGTGTTAGGTGCAATATTCAGAGAAAGATGGGTCTGGGTGGATTACTCTTCAGAGGGTTAGTGTGGACTGGTTGGGCTGAAGGGCCTGTTTCCACACTGTAAGTAATCTAATCGTATCAGACCAGGCTGGTTGTTGAATAGCATTAACAGCTACAGACAGATCAAAAAGGATAATGAGGAAGATTTCAGACACAAAGGATGCTATTTATGTCTTTGATAAGTTTGGGAACTGTGACAGTGGCAGGAACTTGATTGGTAAGATTTTGTATCAAGTCTGGGAATGATGACAAAGATGTGACAGACAGTAACACATTTAAGCACATTGGAGAGAGAAGGGAGATTGTGATATATATGTTATTGTACCATATCCAAACAGCAGAGGTCCCATTATGGATCCCTGTGGAACACCACTAGTCATGGACCACGAGCCTGAAAAAGACGCTTCCACCACCACTCTCTGCCTTCTATAGGAAAGCCAGTTCTGAATCCATGTAGCCAGGTCACAATGGATCCCATGTAGCTTAATCTTCTGGATGAGCCTACCATGAGGGACCTTGTCAAAAGCCTTACTAAAATCCATGTCAACAAAATCCACTGCTCTACCCTCATCAATCTTTGACTATTCCTCAAAAAATTCAATCAAATTAGTCAGACATGACCTGCCCCTATCAGAGTTTTCACCATCCCTCCAGACCTCCCCCTCACTGAGGACGAACGATCAGTCCTCAGCAAAGGACTCACCTTCATCCCCCTCCGTCCACGCATCAATGAATTTAATACACTCCGTGACGTCGAACATTTCTTCCGCCGCCTCCGCCTCCGAGCTTACTTTCACAATCAGGACTCCCGCCCATCTTCCGAGGACCCCTTCGCCCACCTCCAACACACTGGATCCACCTAGACACCCCACGCTGGCCTATTACCTGCCCTTGACCTCTTCATTTCCAACTGCCGCCGGGACATTAACCGCCTCAACCTGTCTACCTCCCTCCCCCACTCCAACCTCTCACCCTCACAACGCGCAGCCCTCCAATCCCTCTGCTCCAATCCTGACCTCACCATCAAGCCAGCGCACAAAGGGGGCGCAGTGGTAGTCTGGCGCACTGACCCCTACATCGCTGAAGCCAAACGCCAACTCGAGGACACATCTTCCTACCGCCCCCTTGACCATGACCCCACCCCCCATCACCAAACCATCATCTCCCAGACCATACAGAACCTCATCACCCCAGGAGATCTCCCACCCACAGCTTCCAACCTCATAGTCCAGGAACCCCGCACTGCCGGTTCTACCT
>NC_057715.1:36366832-36379496 GCF_004010195.1 Chiloscyllium plagiosum | reverse complement strand
ATTTTTTACAAACCCACCGACTCCCACAGCTACCTGGATTACACCTCTTCCCACCCTACCTCTTGCAAAAATGCCATCCCGTATTCCCAATTCCTCCGCCTCCGCCGGATCTGCTCCCAGGAGGACCAGTTCCACCATAGAACACACCAGATGGCCTCCTACTCTAGAGACCGCAATTTCCCTTCCCACGTGGTTATAGATGCCCTCCAACGCAACTTGTCCACATCCTGCACCTCCGCCCTCAGACCCCACCCCTCCAACCGTAACAAGGACAGAACGCCCCTAGTGCTCACCTTCCACCCTACCAACCTTCGCATAAACCAAATCATCCGCCGACATTTCCGCCACCTCCAAAAAGACCCCACCACCAGGGATATATCTCCCTCCCCACTCCTTTCCACCTTCCGCAAAGACCGTTCCCTTCGTGACTACCTGGTCAGGTCCACACACCCCCTACAACCCACCCTCTCATCTTGGCACCTTCCGCTGCCACCGCAGGAATTGCAAAACCTGTGCCCACACCTCCTCCCTCACCTCCATCCAAGGCCCCAAAGGAGCCTTCCACATCCATCAAAGTTTTACCTGCACATTCACCAATATCATTTATTCTATCCGTTGCTCCTGATTAGGTCTCTTCTACAATGGGGAGACTGGCGCCTCCTAGCAGAGCGCTTTAGGGAACATCTGCGGGACACCCGCACCAATCAACCACACGGCCCTATGGCCCAACATTTCAACTCCCCCTCCCACTCTGCTGAGGACATGGAGGTCCTGGGCCTCCTTCACCGCCGCTCCCTCACCACCAGACGCCTGGAGGAAGAACGCCTCATCTTCCGCCTTGGAACACTTCAACCTCAAGGCATCAATGTGGACTTCAACAGTTTCTGCATTTCCCCTTACCCCACCTTACCCCAGTTCCAAACTTCCAGCTCAGCACTGTCCCCACGACTTGTCCGGACTTGTCCGACCTGCCTAGCTCCTTTTCCACCTATCCACTCCACTCTGCCTTTATTCCTGATGAAGGGCTTTCCTGATGAAACGTCGATTTTACTGCTCTTCGGATGCTGCCTGAACTGCTGTGCTCTTCCAGCACCACTAATCCAGAACCTGCCCCATATCAAGTCATGCTGACTCTCCTTAACTCAGAGAAAGTGAGGACTGCAGATTAAGGGCTCATCATCAAAACATTGACTTGTCTGCTCATTAGATCCTGCCTGATCTGCTGTCCCAAATTAAACTATGATTTTCCAAATGTGCGTAAGTCCTATCCCTAAGAATTCTCTTAAACAGCTTCCCAACTGCCCATGTGAGACTCAACGGTGTATAGTTTGCTGGATTAACTGTATTTCCCTCTTTGAACAGAGGAATAGCATTAGCTACTCACTAGTTCCCTGGGACCACTCCAGTGGCTAATGAGGATACAAAGACCTTGATCAAGAGCCCAGCACTCTGCTCTCTTGCCTCTCTCAATAACCTGGGATAGACAACATCAGATGCTGGGGACTTAACTGCCTTGATGCTCTTTAGGAGACCCAACACCACTTCTGTTTTAATCTCAAAATGCTGTTATATATTAGCATGCTCCATACAAATTTCACTATCCTCCATATCCTTCTCCTGGGTGAATGCTGACGCAATGTATACATTTAATATCTCACCCACATCCTCTGCCTCCAAGTTCCATCCTTTATCCTTGAGTAGCCCAATTTTCTGCCGAGTTACCATCTTGTTTTTAATGTATATATATATAATGCCTTGAAATTCTCTTTAACCATACTTGCCAAGGTCATTTCATGGCTCCTTCTTGTTCTCTTAATTCCTTGTTTGAGCTCTTACCTGCTTTTGCTATATTATCCTCATGGATCTTGTCTGATTTTAGCATCCTAAATCTTACATGTGCTTCCTTTTTCCTTTTGACTAAATGCACAACCTACCTCGTTATCCAAGGGCCCTTTACCTTGCCATCCTTGCCTTTCCTCTTCATTGGGACATGCCAGTCTTCAACTCTCATCAACAGGTCTTTAAAGAATCCCACCATTTCAACTGTGGACTTGCTTGATAAGAGCTCCTCCCAATTAAGACTATCTAGCTCCTGCCTACTACTGACGTAAATTGCCCTCCCCTAATTTAATGCCTTGCCACAAGGACCTAACTTATCCTTATTCATAGCTATCTTAAAACTTAAGCAGTTGTAATCACTGTTTCCAAAATGCTCTTCCACTGAAAGGTCAGTCACCTGGCCAGGCTCATTAGCCAATACAAGGTCCAGTATGGCCCCTCCTCTACTTGGACTATCCACATACTGTTTCAAGAAACCTTCTTGGATTGCACTTAACAAATTCTGTCCTGTCTAAGCCTTTTGCTCTAAGGGAGGCCCAGTCAATATTGAAAAAGTTAGAACCATCCACATTGACAACTGGTATTTGTATCTTTCCTAATCTGCCTGCATATTTGTTCCTCAATGTCGTGGTAGCTGTTGGGAAGCCTATAGTATAATCCTATCAGAGTGATTACACCCATCTTCTTTTTGAACTGCACCCATATTGCCTCAGTGGATGAGCCCTCCAGTATATCCTCTCTGAATGCAGCAGTTACATCCTCCCTGATTAGCAATGTAATTCCTCCATCTCTTTTACCTTCCTCTCTATCTTATCTAAAACAATGAAACTCTGGAACATTGAAAAGCCTGTCCTATCCCTCTCTCAACCAACTGCTTTTAATCATTTGTATAAATGATTTGGATGTGAGCATAGGGGATATGGTGAGTAAGTTTGCAGATGGCACCAAAATTGATGGTGTAGTAGACAGTGAAGAAATCATGAGGGGCAAGGTAAGGGGCCCTTGGATAACGAGGGAGGTTGTGCATTTAGTCAAAAGGAAAATGGAAGCACATGTAAGGTTTCGGATGCTAAAATCAGACAAGGTCCATGAGGATAATATAAAGAAAGCAGGAAACAAGGAATTAAGAGAACAAGGGTAAATAGACAAGGTCTTTTCCCTGGAGTAGGGGAGCCCAGAACTAGAGGACATCAGTTTAAGGTGAGAAGGGAAGATTTAAAAGGCACCTCATGATTTTATAAAACTCTTTCAGGTCACCCCTCAGCCTCTGATGCTTCAGGGAAAATAGCCCCAGACTATTCAGCCTCTCCCTTTGGCTCAGACACATTGTCTATAGCCAATACCTTATCAACATGTGAACAAGGAACAAGAATAGACCACTTGGCTCTTTAAGGAGAAAGTGAGGACTGCAGATGCTGGAGATCAGAGTAGAGAGTGAGGAAAAGCACAGCAGGTCAGGCAGCATCCAGGGAGCAGGAGAATAGACATTTTGGGCATAAGCCCTTCATCAGGAATGAGGCTTGTGGATCGTGGGTGGGGGGCTGAAATGGGAGCATGCGGGTTTTGGGGAAGGTAGCTAAGAATGCAATAGATATAAGAAGATGGGGGAGAAAGAGATAGGTGGGAGAAGAGGGTGGAGCGGATAGATGGGAAAAGTGATGGACAGGCCAGGAGAGCAATGCTGTGTTGGAGGCTTGGGACTAGGATAATGTGGGGGGAGGGGTAATGAGAAAACTGTTGAAATCCACATTGATGTGGTTGCAGGCTCCCAAGGCGGAATATGAAGCATTCTTCCTCCAGGCGTGGGGTGGTAAGGGTTTGGCGATGGAGGAGGCCGAGGACATGCATGTCCTTGACAGACTGAGAGGGGGAGTTGAAGTGTTCAGCCATGGGGTTGGTTGGTGCGGGTGTCCCGGAAGAGTTCTCTGAAACGATCTGCAAGTACGCGTCCTGTCTCTCCGATGTAGAGTAGAGCACATCAGGTGCAATGGATACAGTGGATGACATTGGTGGAGATATAGGTAAATTTCTGTCAGATGTGGAAAGATCCTTTGGGGACTTGGACGAAGGTGAGGTGAGTGGTGTAGGCACAGGTTTTGCACTTCCTGCGGTGGCAGTGGAAAGTGCCGGGAGTGGGGTTTGGACTGGTAGGGGATGTGGACCTGACAAGGGAGTGGCGGAGGGAATGGTCTCTCTGGAATGCTGATAGGGGTGGGGAGGGAAATATATTTCTGGTGGTGGGGTCCGTTTGTAGGTGGCGGAAATGGCAGAGGATGATGCGATGTATGTGGAGGTTGGTGGGGTGAAAGGTGAGGACGGGGGGATTCTGTCCTTGTTGTGTTTGGCGGGGTGGGTTCAAGCGTGGAGGTACGGGAAGTGGAGGAGATGTGGTGGAGGGCATGATTGACTACTTGAGAAGGGAAATTGTGATCTTGGAAGAAAGAGGGCACATACATTCGGGACACCACCTCCAAGATATTCGGTTCCCCAGCCCCTAATGCCTCATCTTTACCATGGACATCCAGTCCCTGTACATGTACATCCACCATGACGAAGGCCTCCAAGCCCTCCATTTCTTCCTCCCATGCCGTCCCAACCGGTACCCTTCTACCGACACCCTCATCCACCCGGCTGAACTGGTCCTCACCCTTAATGACGTCTCCTTCCAATCCTCCCATTTCTTCCAAATCAAAGGGGTTGCCATGGGCAACTGCAAGGGACACAGCTATGCCTGTTTCTTTATCAGATACGTGGAACAGTCCATCTTCTGAAGTTACACTGGCGCCACCCCCATTTGTTCCTCTGCAAATTGATACTGTATTGGCACTACCTCATGCTACAATGAGGAGATTGAACAGTTCATCAACTTCACTAACACCTTTCTCCCTGTCCTCAAATTCACCTGACCTATCTCGGACACCTCCCTCCCCTTCCTGGACCTCTCCACCTCCATCTCCGGTGACCGACTAGCTATGGACATCCCTACAAGCCCACCAACACCCACAGTTATCTCGACTACATTTCCTCCCATCCTACCTCCTATAAAAGCGCTATCCCTTATTTCAAATTCCTCTGCCTCTGCTGTATCTGTTCCTAGGATGATCAATTCCTTAGAAAATCCCAAATGGCCTCCTTCTTCCAAGATCAAATTTTCCTTCCCATGTGGTCGACAATGCTTTCCAGCACATCTCCTCCACTTCCCGCACCTCCACCCTTGAACTCCACCCCTCCCAACACAACAAGGACAGAAGTCCCCTGGCCCTCACCTTCCACCCAACCAACTTCCGCATACATCGTATCATCCTCCACCACTTCTGATACCTACAAACGGACCCCACCACCAGAGATACATTTCCCTTCCCACCCATATCAGCATTCCAGAGAGACCATTCCTCTGCCATTCCCTCATCAGGTCCACCTCCCCCACCAGTCCAAACCCCACTTCTGGCACCTTCCCCTGCCACTGAGGACGTGCAAAAGCTGTGCACACCATTCCCCTCACCTCTGTCTAAGACCCCAAAGGATCCTTCCACATCTGACAGAAATTTACCTATACCTCCACCAATGTCATCTACTGTATCCGTTGCACCTGATGTGGTCTCCTCTGCATTGGGGAGATAGGATGCCTGCTTGCGGACTATTTCAGAGAACATATCTGAAACACCCAGACTAACCAACACCATGGCCATGGCTGAACAAGTCAACTCTCCCTCCCACTCTGTCAAGGATATGCAGGACCTGGGCCTCCTCTTTCGCCAAACCCTTACCACCCAATGCCTGGAGGAAGAACACCTCAGATTCTGCCTTGGGACCCTGCAACCACACGGGATCAATGTGGATTTTAACAGTTTTCTCATTTCCTCTCCCTCCACATTATCCCAGTCCCAAGCCTCAAACTCGATACTGCCCCCCTTTCCCATCTATCTGCTCCACCTCCTCTCCAACCTATCACCTTCTCCCTCACCTTCATCTATCAGATTCACAGCCACCTTCCCCCGAACCCACGCCCCTCCCATTTATCTCTTGGCCCTCTGGCCTACAACCTCATTCCTGATGAAGAGCTTATGCCCGAAATGTTCATTCTCCTGCTCCTCAGTTGCTGCCTGACCTACTGTGCTTTTCCAGCACCACACTCTCCACCTGGCTTTTCCACCTTCTGCCATTGAATGAAACATGGGTGGTCTGATTTTTAGCTCATCTCTACACTCCTGCAAAACCCCTGATAATCTTTCATCCCCTTGGTATTCATTCCACCAGATTTTGAGTCTCTGTTCCCATTGATCAGTGAATTGTGATGAACCTGATAGGTTATGATATATTCTTAAAGAAAAAAATGTTAAGCAAGCTATCCTGAAGCATTTTCGTTGAATCTTGGGACATAAGAAAGGAAACTTATGTGTACATTTCCATTGGATGCCACCACATCAACAGATTGTTTCCATGAGTGAAAGAAGAAGGTTTGGACTTTGAAATGTGAGTTTACTCAGAGAAATATTTATCCATTGTCATGATGTCTAATTCAACCCTTTAATGTCTCTGTTAATAGTTGAGACTAAAGATACTTCAGACAAATTCATGAAACCTTGCCCCTCAGAAGCACATGCCAGCAGTGATTATGAGAAACAGTGTTCTCAGTAATGATTGGGGCCCATGGGGAGCACATCACAAGATAACATTGATTTTCTGTTTTCAAAAGAAAAGGATGGAACAGATCTGCAGCTTAAGAAAATACACGTTCTATGGATTCTGCTTCCCTTGGAAGCATCCAGTAATGGGATAACATAAGCAGGAAATTAGGAACATTGTTAGCACAGATATCTGCAGCTAATAGCTGAGAATCTGTGACCATCTTAGAAAACCCAACACACTCCATAAACCGGATAAATAAAAGCAAGCTGATGTTTATTCAACAAAGAGAACAAAAGAAGCTTGGACAAACCTATTGAGAGCATTACCTAGAAGTGTTTCTTATCTCTGAATAAAAGAGAACTGAAATCAAACCTTGGACAAGGGAATTCAAGCTTAATGCAATGTGGAAACCAAAATGATTGCAAGCTCTTTTGTCGATACTATAGACAAAGTGTGAGCGCTGAATGTATGCCGCTAAAATTTTAAGGGCTCATTTAAGATTTTAAATGGAATCCTCATCTTTAATGTTCCAAGCCACTTATCTAACCCAAACCTCCCTCTCTGGGAGTAGGCCGCAGCTCCACACTCATGGTGGTTAATGCAATCTTAACTCATTCTGCACGCCAGACTTCAATCCTATGCTAAATTGCTTATGAGTGAGAGAAAGATTTCCAAGAAGAAGAAGCAGCTCTATCAGAATTGATTCATGAAGAGACAACTCTAGGAAATCAATTAATTGTTATAGTTAAGCTGGAATTTTATCCGTAATGTGCTGAAATGAACTTTAAATGTAAGTGATTGACAAATTTATCAAAACTGTTAACTGCAGCTATATACTAATCTTTGATTTTTGAACTATCTTATCTTGTATTAGCACATTCTTTCTCATGCAAAGCTACTGAGCTACCCCACCTTACTTTGTGTATGTTGTTTAAAGTACAATCTAAAGTACCTATGAGCAAACTTCAATGAAAAGCAGGAAGATTCCGCAGAAAGTATATACAGCAGGGAATTGAAAAATTTAACGCAGAGGCAAAGGGAGATTACAAAACAAATTACTAGGTGACATTAAGATGAACCATAAAACAATTTATGTACATATAGGATATTGCTTCCACTAGCTATGCAATTGTGAATTCAGCACAAATTTTAATTTAAAAGTGTTCATTTTGAAAATAATTTAACTCTCTATTTTCTGCTCAAGGACATTCACATATTGCCAAGTGCAACATCTGTCACAAACAAATACACCTGTGCAGTCTGTTAAAGCATTTATTTATAAAATTGCTTTAAAATATTCCTTAATATATTTAAGGTCGATAACTTGCTTGATTTCAACTCAAACAGTAGGATTGAGCCTTCAATAAAAGTTAGAATTATGAATCACAATTGTCCACATCTGAATAACTTAATTTTACTGGAAATGAGCAGATAAGACTATTTTCTAGTGATAATGATGTAATCTGGTCAGTTCCTAAGTAAATTAAAAGAACAGGCCTTTTTTTAACAAAGCGTTTGCTGACACCAGTGATCCTATTACAAAAGCCAATGTGCACACTCATGTCTGACTTTTTTAACACTGCATATGTAAAACCAATTTAAAAAAAGGTTTTAAGTTCTAATTTGTTTAATCCTTTTCTTATCTTTACCGATAAACACCTTTCATTTAGATGTGCTTATTACTCTTTATTCAAACACATTTGACAGATTTCATTGCTAGTGTGCGTTATCTTTATGTGTCAGCAAGTGCAGCCTTAAAAACAAACATCCAAAATATTGGAGAGCACGTTTATTAATGTTCCAGCATTTTGTAAATCCAGCTTAATTTTTAGAACATTCGTGAACACTTGCAAATTAACGCAATTAGGAGAATGCCTAATGATAATTAATTCAACTTGGGACTGTGACCAGTTTTATAACTAAGTTGGGCCCATAACTTTCTTGAAATAAACATGAAAATTATTTCAGTTTCTGAGGAGTTACAACTTGTGCTGAGCATTGTGCAGTTATCAGTGAACATCCCCACTTCTGACCTTAGGATGGAGGGATGGTTTTGATGAAGCATCTGAAGATGATGGGACCAAGGATATTATTCTGAGTGACCACTGCATTGATGTCTTGTAGCTGATATGACTGACCTCAAACAAACACAAGAATCTTTCTTTGTGCCAGGTATGACTCCAAACAGCAGAGAGGCATGCCCCTAATTCCCATTGACTTTTGTTACAACTCCTTCGTACCATTCTAAATGTTGTCAAAGTGTCCTTAATGTCAACGGCAGTCCCTTTCACTTCATTTATGGAATTGAGCTCTTTCATGCATTTTTGGACCAGGATAGAAATAATCACACTTGAGTCTCAAGTGCTGGAGCTTTATCAAGTATTTTTCTTGCTGTTCTCCATGTTGTTTGTTGACCAATAAACTCAGCACATGACACCAGTGCAGCACTGAATGTGGCACCTTAAGATATATCTTTACATTATGATTAATTCCTTGCTCTTTACAAATAACATAACAATATAACTTCCCTTTTGCTCTAAATATGCAGATATACATAGTGCCTCTATATCAATTTTGAGAGATAATGATCTCTCCTCTGGTTTAATGGTTGTTCTAATAAATTTACATCGTTTCCCATCCAATGCTAACTTAGTTTCCTTAAAGTGCAGTGCTAGAACTATGGAGAGCTGCCATCAATGTCCGTGCTGTGGATTTTCTTGATGTTACTTTTCTTTGCATCAAACAGACAAACGTATAATCATAGCTTTGCATAAGGATGCAGTTTTGGTCAAGCAAAAGCTGTCCACTGGAACAGAGTAGGGACAAGCCATTTTAACAAAAGAGTTCTGGTCACCCTATCAAAGGTGATGAGGTGACAGTGATACCAACTGAGGAATTCCAAGCACACTTGCTTTTGCAAAATTGGATATGGTTGATTACCTTTTGCCATTGGTAGTTTCTGAAGTCAAGATATTTATCATCTTTCAGTTTATTGTTTTTTAGAATTTCGTTTTCAAGAAAATTTGAACAAAGCTAGTGTAATATTCTTCAATGGAATCTTCCTGTTTTGTCTGTTGCTAATCTACTTCAATTTTTTTTTTATTTTAGAAACTTGACCACTCTCTTGTAAAAGAAAGTGAGGACTGCAGATGCTGGGGAGTCAGAGGCAATGTTCCTAATGAAGGGCTTCTGTCTGAAATGTCGACTCTCCTGCTCCTCAGATGCTGCATGACCTGCTGCGCTTCTCCAGCACCACATTCTCTTGTAGGCCAAGGATCTTCTGCAGCCATTATAAAACACTGCAACCTGGCTAATTGAAAATTGTTTTTTTTTAAACCAAAAGTTTCAGATATTAAATTAGTCAATGTGATTGAAGACTAATATTACAGACATATATTACGTCTTTATGATAGTGTCATGACATTTTGCATTCTGTTCTTTTCAGTTCAGTGACCTTTCTGTCTTTCTGATTATTTTGTATACTCATTCATGGCATTTTAAACACTCTGTATCTGGACTCAGCTTTCTTCTGCTCTTAAATTTTGTCAGCTTTCTCACAAATGAGGACGTGTCCCACTCTAGCTTTCTTCTCAGATTCATAAGCAGACAACCAACTTTTGTTTTTATTGAAGTCATTTGTGAGTGTGACCAAGATACAATATATCTCCCCAATCTTTTGTAGGTCCCAGTGTGGCTATTTATGCAGTCAACCCTAACCCGAACTCAACCATCCTCTGAGAATCACAGAGTCACGGAGCAAGGAAATGGGCCATTTGACCCATCATGCAGATGATGGCTCACTGAAGAATTAGCCAGCAGACTGCCTGTTTTCCATGAGGACAATAGTGATTGAGTTAGCAACAATAATCAATGTAATTGTTATTTGCATTAAACATCAGTTAACTGCTGATTACACAACTTATCACGTATCCCGTTGGTGTCAGACCCACAACTGGTGCATCCAAAGAAGTGGCAAGTGTTTCTGTGGAGATGTCAAATTTTGAAAGGCTGTTTAATTTTAACTTTTAATTAATAACATTATTAAATGAAATTAAAACATCAGGCTGCTTGTATAATAAATGGATATGATTTGTGATGTTTTTGTTTTTTTTTAATGAGTTCTACGTGTTAGAGTTGCCAATTAGATAGTTTAATGTTACAGATGCATTCATTACCACTTCAAAATAAAGTCAACAGCAAGTTCCTTATTGCTGTTGACATCAGTGGATCATAAAAGTACTTCCAATAAGTACAGAAAATGTCATTACTTCTCTGTAGCTTTCTTGCCCTTTGCTTCAATCCACAGGCAGTCAACACCCTGATGAATTAACTTAGGTTCCAATGTGTTCAATTATTACTGAGCCATGATGCAAAATATGTGTTACATATTCCATATTTAAGTGCTAATGAAAATGCAATGGAATTTATTTTTCATGTCGTCATTAATTTATCATCTTATCCACCGGACTTGAAGGTGTGTGACACCCTACCCTGTCATTTTGTTATATGATACTTTTAGTGGATACATCTTTAAGTAAGGACATTAACTGTGCGCAGTGTTCCAGATGTGGTTCCACTTCATGACAAAATGTTCCTATTTTTATACTACATTCTGCAATTGCACACAGTCCCTGTTGGATGCATTTCCTGTAATAAGTGGGAATTTTCAAACTTCCCATTGTGGCTTCTTTAATATTTGGGCTGCTTTGGAGAAAGGAGCTCGCCTCTTTGCACATCAGCACCACTTCAGAAATATGCAGCTTTGCTGATGTCAGTATACCCTCACAACAGGTCACTAATATCCCATTGCCTTTCGTGCTCCTTGAAATCTACTCTTCCGCCATGTTTGCAATTACTTTTCTTTTTTGTTTTTCATACATTGAAGACGCTTTATACATGCATGGTCCGTTTCCATTTCTGTCACCAGGTTTCATTTGCCAGTTATGCTGAGGCTTTCATAGCCATCAGGCTGTGGAACTGAAACAGAGTCAGGACTGGATTTGAACTCTGATCCCATTGAAACCACCCAGTTTCCCCAACTCATTTGTTTTTGTTTATTCATTTATGGGATGCGGGTGTAGTTGAAACGGCTAGCATTATTGCTTATCTTGAATAGTGCAGCTACTCACTGGGTTGTGTCAGAGGGCCATTAAAAGTCAACTATGTTGCTAATGATCATAGAATTGTCAAATCCCTATAGTGTGGAAACAGGCCATTTGGCCCAGCATGTCCACACCTACTCTCTGAGGAGGAACCCACCCAGACCCATTCCCCGACTGTTATTCTATATTTACACCTGACTAATGCGTCTAACCTACACATCCCTGACCACTATGCGCAATTTAGCTTGGTCAATTCAACTAACCTGCACATCTTTGGACTGTGGGAGGAAACTGGAGCACCCGGAAGAAACCCACGCAGACACAGAAGGAATGTGCAAACTCCACACAAACAATTTTGGAATCGAACCTGGGTCCCTGGTGCTGTGAGGCAGTAATGCTAACTAAGCCACCATGCCACCCTGGAGTCATATGTCATCCAGACCAGATAATGACAGCAGGTTTCCTTCTCTAAAGGACATTGAACCATTTCAGTTTATGATAATTGTTACTCGTTTCACAGCTGCAGTTGCTGAAGCCAGCTGTTTATTCCCTTTTTATTTAATTAGCAGTATTTAAACTTTCCAGAAGCAATAGTGACACTTAGAATTTGTATCTCTGAATTGCAGGGAATCCCTACAGTGTGGAAACAGGTCACTTGGCCCAACAAGTCCACACTGACCCTTCGAAGAGTAACCCACCCAGACCCATTTCCCTCTGACTAATGCACCAAACACTACGGGCAATTTAGTATGACCAATTCACCTAACCTACATATCTTTGGATTGTGGGAGGAAACCGGAGCACCCAGAGGAAACCCATGCAGACACAGGGAGAATGTGCAAACTCCACACACAGTTGCCTGAGGCTAGATCTTTAATATACTGTTGGAATATTGCGTGCAATTCTGGTCTGCTTCCTATCGGAAAGATGTTGTGAAACTTGAAAGGGTTCAGAAAAGATTTACAAGGATGTTGCCAGGGTTGGAGGATCTGAGCTACAGGGAGAGGCTGAACAGGCTGGGGCTGTTTTCCCTGAAGCGTCAGAGGCTGAGGGTGACCTTACAGAGGTTTACAAAATTATATGGGGCATGGATA
>NC_057715.1:36349312-36366718 GCF_004010195.1 Chiloscyllium plagiosum | reverse complement strand
GGAAGTGGTGGAGGCTGGTACAATTGCAACATTTAAGAGGCATTTGGATGGGTATATGAATAGGAAGGGTTTGGAGGGATATGGGCCAGGTGCTGGCAGGTGGGACTAGATTGGGTTGGGATATCTGGTCGGCATGGACGGGTTGGACCGAAGGGTCTGTTTCCATGCTGTACATCTCTATGACTCTATGACTCTATGACTCTATGTTGCTTTGTTTTGCGTATTGTATCTGTAGAGATCAGTGCTCAAATGAATGCTAAACAAAATGCAATATACAGTTGGAGCTGCTCTTTCCCCTCACAATATATAAAATTATTTGGCTTGTTACAAATAGATTGCAAGTTTGAAAACAAATCACCGCCTGGCCAGAACATTTTCATCCATCTAAGCAGTGGGAGTACATTTCCCTTACTCCCTCTGTTTGTGAACTCTGATATTGTAAGGACTACAACAACACTGTTGGACAGTTAAACCAGAAAGACCGTATATGCAACACACTCATAGACATGGGGTAAGGGAGGGGGAATATTTTGCAGGGCAGAATGATGGATGTGGTCTATATGGACTTCAGTAAAGCATTCAACAAGGTTCCCCATGGGAGATTGGTTAGCAAGGTTAGATCTCATGGAATACAGGGAGAACTAGCCATTTGGATACAGAACTGGCTCAAAGGTAGAAGTTTGGATACAGAACTGGCTCAAAGGTAGAAGACAGAGGGTGGTGGTGGAGGGTTGTTTTTCAGACTGGAGGCCTGTGACCAGTGGAGTGCCACAAGGGTCAGTGATGGGTTCACTACTTTTCATCATTTGTTATAAATGATTTGGATGTGAGCATAAGAGGTATAGTTAATAGGTTTGCAGCTAACACCAAAATTGGAGGTGTAGTGGAGAAGTGAAGAAGGTTATCTCAGATTACAACGGGATCTTGATCAGACGGGTCAATGGGCTGAGAAGTGGCAGATGGAGTTTAATTTAGATAAATGCAAGGTGCTGCATTTTGGGAAAGCAAATCTTAGCAGCATTTATACAATTAATGGTTATGTCCTCAGGAGCATTGCTGAACAAAGAGATCTTGGTGTGCAGGTTCATAACTCCTTGAAAGTGGGGTCGCAGGTAGATAGGATAGTGAAGAAGGCATTTGGTATGCTTTCCTTTATTGGTCAGAGTATTGAGTACAGGAATTGGGAGGTCATGTTGCGGCTGTACAGGACATTAGTTAGGCCACTGTTGGAGTATTGCATGCAATTCTGGTCTCCTTCCTATCGGAAAGATGCAGTGAAACTTGAAAGGGTTCAAAAAAGATTTACAAGGATGTTGCCGGGGTTGGAGGATTTGAGCTATAAGGAGAGGTTGAATAAACTAGGGCTTTTTTCCTTGGAGTGTCGAAGTCTGAGGGGTGACCTTATAGCCTTTCTGGTTTAACTGTACAACAGTGTTGTTGTAGTCCTTACAATATCAGAGTTCACAAACAGAGGGAGTAGGGGAAATAGTAGGGGAAACTGCTTAGATGGATGAAAATGTTCGGGTCAGGCGGTGAGAATAAGACAGCGATTTGTTTTCACGAGGGGCATGGATAGGATAAATAGACAAAGTCTTTCCCCTGGGGTGGGGGAGTCCAGAATTAGAGGGCATAGGTTTAGGGTAAGAGGGGAAAGATATAAAAGAGTCCTTAGGGGCAAAGTTTTCATGCAGAGGGTGGTACGTGTATGGAATAAGCTGTCAGAGGAAGTGTTGGAGGCTGGTACAATTGCAACATTTAAAAGGTATCTGGATGGGTATATGAATAGGAAGGGTTTGGAGGGATATGGGCCAGGTGCTGGCAGGTGGGACTAGATTGGGTTGGGATATCTGGTCAGCGTGGATGAGTTGGATCGAAGGGTCTGTTTCTGTGCTGTACATCTCTATGACTCTATGACAAGCACACTTGCAAACATTCGAAAGAAGAAATCAAACCAAAAACAAGGTCTTCAATTGAAAACGGTGGCCCAGATTTTCTGATGGCCGGGCTATTGTTATTCCAGTCTGGGTGGGAGTTTGCATTGGGACCTTATGGAATTATTTTAACAGATTGTACATCTAAAACCCTCCAAAGACATCCATTTAAATCAGAGAATTTGGAAGGTTCCAATGAGTTTAAGTAAAGAGTTCAGAAAATGCTAGTTTTACTCTTGAGAAACTATTCAACTGTACCTCAGCTTATCTCACATATCTCTCCACTGCACATCCCACAGATCACTTACACTTCCAAAATCCTCATGCTAGGCCTGCTATCCTTGACCCCAATACACCAAGGATGATCTTTTCTGTCCTGTTGGATATACCCCAAGCAAATCACCTTCATCACACTCCTACAACCAAACCTGTCCCAGTCTGATATCCAACTCCCGCTGGACCCAATTTCTCTCACAGACACTGACCTACCAAAAACTGCATCCCTTACCTGGAGAAAATGAAGTTGCATGGGGTCCAGGATGTACTAGCTAGATGGATAGTGAACTGGCTGGGCAGCAGGAGACAGAGAGTAGTTGTGGAAGGGAGTTTCTCAAAATGGAGAACTATGACCAGTGGTGTTCCACAGGGATCCATGTTGGGACCACTGTTGTTTGTAACATACATAAATGATCTGGAGCAAGGTATAGGTGATCTGATTAGCAAGTTTGCAGATGACACTAAGATTGGTGGAGTAGCAGATAGTGAAGGGGACTGTCAGAGAATGCAGCAGAATATAGATAGATTGGAGAGTTAATCAGAGATATGGCAGATGAAGTTCAATCCTGGCAAATGCGAGGTGGTGCATTTTGGAAGATCCAATTCAAGAGTGAACTACACAATAAATCAAAAAGCCCTGGGGAATATTGATGTACAGAGAGACCTAGGTATTCAGGTCCATTGTTCCCTGAAGGTGGCAACCATCGGTAGAGTGGTCAAGAAGGCATATGGCATACTTTCCTTCATCAGATGGGGTATTGAGTACAAGAGTTGGCAGGTCATGTTATAATTGTATAAGACTTTAGTTCAGCTATATTTAGAATACTGTGTATAATTCAGGTCATCACATGACCACCTGGAGAGGACACAGAGGAGGTTCACCAGGATGTTGCCTCGTATGGAGAGAGTGAGCTGTGAAGAAAGGTTGAGTAGGTTAGGATTATTTTCATTAGAAAGACAGAGGTTGAGGGGGGACCTGATTGAGATCTATCAAATCATGAGAGGTATGGACAGGGTGGATAGCAAGAAGCTTTTTCTCAGTATGGGGGACTCAATTACTAGAGGTCACAAGTACAAGGTGAATGGGCAAAGGTTTAAGGGAGATAAGTGTGGAAAGTTCTTTATGCAGAGGGTAGTGGATGCCTGCAACGCGTTGCCAGTGGAAATGGTAGAAGCAAGCACCGTAGCGTCATTTAAGATGTATCTCAACAGATACATGAATGGGCAGGGAGCAAATAACGATCCTTAGAAAATAGGCAGCAGGTTTAGGTAGAGGATCTGGATCAGCACAGGAGGGCCTGTTCCTGTGCTGTAATTTTATTTGTTCTTTGTTCTTTGTTTTTTGGTCAGCTTGGCACCTTGAATCCTAGGATCCTACCCATCTGGCACCATAATCTTTACAAACTTGGCATTCTACCCATCTCCCAGCCTTCCCATGCCCAGCTAGCATATTACTTACCCAGACCCTTAACCCTTACCCACATGGCACCCTACCCCTTCCCAGGTGGGACCCTATTTATCTGGCTCCTTACCCACTACACATCCTGCCAATCTTGCATCACAATCCCCATCCACCTGGCATCCTACCCAGATGTTACTTACTTATCCACATCCTACCCTCTGTCACAATTCTCTTATGTAGCTGGCATTCTATTTACCAGGTACTGTAATAATTCAGGAAGCCAACTGGAAAGGAAAGTCATTTATTGTTGAACGCCAAACTGGAGCCATTACTCATTAGATTCATGGGCTTGTACCAGAGCTGAAAAATGTGTTGCTGGTAAAGCGCAGCAGGTCAGGCAGCCTCAAAGGAGCAGGAGAATTGACATTTCAGGCATAAGCCCTTCTTCAGGCTTATGCCCGAAACATCGATTCTCCTGCTCCTTTGATGCTGCCTGACCTGCTGCGCTTTTCCAGCAACACATTTTTCAGCTCTGATCTCCAGCATCTGCAGTCCTCACTTTCTCCTAATGGGCTTGTACCAGCCCAACACACAGAGTTCTGCAGATCCATCCATGTCTTTGCTTTTTTTTCATTCCCCGAAGGTTTATTACACACAACTGAACATTTTCCTTCCCCCATCACCAAATTACAGTGCTTTTGTTTTCAGCTATTAATTACCACCAGTACATCACCCATGTTTCCTATTACGTAAATTACATGTAAAGCCTGTATAAAGTGAGGTGAGGGAGAGGTAAGGAGAGGGGAAGGGGGCTACATGAATTTGGAAGGGCAAGTTAAAGCACTGTGGTGCTCACCTCACTGTGTTTTTTTATATATCCAGAAGTGCTCTTACACACAACTGAACGTTTCCATTTTCCCATCACCTAATCACCATGACATTTTTATCTCCATCTATTAACAGCTACCAAACAATCTCCAGTGCAACCGATCAGATATTTACATATAAAGCCCTTTAAAGGACAATGCAAACCATCAAAAATAAGGGAAAGATAGGAAGAGTGGGAAGAGGTTTTTTATTTGGCTTTTTTCAAATCAACCTGTTCAGAGATATTATTAGAGATGTCTAGAGCAGTGGATCATCAATGCAGATGTCCCAGTCCAGGGGTAGGAATACTAATACAACTGCTTTTTAATTTAAAAAAAAGTATTTCTTATTTACTTGAATCGATCATTCACCTATGCCATTTACAGGCATTTCAGCTGTTTTTTTAATTAACCTAGTTTTCCAATCAACTTGTTCAAAGATATTATTATACACCTATGGAGCACAATGGAGTTGAACCCAACCTCCCACCCCAGATGTAGGGGCACTAAACTGCACCCCATAACTTCTTCTGGGCCTGTGTTTCTTTTTTTATTAACCTATTTTTCTAATCAACCTGTTCAGAGATGTTATGACACACCTCTGGAACAGGTTTATCTTGAAACCTCCCAATCTAGAGGTAGGGATTCTACCACAGTGCCACAAAAGGATCCTATGGGTCTGCTTTATCCTATCACTCTAATCAATCTGCTTAGCAATATGATTACACATCTCTGAGCAGGCGATACCTGAACCCAGGCCTCCTGCTCCAGGGATAGAGACACTACCACTGTGCTACATGAGGATCCTCTGGATCTACTTTCTAAAGGGCTCAGGTGATGAGTTTCAGTTTGACAAGCCATTACCTGTTGCCAAGGGAGGTCCACAAGGAGATTAATTAGTGATTCCCATGGGCCTTGTAGCGATTATTACATGCATACAACCCACCTCCCATCCTAGTAATCTGGCATCTACCACCCTCCTCATTGGCAATGGCATATGGAGTTTAATATAGATAAATGTGAAGTCTTGCATTTTGGAAAGTCAAATCAAGGTAGGAGTTTCATGGTGAATGATAGGGCATTAAGGAGTGTAATGGAACAGAGGGACCTTGGAGTTCAGGTGCACAGTTCTCTGAAAGTCGAGTCATTGGTAGGGCAGTGAAGAAGGCTTTTGGCATACAGGTCTTCATCAGTCAGCGCACTGAGTTGGAAAGTTATGTGGCAGTTATACAGGATATTGGTGAGGCTGTACTTGGGGTATTATGTTGAGTTTCAGTCATCTTGCTACAGGAAGGATGTTATTAAACTGGAAAGGGTAGAGAACAAATTTACGAGTATATTGCCAGGACTCAGCAGTCTGAGTTATAGGGGGAGGTTGGACAATTAGGATTTATTTTCTTTATAGTGTAGGAGACTGAGGCAGGATCCTATAGATGTGTATAAGATCATGAGAGGCAGGGATAGGGTGAATGTACTCAGACCTTTTTCCAAGGTTGGGGAATCACGGACTAAAGGGCATCAGCTTAAGGTTAGAGGGAAAAGAATAAAAGAGAACCTGAGGAGAATTTTTATTACACAGAGGGTGGTACGCATACGGAGCGAACTGCCAACGGAAGTGGTTAAGGTGGGTACATTAACAGCAAAAGACAGTTGGACAAGTACATGAATAAGAAAGATTAGAAGGATATGAGCCAAATGTAGGGAAATGGAGTTAACATAGTTGGATATTTTGTTTGGCATGGACCATTTAGGCCAAAGGGCCAGTTGCTGTGCTGTAGGACTCTATGACTCTATGACTCTATCTGGCGCCCTACTCTCTCAGCCCCCCAGCACCATACTTGTCTTCTGTAGTTATTATTTGACAACAGTTGTCAAAGTGCTGTAAGGACTTTTAAATTTCAGAATATGGCAACTGACCACTATGGAAAGGGGGCATGGCTTGTCTTCCCCTGATAATTCAGAACTTTGATAAGGCTTCAAGATGAAAGTAAACTCAGCATTTCTGAAGGTGCTGTGATCAGAATTTCTTCTCACAAACATGGACCTCATTTCTTTCATGAGAAAAGGTCAAGTGAGGCTGACACTCCTCAGAAAATCTAGCCTTAGGCTTGTACAAATCAGTGAGAGATATCCATTTATCAAAGTCTTTGCTTTTAAGGTGGAATCCAGATCTGGAGTTGGCAGCTCAAATGTCCTTTCTGGAGGTTGTTGATTGACGAGTCAGCAGTTCAGATGTCATAGACAAGTTGTTCTCTTTAAAAATCTGTGTGAAGGTCTTGTAAAGAATAATGTCAATATTTAATTTGGGCTTTATTTTGTCAAAATCAAGGTTTACTTACACGGAACACAAATACAGACTGTTGGCTGCCTTACACAATCTGATAGCTAGGGGTTGTAATATTATCAATAAATATTGAATGAACAGCATTGATCCCCTATCTGACTGTTAATTTAAAACTGTATGTTTAAAAGGCGGTTAGCTTCAGTCCTGTAAGAGTTATATGATCTTTCGTGAGGAGGATAGTGAGCAGTTGCCAATACAAAAACATTGCAGATCACCAATTGCCTGTGCCTAAACCAAACATTGTGGAAAGCCATGAACAATTCTCCTCACAAGATAGCTGTAAATTGTAATTCTATTTGGTAGGGTTTTTCTCCTTGGAGACAATTATCTCTGTAGAAGATTATTTCACAATAGTTAGGATTCCAGTCCAAAACAGGGGGTGCTGATCGGGAGGGTGACATCAGCTTCTGAGAAACTTCTGGAAGGTTACTATCAAGTACAATCATTGAATTATAGAAAATACATTGTTTAATGTGCTTGTAAATAGTCACTACAAATATATATTGACAAGAAGTGAAGTTGTATTAAAAAAAACTTTGCTTTATTTTAGCCATTTATAGCAGACTTAATTTAAAATGCTGTATATAGTACTGTTGCACCAGTTGGTCATGAAATTATTAGGTTATTAATATCACTGTGGATGTAATTAACCTATAACCTCCATTCGTGGATAGTTTTCCTTACTGTTTTATATAGTCACAAAAAAACCAACCTTACAGTGATGATTTCAACAGGGGCTGGCTCCTGGTAGTTTTGCAGGAAGACACCTTGCAGCTGGCTGTGTATTGGAAACTAAAAGGTAATTAAAGAATTGAATCATTTCCTTTGACATTCAATGACAATAGTTGAATTATCAATGTATGATAAGCAGAACCTGAACTGGACTAGCCATATAAGTATAATGGTGACAAAAGTAGATAGAGATTTGAAATTCTGTGGTCAGTACCTAACCTCCTGACTCCTCAAAGTCTGACCACCACCTACAAGGCACATGTCAGATGTGCAATGGAATAGTCCGCACATGCCTGGATGAGTCCAGTTTCAACAACATGCAAAGCCTGAACCAACTAGGATAAAGCAGTCCACTTGATGGAAACCAATCTCAAACTTTCAATATTCACTTCATCCTCCACTGGCAGAGCATATGGAAGGTAGCAGTGAGCACCATTTTCAATATGCACTGGAATAGTTCACCAAGGCTTCTTTGACAGCACTCTCCACATGCACAAACATTACCATCCAAACAGACAAATACAGCAAATACATGCAAACATAACCACCTGCAAGCCCCCTTCCAAACCATGTACCATCCTGATTTGTCTCTATATCATCGTTCCTTTACTGTCATTAGGTGGAAATCCTGGAACATCCTTCCCAACTACACCATTGAGGTCCCAGGTCCTCAGGTACTGCAGCAGTTAAACAGGGCAGCTCACCCTCACCTTTTGAAGGGCAATAAATGCTAGCATAGCCTAAGACATCCACAATGTGTGAATTTAAAAAAAAATCATTTTCCATACAGCGATCGTCCATGATTGCATTAATCTGTTTCAGTCTCCGCCATTTTATAAACATGAGCAAAGCAGGCCACCTGGGCCCTTAAACCTGCCAGACCATTCAAGAAGATTGTGGCTGATCTCATTTTAATCACAACTCTTCATTCCTGGATATCCCAAATAATCTTTAAACCCCTTGGTAATCAAGAATCTATCCACCTCTGACTTAAAAACATTTAAAGGTTCTGCATCCACTGCTTTATAAAGAAACAAATTCCAATGACTCACAACCCGCTAAGAGAAACAAAAGATTATTAACCTCTGCTTTAAGTGGGCGCCCCCTAACTTTTAAACTATGACTCCTAGTTCTATTAGAAACATTTTAGAAAGGGAAGGTGGTATCCACTTCAGAGAAAGAGACCTAGAGATGCTGGTGGAGAGGATGGGTATTTGCTTTCCTGTGGTCCACCAAAAGAGAACACAGCACCAGACACAATCTGTCTGAAAACAGGATGATGGGTAAGAGCTGCTGAGTAGCAATGCTGCATGCATAAGTCGGAGTTGTGGACCATTAGCCTCAGTAATATTATTATGCAGTGGCAGATTTAGAAGAAGTTAGGGGAGGCAATGGCCTAATGGCACTATCACTGGATCTTTAATCAAGAGACCCAGGTAATGTCTTGGTGACAAAGATTCAAATCCCATCACAGGCAGGTGATGGAATTTGACTCCAAACAAATATGGTTCTAACAACTTAATGATGGCCACAAATCCATTGTCAAATGTTTGAAAAGCCCATCTGATTCACTAATGTCCTTTAGGGGAGGAAACTGTCATCCTTGTCTGGACTGCATGTGACTCCAGACCCACTGCAATGTGATTGACTCTTAACTGCCCTCTTGGCAATTGGAGCTGACCAATAAATGCTGGCCTAGCCAGCAACGCACATGTTATGAATGAAAAAAAAAAGTGGTTAGAAGATGGTGGCAACCTTCTGTAGGGCAGAAGATCATTGACCTTCTTCTGTCAATGATGAGTTTTATTTTTGTTTGCAAAACTGCATCAACCAAGTAACTTGGCTGAATGTTGTAATAACCCCTGACTAACCCCTTGAAATGCCAAAAGACTTGGGCCCTTTGACATTCAAACATGACTCTTTGGCTAAAGCTTATGCAGTGTGTTTGCCATATAATCAGATGGCACATACTGATGTGACATGGTGCAACATAGGAGTGAAAGAACATATGATCAGGAGTAGACCATTCAGCCCATTGAGCCTGACCTGCCATTTAAGATGGTTATGGCTGATCAAATAATTTATTGCCTTTCAACCACACTATCCACATAGTCCTTTATGGACTACCAACCAGAAATATATCACTTTTTACTTTAAATAGACTCAAAGACAAATCTTTTAAAGAGCTATGAGGTAGATAATTCTAAAGATTCACAACTCTCTGAAAAACATTCTTCTCATTTCAGTCCTTTGTGTTATCTCCCTTACTTTTAAATTGTGTGGTGGTTTTAGATTCTCCTAAGAGATGGAACATCTTAATGCCACCTACACCATCTATTCCTTTATGTATTTTGTAGTTTTAAATGAGATCACCTCTCATTTTTTGAAATTTGAAAGAATACCATTCTTATTTAACCAATCTCTGTTCATAAGAAAGTCCAGCCATGCTAGAAACAAGTACGATGAACATTCATTGCAATAATATCTTTCCTATGGTTAGGAGTCCAAAACTGTGAATAAACACCAGGTGCAGTCAAATGAAACTTCCATATAATTGAAGCCAGATTCCATTACTCCTGTTCTTAAATTATCTTGCAATAAAAGTTAACATCCCATTAGCCTTCCTAAAAGCTTGCTACATCTGCATGTTAGCTTTCAGTGACATATCGCCAAGGTCACCTTTGTACATCTACATTTTCCAAACTCTTGCTATTTAAGTAATATTCTGCACGTCTGTTCCACCTGCCAAAGTGAAGAATCTCTTTTTTTTTCACATTATGTTCCATCTGCCTTGTTCTTGACCTTTCACTCAGCTTTCCCTAATCCTCCTGAAGCTGCTTTACAACTTCCTCACAACACACATTCCCACTTAGCTTTGTTTCATCTGCTAATTTGGAGATATTATACAACGTCCAGATCATTGATGTATTTTGTGAACATCTGAGCCCAAGTCCTGATCCTTCTCGTACTCCACTAGTCAAAGTCTGCCAACAAAAGAACAGTCCTTTATTCTTATCCATGTTTTTTGCCATTTAACTAGATCATAATCCATGCTAGTACAATATTTCCTAGCCCATATGCTTTAATTTTGCTTATCTCATGCCCTTGGTGCCTTACCAAAAGCCTTCTGAGAATCTAAGTATACAATGTCCATTGAATCACCTTTATAAATTTTGTTAATAATTCCAAGGAACACAATTTCCTGTTCACAAATCCATGCTGACTATGCCCACTCTGAACATTTTATACAACTATTTATCATGTTTATTATTATAGATTCTAGCACTCTCCCAACTACTGATGTGAGGCTGAATAGGTCCATGGGTCACTGTTTTCTCTCTTGGGCCCTTCTGAAATCATGGGATGACATTTACCAACTTCCAAATTGAAAGAATCATTCCAGAATCCATAGAGTTTTATAAGATCATCACCAATACATTGACTATCTCTGTCTCCACCTTTCTCTTTCTCCAGGTGGTCAGAACTCCCTCTGCTGGGCAATGGTGAGTCTGCACTGAAGGGGGATGTGTGTTTTTTTTATCCCTCCTCATCACAGACTTTCCAGAATGTCCTGTGGCCTTTGGCTACTCGGGTCATGAGGTGCGTTAAAATCATCCAATGCTGTTGCATCAATATCACTCACCGTGGCCAAGCTGGAAAGTGTAAAGTGCATATACTTAGGCAGTCAAGGTGCCAGCAAGTCTTATTGATACTGCTACCATACAAAGCCGGGGTGATTGTAAATGGTTCATCTTGAACCTTTGTAAGTTCATTGACCTTGATTTCCACTGTTCTCTGTAGCTGATAGCTGCCGGTTGCTGTTTAATTTAATGCGGCCATTCTTCTGTTAGGCCTGATGTCTCTAGTTGTAGGTCAATTGAGAATGTTCAAAAAATTGGCCCATGGTCACTTGACCACAGTCCCTTTTATTGAACCCTTAAAGCTGCTTACAAAAATGGGATCGTAGGCTCAGGCCATGTTCTTGTGCACGCATATATCAGGTCTCCAATGGATAGTTCAACTAATATATTAAAAAAAAGCTTTATACAATGGAACTTAACTCTATCCAAACAAACCAAAAGAATCTCTTACTTTAACCAAACTGTATGTAAATGCATTTGAGGCACCAGGAAGGTCCAATAACTGAACAGACCCCCATTAAATTTCAGCAGGTAGACCTCAGGCAGTGGCTTTCCCCACTGCACCTTGGCAGCAACTAACCCGAGTTTTAGTGCATCCCTCAGCGTGTAGTCCTGGATCTTGGAATCTGCCAGTCTACAACAGAAGCTTTTTTTTCAAAAATATGCTTTATTCATTAAAATTCTTTTTGAAAGCTATATTGTCACAAACGCAGTTCGGTTCTGCAAAGTTGCCAATCAATATTGTAAATATTTACATATATTTGAGGCATTACTGACTCCCATCATACCATTCAAACCTTAAGGGGAAGTCAGACTTGTCTTTCTTAAGATGTTTTTCATTCTCACCACGTTCTCACAAATTTCTCAGCATTACCTGAAGCTGAAGGTCTGTGGAAATTCTGCTATTCATCCCCATGCTCATTGAACTACTCTACACTATTCAGATTTCTGATTTTTCCTTTCTTCTGATCCTGGCATATATCCACTGAACCTTTATCCATTGCCTTTATCCTGTCATGGTTTTCTTGTTTCAGGGGTCATTATATATACCATGTGGACACCTTCTGGCTTCAGTACCAACATGCAGCAGCCTGTCACCGCCATCTGGTGGTACTGCAAGCAGATTGCAGCACCTGAAGAAGCTGCAATCAGACTAAAGGAGATACATGTTCTCAATATTATCAGAGGGAGAAATCCTTTCTGCAGGTCCATCTCCCTCAAAAAGGAGGATAAAAAAGGAGCATATAGGATTAAAAGGAGCATGTAAGATTATGAATTAGCTATCTTACAAGTAATCCTTTTGCTCATTGAACTAGTCTGCCTTATTGTGTGCACTAATGTGATGACCTATGTAATTTCAGAAATGCAGTTGTTGAGTGATTGCAAAGTGCAAGTCGCAAGTCTGGACAAGTACAGCCGATTAAATTATTGATTGTGATATTAGATATGCAGGCTATAGGCCATCTGTTCCAATCTGCCCTACAGGTATTTTGTCAGTGGCAGAAAATGAGTGAAGTGATGCATTTGTTCAAGTGTCATTTCAGGCCTTTAAGCAACATCGACAAAGTGGTACTTAGGCTAACAATGGCAGCTTCCAGCTCAATTACTTAAAGTTTGTATCATAATGACTAGCACTGAGATGTGATCTGTATATAAAAAACTGAATGAACAATGGATGCTGTAAATCAGAAACTGCTGGAAAAGGTCAGCAGGACTGGCAGCATCTGTGGAGAGAGATCAGAATTAACATTCCAGGTCGAGTGACCCTTCTTCAGAACTGGACCTATTGATAGTGAGTTACCAGGTACAAGATGGATTGTAATCAAATCATTGGTAAAGCATAGTTTGTGTATGCTAGATAGGCCTTCAGAACATTGCTAGATGGGTCTTCAGAACATTGCTAGATTGGCCTTCAGAAAACCACTGATTACAATTGCATTGAAATGTTGACTGCATGGTCAGGCAAGCTAAATTGCCTTCTGATACTATAAAGCCACATGGAAGTGTTTGGCTCCGAGTTGACCAAGGCCATTGTGTAACCACACTCTCCACCACAGAAGTGATGACCAACTCCTAGACAGGTCAACACACACACTATCTTAAAAATGCAATGATTACTGTCTCAACTTTAACAACAGCACACGAAAACCTATCAAGATCAAACACTCAGTATTTCACAGGTAACTCGGACAAAGGTTATGAACTCCACATGTTTCCAGGCAGACCAACCGGTGAGACTCCATGTTGCACTAGTACAGTCCAAAGTTTGACACTAGAGCTGCTTGTGATCAATTTCCAGAGCCATCTGGACTTTCCCTAATTGTGAATCACATTCAGTTACTGGGTTAGCATGGCACAGGAACCCCAAGACAGATGCAAGAAGCTGAAAGTCAGGCATCAAGAGAATGCAAAAGTGTGAACAGTTTACTTTTGTTTGTACCATTGACTGCACTGTTTCATAAAATTGTTACAGAAACATTTCTATTAGTGACTACAGGATTTTGGCTGAGAAGATGTTGTGTTGGGACAATGTGGGCGGATGGTAAGGTGTGGAACTTTGAACAGTGATGACGAAATTCATTCAATCCTGAAGAAAGGGATTTCAAAGCAGAGTCACATTGGACTTGAAATGTTAGCTCTGTTTCTCTCATCACTGATACTGCCAGAGTTTCACCAGAAATTGTTGTTTTTATTTCAGATCTCCAGCATCAGCAAGACTTTGTTTTTTATATCACTGAGGAAAGTGGAGTCTGTGTAGATGTTCATGGGGGCGGTCTACCGTGAGTGAAGGCATCATGAATCATTCCTCCTGTAGTTCCGCCTCTTCCACCATACCCTCAAAGAGCTTCTCCTCTCTGCAGCCTCTGCCTGCTCCATCACATTGCTGACACAGAGACACTGAAACAGCAATTTTCCAGTAAACAGACCACTAAACCATCTGCCCTTCCCTTGAGGGCATTGCAACACTTCAGGTCAAATCCAGCAAGCTATGACCAGAACTCAAAAACAAACACAGTCTCATACTTCCATAACTTTGCAACGGCGAACACTAATCTCAATGACCAAGCTGGATATTTGATTTCCTATGGCAAGGATGACTGAAGTCTCGCTGCAGCTGAACACAATTTACTTGTTGAATGATAATTGACTGCATTCTGAGCATTTTGAATACGTGTCAAACCTGATGGGACAGCTGTTTGACAGTACAATCTGGCCAACTGGAATGTAGTGTGCACACTGCCTGTCTTATGACAGCATGGCCAGCGGGGAAGACTGCATGGGCTATACCAAGACAGGACAAATTTATTACATGCCCCCAACTTTGTGGGTTAACTTTACCTAGTATTGGTTTCAGTAGTACTAAAGAGCCATGTATTTCAGTCCAACGGTCTTAATGAAAACAATTAATTATGTTTGCCAGAAAAATCTGCCAACTAAAGAAAAGAATAAATGCAAATCTTACGCATGGAGATTTCCTGGTGGTTGATGCAGACTTTATTGCAAAGCGGTATGAATAAAGTTCTCCACTGAAAGTAATCTATGACAGTACTTTGAAAAAGGTCACGTCAAACTCTAGATGGAATATTATGCCTAGTTCTGAATACCACAAATGAAGTGGTGTTTGAAGACTTTGGAGAGGTTATGGAAGGACACAGCTAGATTTGATTACATGTCACACACAGAATCCCTTATTTCCTATGATCATTATGTTATAATGGGGAACAAAGAAATGGTAGAAACTTTGAATGAATGTTATGAGTCTGGCTTCATAATAGAAGCTATATAAAGTTTCTTCGGATAGTAGAAAATCAAGGAGGACATGGGAAAGAGGAATCTAACAATTACAGTAGAGGGAAGAAGTATTGGAGAAATCTAATGGGACCTAATGTTCACAGGTTGCCTGGGGTTGCATCAAAAGGCAGCAGAGATAGTGGACACATTGATTTTGAACTCAACATTCTCAATGTATCTAGAGAGTGCTGAAACGTTCTATCAGACTGGAAAATAACCAATACACCATGTCCATTCAAGAAAGGAGAGAGGCAAAAGCAGGAAATTATACACCAGATGGACTAGCATCTGTATAAAAACCAGAAGAACAAACCAGAAGAACTGCTGATGCTAGAAATCATAAACAAAAACAGAAATTGCTGGAAAAGCTCATTGGTCTGGTAGCATCTGTGGAGAGAAATCAAAGTCAACATTTCAGGAAGATGCCGGGAGTGGAGGTTGGGTTGGTGGGGGGTGTGCACCTTGCCCAGCAACCGCAAGAAATGCAAAACTTGTGCCCACACCTCCCCCCTCACTTCTCTCCAAGGCCCCAAGGGATCCTTCCATATCTGTCACAAATTCACCTGCACCTCCATACACATCATTTACTACATCCGCTGCACCGATGTGGCCTCCTGTACATTGGAGAGGCAGGCCACCTACTTGCGGAACGTTTCAGAGAACACCTCTGGGACACCCGCACCAACCAACTCAACCGCCCCGTGGCCGAACACTTTAACTCCCCCACCCACTCCACCAAGGACATGCAGGTCCTTGGCCTTCTCCATCACCAGACCATGGCAACACAACGCCTGGAGGAAGAGCGCCTCATCTTCCACCTAGGAACCCTCCAACCACAAGGGATTCTCCTGCTCCTTGGATGCTGCCTGACCTGCTGCGCTTTTCCAGCAATATAAAGATCTTAGACTCCATCTTACCCCAGGACCACTTGAAGGATGTCACTGTACAGGATGCGAGCTTCTCTGTTGTAAGCTAATAGCTTAATATTAGCCCAGACACATTATGTGCATGAAGAACGTAATATTTGTGCAATGTTGTCATAAATATCTGTTAGCTTTTTCAATACCACAATATTTATATTCAGTTGCGTGTGTTATGAAATAAGATCAGCTTTGCTGAATCAGGAAAACACATGTCATCGAATCATCTATTTTGGAAAGTTTTTTTGAAACATTTTGACGTAACCCATTTTGATGATATAAAAATATGGAATTCAAGGAAAGTCATTGTGAGGATGTTATGAAAAATGTTGCAAATCCAAATAACACTCTTTAAAATTTAAAATAAATATGAAGTGGCTAGGCCACTACTTTACAACAGTGTAAGAGCCCTTAAATAGGTGGTCTTTGGCTGCATCTCCATCCAAGCAGGGAAAGTGGGTTTTCAGGCCTGCCTGAGTGCCACCAATGACAGCCAACTGGTACCAGCCTCTAAGCAGCTAACTTGGTCTCCTGTACACTATTGTCAACTTCAAAATAACTATCTTAATTCCTAACAGTTAATTACCTTAATTCTAATCCTGTCTCATGGGGATGAAAGAATATCCTAAACTACAAGTCTGCGATTAACCAAATAGCTGTTGGAAATGAGCTGAGGAAGATAGTGCACTGACTGACCTCGTGGTGTTTGGATCCAGTCTGCATCTGATCCTGACCTCAGTAAGAAGTGGAAGTCCCAGCCATATACAGTTGCTGTTGTGTTAAGATGCAAATTTGAAGTCAATTTAGAATTCACTGATGTCCAGCCTTGGTCTCCTAAACCTATGGTTGGCCAACCAAGGAGGACTCTTTTCCCCAAAATGGTTGAAAATATTGAGGAGAGGATTCTGGGTAATCCAAGATGGTGGACGGGAAAAATTTCTGGCTGTAAGAGCTGCTCCTTTTTTTGAGGTATTTTAGGTGTTGGAGGTGATTTCCTTGAATTCCAGGAGCAGCAATTACTGTTTTATATGCTGTTGCATTGTTTTGGAACTTTGGAAACATAAAGTCAAAACAACAGCAGATTAAAAGGGAAAAGAGCAGACAAAGGAAGCACATAGTGAGGACAGTGCAGGACAGAGATAGGTAGGTAGGTAGATAGGTAGGTAGGTATCTATCGGAGTGCATCTGGGAAAATTAACAAACAGCGAAATTCACAATTAATCTTGGAGGAACTGTTGGGCGATGGTCACAGCACAGAATCAGATAAGTTAATTGTTGTTTTATGTGTGTCCAAGAGAAAGGCTGCAGTAGTGAGTATAGTGGATTCTTTCTTGATTATATGTTTTTGGAGATAAGTCTCTTGATTAAACTTAAAATATAAGCCATAACTATTAATTTAACCTGGAGCAGTGTTTGTAGAGGAATAAGAAGGTGTTATTTTCTGGGTCTGTAGATTGTGAAGGAGCAAAAATGGCCTTTGCAGTGATATGTACATCTTGTCA
>NC_057715.1:36293303-36346640 GCF_004010195.1 Chiloscyllium plagiosum | reverse complement strand
CTCACAAACTTGATTGAGTTTTTTGAGGAAGTAACCAAGAGGATTGATGAGGGCAGAGCAGTAGATGTGATCTATATGGACTTCAGTAAGGCGTTCGACAAGGTTCCTCATGGGAGACTGATAAGCAAGGTTAGATCTCATGGAATACAGGGAGAACTAGCCATTTGGATACAGAACTGGCTCAAAGGTAGAAGACAGAGGGTGGTGGTGGAGGGTTGTTTTTCATACTGGAGGCCTGTGACCAGTGTAGTGCCTCAAGGATCGGTGCTGGGCCCTCTACGTTTTGTCATTTACAATGATTTGGATGCGAGCATAAGAGGTACAGTTAGTAAGTTTGCAGATGACACCAAAATTGGAGATGTAGTGGACAGCGAAGAGGGTGGGACTAGATTGGGTTGGGATGTCTGGTCGGGTTGAACCGAAGGGTCTGTTTCCATGCAGTACATCTCTATGACTCTATGACTCTATAACCTGAAACAAGCAATATAAAACCAGCACTAGTCACTTAAACAAGTGTTTCCTCACATTTGTGGACTCGGGTTCAGTAGTACGGTGCATGCACAGCATAATTTTGCCACAAGTTTCCAGAAAGTTCCAGTTTATGTGTTTTCCAGAGAGAAATCTTAAGTCCTATGAAAGAAAACAGAGGCTGCTGGTAATACAGCACTATCAAACCATTCACAGAGGCAATTGAAAAATCTCAACAGTGGCCAGTTACTGGTGCCAGTTTTTTTTACCTCAAAACATAGTTTTGGCATTTGCCCACAACATTCAAAATCTCTGTCAATAAATGTGATAGTGCTATCTCTTTTGGGACCTTTTAATATAAACATGATATAGGAAATGTATCCTTCAGTTTTTTTTAATAAGTCTCCATTTCTTTTGATAAATTTCCACTCTTAGCTTTAGTGCCTCCACTTTAATCCCATGATTGTTGTCACATCTAGATTTGCATATTCACAAGACAATTTTTTGGAAAAATAGGAATGTATCTTGACTTGTTCCCAGAACATGGTGACACTGACACTATTCATTGTCCATTCTTGAGAAGATGAGATTGGACTTCCTTCTTGAACTGCCATGATCCTGGCGTTGATAATCTTCTGTAGTGACTGTTTGTCCAAGGACTTGCTTGGTTAATTCAGATGGTATTAAAAGACATTTGTGTATTGCAATCTAGATTCACATGTTTGTCTGCTGTAAGTTATTATTCATGAAGAACATGACCGAGCCAATCGAAATTTGCTCAGCAATTCTGCAACTTTTACAATAACCTTTTTTTGAGCGTAGCTCAAAAATGATTCCAGTTATCACATTCAGATTAGCCATCTGCCATAGTGGATTTAAACTCATTACTCTTGTAGTCTTCAGAACAGGTTGATTAAAACATAGGGAGAAGCTGAATAGGTTGGGGCTTTTTTCCCTTGAACTTCGGAGTCTGAGGGATGATCTTATAGAGGTTTATAAAATTATGACTGAGATTGATAAAGTGAACAGCCAAGATCTTTTTTCCCCTAGGATGAGGGAGTCCAAAACTAGAGTGCATAAGTTTAAGGTGAGGGAAAAGATTTACAAAGGACCTGTGGGGAAATTTTTTCATGCAGAGGGTGGCACACGTTTGGAATGAGTTGCCAGATGAAGTGGTGGGGGCTGGTACAATTACAACATTTAAAAGACATGGGTATATGACAAGAAAGCGTTTAGAGAGATATCGTCCAAATGCTGGCAAATGGTACAAAGTCAGAATAGGATGTCTGGTTGGAGTGGACGAGTTGGACCAAAGATTCTGTTTCTGTGCTGCATGACTCTATGACTCTATAACTACACCATTGATGTAGTCTTGCATTCTGCATTACTATTCTCATACCTTAAGCTGACCGCGTTTTGGACACTATGACCAGTTTATGTACTAAAATCAGTTTACCATGCACTCTTATCAGTAGCATTCACAAAGGGACACAGAATTTGGTTTGAAATTCAAATTGATTTTATTAACAAAATGTTCCTTGTTAAAATCATGTGAACATTGCCCAAGTTCTCACAATATTTATTCTCTAGCCAGCTCTATCCATCTGAGAAAAGGATATTACCCACAATAATCCATGTGCTTGAGCGGGGCCACTGGCACATCCTTGCTCTTGAACGTAGAGCTGGCTCTCTTCTCGTAGGCCAGGGTAGATCTTCTCCTGGGTTGTCATATGGTCTATTACTCCAAACCTTACAGTAAGTCTTAGCTAGTGGCTTCCAGGTGTATGTTTTAATCTCCCCTATTCCAGACCTTCCTGAATGTTTTGTGGCCTTTAGCCAATGGGGTCATGAGTGCAGTTCAAATCTTACCATGCTGTCATGCCAATAACCTTCACAGTTACCATATAGGGCAGGTGTAAAGTGCATGTCTTCAGGCTCTGTCTGGAAGTTAAGGTGCCAGAAAATCTGATTGATACTTCCCCATACTCAACCCTCAGGCTAATTGCAACTGGTTCGTTTGGAATCTTTGTGACCTCTTTGATCTTGGTTCTCACTGTCCTCTGCTGCCAAAAACTACTGACAGCTGTTTGACCAATTTTCTGAGGCCAAATTTCTCCCAATGTGGGTCAATTTAGAATGTGCAATTTTGGGCCAACATGGTTGGTTGACCACAACTAAATCAACAGACACTAAGTGTTGACATCAAAAATCCAGGTCAGAAATGAGGAACGTTTCCATATCCAGACAGACATGCAATCAATGCAACTTTTGCCCTGGTGTTGTCTGCCATACAAAGCCATGGTATACGTGGTTGGGCTTCCTTTACCAGTCAACAAAGATTTTGGAAGTCTCCCTGATGGATATTATGCTCTAACCTTGGGAATGCTGGTCATTATGTCTCCAGATGACCATAGCAAGTTCAGCTAGTGCTCCATGAGGAAGAGCTTTCCTTTTATGATCATTTGCTTCCATTGGAACATTCTCTGTTTTATTACTTTTTAAAAAGATTTTGTTGTTATTATTGTTTTTGCCATTATTGGTACTACACAAAGATGTTGTGCACAATTTATCACTGGCGATGATGAGTGAAATGGTGAGGAGGGGAACTACGTTTTTCCCAAATAGAAACTTATCCCCTTCTTATCATATGTGCAACTAAGAGCTGGATGAGATAATTGACTTTCACAGCTTGATGTGAATTAAAGTTCTTCAGTGGTTAATTAATTGACTGTGTATCTGTTTTCACCACACTGGAATGGCAACTACATGAATCTCTACCGCTGAGTTAGGAGATCTGGGTTCAAGTTCCACCTGCTCTGGATCTATGTAATAACATGGCTGAAATGGTTATTTAGAAAGAAGCCACACCATTGATGTAGAGACGTCTTTTGTCACAATGTACTTCTCCTACATTTGGGCCAGAAGATCCAAGTTCAAGTCCCACCTGCTGTAGGGAAGTCATATTTAAACACTAATCTCTATCTGAAACTAGAGGTGAACATCTAGTCCACTCAGTGGTACTCTACGCCCACTCCAATTGCTACCCTGACCACAGCAATGACTAGTTATAGATGGCAGGCTGGCTTGCCATACACCGTGAAAGAAGCCACAGTTGAGGCTGCAAAGAGAAGGTGAGGGAGAAGCCCACCTCCACACGTTCCAGCACTCTCCGAGAGTAGCTACAAATGTTCTTCTGCTGAAGTGAAGCACTTGGTAATCTGATGGATAAATGCACCAGCACAGTCATTGAGGCTATAGGGGTCAGTCACTACTGCTGGGGAGATCCTCTGTTATAAGGCACAAAGTCGAAGAAGAAAGCCAAGCATACCCCAATCTCAGAAGGTTGTGGGAAATCCACTTCAATTGCAGATGACTCACTCTTTAAGCATTGCGCAGCAGCATATTCTGATGGCAGTAAGTTGTAAATGTGATGGTAAAAGAAACATCAATTGGGCAATTCATTGGCTTAAAATGCTTCAGTTAGTGGAGCCATCAGTGGGCAATGAGGGAATTAAAATAACTCATGTCTGGTAATAGGAGTTGGTGTGTATATGAAAAAGACAATTTCAATCCATTATAGCTCACCGCAAGTACAAAACCATGGAAAACTAAGAACACTGCCAGGACCACTCAATAACATCCTCACCCTATGCCTGTTCAAAGTGAATGATGACAAATCAAATACTCTAGAGCCTTCCTTAATTTCCTGTATAGAATTGTCACAACAATGGTAGAGCAATACCTGAAAAAAACAGATGATGGAGACAAAGTCAAGCTTTTTGTGTTCAAATTGTTTGTCAGGAACTTTTTTTGTTATACTGGTTTCTCAAGTCATGAGGCAATTAAAGTTTATTGACCATCTAAATACCAATATAGCTTTACAGGCAAAACAAAATTCAAGGTTCATTGAGTTTGTTTTGCCAGACATTGAGCAGTTTAGTGCTGGAGCACAAATTTTTAGAAAATTTTTCCAACAATATCAAGAAATTCTGAAAGCAGTTTACAATACTTTGCTGTTAACATGGAAAGTCATTGACCTGAAACACTAACGTTGGTTTTCTTAGCAGACACTGTCTGATCTGTTGAGTTTTTCCAGTTTCTGTTATTATTTCAGATTTCCAGCCTCTGCTGTATTATAGTTTTAGTTTATTTTATCTATTTATTTAAATTAATACCAGACAGTGACATGACACATAAATGTGTGCAGACCTTATCCACTAGTATTGCTAACTATGCCTTTATCGTTTTTATAAATCTGTTTCTTGAACCCAATTTTATTTAGTATATGCTTGAATCAATTGACGGAGTTGTCAGGTACACTCTCTGGGATTTGTGGATCTCAGGTGACGTAGTTGGAGGGGCTCTATTCTTGGATTAATATTGATAAGACTGGGTTCGAATAAGACTGAGTTCAATGGCTCAACCTTTGCTTTGACAATTGGGAAACTGGAACACTGTCTGTTACTAGATATTACATCTGCCCTGGGAGAGTCGTGCAGAGGATTGGAGGAATGATACATATCAGGGTTTTACCCAGGGGAGCCTTTTAATTGATGTGAAGACAGGGGTCCAAACAACTGTGTTGAGCTGACTCTTGAAGTGCCTGTCAGTCTGGTAATCAATTCAGATGTCATATTAACAAGAACTTGTCTCTTTTACTAAAAAAATGAATAAAAAGTAGACAGGATTCCTAGGCAGGTACTGAAGGCCTTTGTAGGCGTGTCAGGAGTATTGACATCCTGGTTTGTTACTGAGCTCCTACTTCCAGGTAGTTAAGAGTCGTAGAGTCATATAGTATAGAAACAGACCCTTTGGTCCAACTCTTCCATGCTGACCAGGTATTCGAAACTGAACTAGACCCATTTGCTTATGTTTGATCCATATCCCTCTAAACCTTTGCTATTTTGGCTAAATGTCTTTCAAGTATAGCAGTTGTACCCACCTCCACTTCCACTGGCAGCTCATTGCATATATGCACCACCCTTTGCATGAAAAAGTTGCCCCTTTTAAATCTTTCCCTTTCACCTCAAAACTATGACCTCTAGCTTTGGACTCCATGAACCTTGGAAAAATACCTTTGCCATTCACCCTATCTCTGTCACTCATGACTTTATACACCTCAAAAAGTTACCCCTTCATCCCCCAGCTCCAAGGAAAATGACCAACCTATTCCAGCCTCTCCTTGTAACTCACACCCTCCATTCCCGACAACATCTTTGTAAGTTTTTTTCTGTGCCTTTTCAAGTTTAACAGCATCCTTCCTATAGCAGGGCAACCAGAATTGAATGCAGCATTGTATAAGTGGGCACATTAGTGCTTTGCACAGCCACAACAAGACATCTTAACTCTCCTACTCAATGCTCTGACCAATGAAGGCAAGCATGCCAAACACCTTCTTCATCATCCGATCTAACTGCGATGTGACTTTCAAGGAACTATAAACCTATATTCCATGGTCTCTTTGTTCATTGGCATTGCCAGGGTCCTACCATTAACTATAAGTCCAGCCCTGATTTACTTTACCCAAAATACAGCATCTTGCATTTATGTAACTTAAAGTCCTTCTGCCATTTCTTGGCCCATTGACTCATCTGATCAAGATCCCCTTGTACTCTTAGATAACCTTCTTCACAATCCACTACAGAACCAATTTGGTGTCATCTGTTAACTTACTAACCATGCCTCCTATATTCTTACCCAAATCATTAATATAAATGATGAACAACAATGGACCCAGAACCGATCCTGGCAGCAGGTCAGAGGCCTCCAGTTGAAATAACAACTCTACCACCACCTTCTGTCTCTACCACCAACTAATTTTGAATCGAATGGCTAACTCTCCCTAGATTCCATATGATCGAACCTTACTAACCTTACTAACCAGTCTACCATGTGGGACTTTATCAAAGGCCTTGCTAAGATCCACATTGACAGCATCTATTTTGCTGCCTTCATCTATCTTCTTGACAACCCCTTCAAAAAACAATTCCCCATGCACAAAGCCATGCTAACTATCCCAAATCAGTGCTTGCCTTTCCAAATGTATGCAAATCCTTTCTCTCAGAATTCCCTCCAACAACTTACCCACCACTGATATCAGACTGGTGGGATAATTAAAATCAAGGAAGCTTAAGAATTACAAACTTGAGAAATCTAAATCTTAGGTGGTTTTGAGAAGATTTGTAGCTCAGGTTGAGGTTTTGGATGTAGGTTTGGTTGCTAAGCTGCAAGTTTCATTTCCAGACATTTCATTACCTTACCAGCTAACATCTTCAGTGGGCCTCAGGCGAAGTAATGCTGAAAATTCCTGCTTTCTATTTCTATGTTTGGGTTTCTTTGGTAATGAAAGTAACGAAATGTCTAGAAATGAACCTTGCAGCTCAGCGAGCAAACCTACATTCAAATCTAAACCTCTTGGGGATTACAAGTTGTTCAGAATTAATTAGTCATGTGGGATTTGTAAACAAAGTTGAGGATTTGAATTTGTAGTGTTGTTTGAACTGGGAGACAAAGTGAAAGAACAAGCAGATGGTTGATTATGAATTGGCTTTGGCAGGAAAGAGACAGTCTGAATAATGGCACAAATATGTAGGCAAAAGCTCAACTTGGGTAAAGTACGACAAAAAGGTTGAGAACAGTTTGATTCAAGTTCAAACAAGTATCAGGAAAGGATTATAGCCAGTAAATAGAAAACAATGTTTATAGGATTGTAGTTTGTGGCTAGAAAACGATGTTTGTGACTGTGGTTGAAGACGGTAGTCTTGTTCTTCCCAATGTTTATTTGGCTGATGTCTCAAAGTTAGTATGCAGCCTACCTTTAAAAGGCATCTCATGACATCATCACTGTATCTTGACTTGTGACCCAACAATATAAAGTTCTCAGTCTCCATCCTATTAAGGCCACTTGGAGCATGGCACATTAAGATAAGCATGCAATAGTTTGTAACTGACAATGCCTGTCATTCTGAGGAAAGGTCATTAGACCCCAAAATGTGAACTTTGATTTCTCTCCATAGATGCTGCCAGACCTGCTGAGCTTTTCCAGCAACTTCTGTTTTTGTTTATGACAATGCCTGTGATTGAATTGTAAGTGGATTCCAGAAACTGTAATAACATCTCTTAAATCTTTCAGTACTATATTACTCAAGTCTAATACTTATATTGCCAAAGATCATTTCAGGGTGACCTTGTCAGGTACAAATACCCTGCTGGAGGGATCGACCTCTCCACCTTAAAGTGAAACTGCATTGAATGTAAGGAATCTGTAGCTGACTGCAGGTGCTAGATTGGAAAGGAAAGTGACAGATTCTCATGGCAAGAGACAGGCTCAGTTGCTTACTGATGTGGCACTTGAGTCTTTAGTCGTCAAGATCAACTGGAGGGAGCCTGCCACACTTCCACAGGGAGAGTGCAGATGTTAAGGGATGCCCAATGAAGGAATTGGGAGAAAGCATGCAGAGAGCTCAACTCCCAGAGGAACCATGTAGAGGAACCATTTGAGAGCAGACCCTCTTAGATAGGTACTGAGTAATGACAATGAATCATTGCCAATCTAACTGTGCAAGAACCCTTGGGGATAAGTGACCATAACATGATTTTTTTTATATCAAGAAGGAGAGTGAGATAGTTGATTTGGAGACAAGGGTGCTGAATCTTAATAAAGAACATTATGAAGATATGAGCATGAGTTAGTCTTGATAGATTGGGGAGAGTTACTTAAAGGGATGATAGTGGTTAGGCAATGGTAAACATTCAATGAACACATAGGGGAACTGCAACAACTGTTTATTCCTGTCTGGCACGAGAGCAAAATGGTTAAGAGGGCCAATCCATGAATTACAAAGGAAATCAGAGATAATATCCGAGCCAAGGAAGAAGCAAGAAAAATAATAGGTCTGAGGATTGAGACCAGTTTAGAACTTAGCAAAGAAGGAATTGATTAAGAAGGGGAAAATACAGTTTGAAAGTAAGCTTGCAGGGAACATAAAGACTGACACTAAGAGTTTGTATAGGGACATGAAGAGAAAGAAAGTAGTGAAGAAAAATGTAGGTCCCCTATAGACAGAAACAGGGGAATGTATAATAGGGGACAACGAAATGGCTGAGTAACTGAATACATACTTTGGTCTGTCTTCACAAAACAGGATGTAAATCAAAAATCTGAAATGTTGGAGAAAGCAAGATTTAATGAGAGGGAAGAATCTGAGGGAGATCAATATTAGTAGAGAAATGGTGCTGGGAAAGTTGAGGGGATTGAAGGCAGATAAATCCCCAGGGCCTCATAATCTTTATCTGAGAGTACTTAAGAAAGTGGCTCCAGAAATAGTGGATGCATTGGTGGTCATCTTGCAGGATTCCATAGACTCTAGAAGAGTCCCTGCAGATTGGAGGGTAGCTAATGTCACTCCGATATTCAAAAAGGGAGGCAGAGAGAAACCAGAGAATTATAGACCAGTAGGCCTAACATTGTTAGTGTAGAAAATTCTCGAATCAATTATCAAGGACTATATAGTGGAGGATTTAGAAAGTAGTGGCCGAATCAGACAGAGTCAGCATGGATTTATGATGGGGAAATCATGTTTGACACATCAGCTGGAATTCTGTGAAGGTGTAACTAGCAAAGTTGACAAGGGCGAGCCAGTCAATGTGGTATATTTGGATTTTTAGAAAGTGTTTGACAAAGTCCCGCATAAAAGATTATTGTGCAAGATTAAAGCACATGGGATTGGAGAAAATGTATTGAGATAGATAGAAAACTGGTTGACAGCGAGGAAACAAAGAGTAAGAATTAATGAGTCCTTTTCAAATTGGCAGGCAGTATAGAGTGGGATGCCTCAAGGACTGGTGTTGGGACCTGAGCTATTGACAATATACATTAATGATTTGAATGAGGGAACAAAAGGTAACACCTCAAAACTTGCAGATGATACCAAGTTGAGTGAGAAGGTGATCTGTGACGAGGATGTAGAGATCCTTCAAAATGATCTGGATAGGTTGGGTGAGTGGGCAAATCAACTGCAGATGCAGTATAACTTAGATAAATGCGAGGGTATTCAATTTGAAAATAAAAACAAGGTGACTGATTATTACACGAAAACCTGTAAATTGCAAGAGGGGAGTATGCAGGGGACCTGGGTGTCCTTTTGCATCAGTCGCTGAGGGTGAGCATGCAGGTGCAGCGGTAGAGAAGGCAAATGGCTTGTTGACTTTCATTGCGAGAGGTTTTGAGTACAGGAGCAGAGATGTGTTGTTCCAGTTATACAGGGCCTTGGTGAGTTCACATCTAAAATCTAATGCCCTCACACAGCTCCTCTGGAGTGAGGTAATTCCAGGTTCTCCTGACAAACAAATTTTACCTTTGTGGAATGCCAAATTTCTCCATTTTGCAAACAATGTAGATTATTTTAAATAAAAACATTATAACTTTGGTTTGCGATATATCAGCTTCTACTTTAATCCCAGGTGTACGCTACTTTCCTGTTTGTAAAATTAATTAATGTGAATGACAAAACCTGGTTATCCTTTGTATGAAGATTGTCAATTGTGATTGGCCATGTAATTTGTTTGATCACTGTTGCTGGACAACAGAAACTCCCCAGGTACCAAAATAAAATTAATGTTGGAAAAGGTTAAATCTAAAGCACAGAGCTTGTGACAGCTCTCTACAAAGTCAGATCGTGGACCAGCAGTTCAAAGAGGGAGCTCACTATCACCTTCTCAAGGGCAACAAGGGATGGGCACTAAATGCTAGCCAGCCAGCAAAACCCAGGTCCCATGAATGAATAGAAAAAAGTATGTTGAGAGCTGTTAGTTTAGTCCTAACATTGAAATGCCAGGCTAAATAAAGGACACTAGTATGTAAGATTCATTATTCAACATTGACAGAATAGACATTATCTCAGCTGTGTACTTGCTGCCAAAATGATGCAGTTGATTCTGTCCCAGTGCCTCCGTGGGTGACCCCAGCATGGGATATGGTGCAAGGAGGAAGCATTGCTTAAAAATAATAACTGAACAAATCATAGCTTTTATTTTGCACTTGCTTGATTATAGAGCTCTGAATATTAATTATTTATAGTATAGATATTCATTTACATTATATCTCTGCCAAGCTGTGATATGAATGCCATTGCTATTTAAAGAAACAAAGAGGAAACTGAAAGCATCACTTTTTATATAGACTGTCTGTTCTCTGGAACATACTGACAATTCAATTTGCAAAGGACCATTTTGCAACTAATCTTTGTTAGACTCTCTGATGAGGATGTTTCTGCACTACAGCTCGGAACTATTCATTTCCTTTTAATGATCATTTTATTAGAAAATGGATTTGTTCCAAAACTGTTCTTATAAAACTATTGACTGTAATACACTCAACATATTGTCAACTATCCAGGGAAGTAGTTCACCTAATGGACTTTTTTTTTATTTGTACATTTCTTAGCTTTGATAGTTTATAGAATGGGAAATGAATGGCAACTGTCAACATTAGCTTTTCAAAATCAATATGATGGATAGAAAGTATTGAATATAACGTAAGCTTGGCAAACTAAATTATCAGCACTAAAACTACTTCAGAAAATTAACCAAAACCATTAAATATTCCACAAAAAATAAATATAAAATCAATGTTGTTTACAATCATAATAGACTGTTCTCAAAATGTCTGCCAACACAGATTCAACTTAAAAATCTACTGACGCAATAATGTATATTATATGTTGCCAATTCATTGCAAAAGAACACAAAGGTTGGTTAACTGACAATGTATTCTGTGAGGATGATTTTGCCTTTGTACAACAGTCTAAATGAATGGTAATGAACTGACACCTGTCTTACACCTCACATGATCTTTATTTTAATTGAAGGCCCCTCCTAAGTAAAGTGAATCTCATCATTGATGACTGTTACTGATTCATTTTGTTTTAAATCTTCTGACTGCACATAAAGTAGGCAACTCTGTGATTCATTGCTCCTGTCTTTGAGAATTTCCATTTGTAATACAGATTGTCCACCTTAGGAAAGCCTTTGCTCATTCCTATTGTCCTTTATTTGCAGAAGGAATGTAAATTTATTTTGAAGTGAAGCCTCAACTTATTGGCTGTCAGTCCATACGGATACATCTGCCTGCATATTTCTCAAGAGTCTTGCTTTTGCTATCTGCAACTTGTTAGGTAATTTGATTTGTCACCCTTGAAAACATGACATTTAGACAGGTTTTGTCACAAGGAGAACTCTGTTGATATTTATGAAATAGTCACAATGTTAAATGTAACTGGCAGAGTAATAACTATAACCTGACATGAAAAAGTTGGCTGTAGCATGAATGGGCTCATTATTTTTTTCACACAGAGAGACGTCGTCATTTTGCAATAAATGTTACTCCCATTATTTGTGAAGAAGCAGGCAGAATAGAGAAATGCCTGCTGGGACCAAGGATAACATTCAACATTAATCATAAAGCCCTTGAGAAGTCCCAGGCTGATGCAAGCTACCTCCACCTGATCTCTCAGTTGGAATGTATTGAGGGAGATTCCACCAAGCTTGTTTGGACAATATGGTCCTATCTCTGAAGGCATCCATGTATTTGCATATTGCATAATATCACAGAGTTAACAAATTAAGAGTTAACAAATTAAGGGGACCAAGACATAGTCTCAACTTATGATATCCAAAGACAAAGAAAAGGAGGGGAAAATGTAACAATGAAATCAGAAAGATTTGTTAATCTAACACTAAGTCTGTTGCTCTGGTGTATGGATAGCACATGATGCTTGTGACATGCAATTTATAGTCAGAGACTTTATTTGATTTAGGAAATGATACTCAGATTTATCTTCACAATTCTCCGACTAATGAGTTTATCTGTATTCATTCTCATCTTTGTGCACGTGTTATTGCATATTGTGGTGTTGTGGAGAATTCCCCAAGCCATACGATTAACTTGCTCTGCTGTCACACTTCCTGCAGAATATTTAAACTTCCTTCATTGGAAGGCAGCAGGATGAGCACTTCAGTTGATTTTCCATTGCCCACTTACCACTGCTGAACAGAAATCTGCAAGCAATATAAAATAGTAGTTTTGTATGAGGAACATGGCAGCACTTTAGATCTGATGCCCCCTCAGGGCAAGAGGATGATAGTCAACCATAGAACTCCCTATAGATTTAAAGATGTATGGGAAGCATATTGAAATTATAACCATGTGCTGGCTTTATTAAACTGGAATTCCTCATCTGGGTAGCATGGAATCTCATTGGGTAACAACAGCTCTGATGCTATTCCAACCAAGAAGACTGGATTGTCCCCAACAGATGGAGATATTTGGAAAGCAAACTGTCCAAAATACATTTCAGCTGGTTGTTGCTGGACTGTTTTAATTAGTTAAAAAAAAATGGTCAACGGTACTATTATGACAGTACTTTTGACATCAGTACAAGCACAAAAGTACAAAACCAACAAATCCTTCAGGAGTCAGGTCACTGGACTGACTAAAAACTGCATAAAATGCAATAAAAATAGCTTCAGGAAGCAATCTCATTCCTTTTGGAATTCATACCAACTGTTGTACAATGACAAGCGAATTTCAATTAGATTTTTGCGTGTCAACTACATCTCATCCTTCTTTATTTTCAGGATTTGACTTTTTGCTAGTTACACAGCCATCAGCCATTTTCTGGTATGTGATTGAAATAGCCTTGATTGATGTGTGAATCCTGACAGTGTGTTTTAGCAGGCTTGTTAATCAAGAGGAAACATTGCAATTGAGTCCAGTTCTAACTTTTCCTCATTTCATGTAACTTCATGAATGGATTATTGAAGACAAAATCTGGAGTGATTTCCTCCCAGAGTCAAAGAATTGTGACGGCATTAATAACTTCCACATTTCTAGCCTAGCTAAGCTCATATGATCAGGCACAGACAAAGGACCAAAGCAGAGAGTTCCCTGGTCTACCTGACTGAATTACTGACTGCACAATCTCAATAGAACATCAGCTTGCCTTGTAAGACAAATACAAATTACTTCAAGTAGTACATTGAAGGGGAGCTTTCTTAATTGATAAATCAATATTTTGCAAGTGTGGCAACTCCCATGGCAATCAGCACTCCCTTTCCAATAAACAGCTGAAAGTGTGGCTGAGGTACAGGCTGCAGATTATATCCCCAAGGCAAATCCCCAGAACCTGCAGAAATTACACTGTAGACAAAAGATATTCTTTATTTCTTTTTGCTTGTTTAAGTTCCATATGATAACAGTACGGTGATAGCGGCATGGTGGCTCAGTGGTTAGCACTGCTGCCTCGCAGCACCAGGGTCCCAGGTTTGAGTCCAGCCTCGGGGGACTGTCTGTGCGGAGTTTGCACATTCTCCCCATGTCTGTAGGGGTTTCTTCTGAGTGCTCCAGTTTCCTCCCACAGTCCAAAGATGTGCAGGTTAGGTGAATTGGCCATGCTAAATTGCCCATAGTGTTAGGTGCATTAGAGAGAAATGGGTCTGGGTGGGTTACTTTTTGGAGGGTCGGTGTGGACTTGTTGAGCCGAAGGGCCTGTTTCCACACTGTAGGGAATCTAATCTAATATAAAAAATAAGCCAACATAATATGTTAACTGGAAGCCAATTACTAAAGTCAAAGATAATTACTCTCTGTTTGAGATTTTCTTGGTGGGATCTTAACAATTTACAAAAATCAAAAAGAAAGAGGAACTGACCTTGCTGTACAATGTTTTGCTTAGCTGTAGAGAGGTATAGGTTTACCACAGTAATCACAAGCAAAATATTTTAGTATAACAGAATAACAAGAACATTAAACACCATAAAAGGAAACTAAAATGATGTTAGCACCTCGAAGAATGATTCCTTTCCATACAAATAATCCTTTTCATTAGGAACTGTGTGCTAAGTATTTAGTCTAAATTTAACTACATTTGAATGATTCTAAAATAAATTCTGTAACTTCTGTATAATGAAAATGTCTGTGCAAATGCATTTTTATATTATAGGTAATGATAATATATTACCCATAAGTCATTTTATCACAATAGCAACATGGAATAAAAACAGTACAGTATACCAATCATTGGATGAATTCATGAAATATACCTATATACTGGAACACATCTTTTGAGTCCAATATTTTCAATCGCCTGGTGCAACACTGTCAGTAAGAGTTATTTTTGTTTCTGGTAATCATTATTGATAATACTTAACTTAAGTCTTTAATTTAGTGGCTCATGATATAGATTTGTTTGAAGTGCAAAGCTCCATAACATGTGCTACAGAAAAAGCTCAGCAGGTCTGGCAGCATTTGTGAAGAGAAATCAAAGTTAACATTTCCGATCTAGTGACCATTCCTCAGAGATGCTGCCAACTGTGGCTCTGACTTGTATTGTGGATGCCCAACATTAGTTTACTTTCACTCATGATGTGGACATCTTTGGCTGGGCCAGTCTTTATTGCCCATCTCTAGTTGCCTTTGAGAAGATAGTAGCAAGCTGCCTTTTGGAACCGCTTGAATCCATGTGTTGTAGTTGGACCCACAATGCTGTAGGGGAGGAGTTTTCAGGATTTTTACACTGAAGATATGATGACATATTTCCAAGTGTTCCCATCTGTGTGCTCCCCTTGTTCTTTTAGGTAGTAGGGGTTCTGGGTTTGACAAATGCCATTTCAGGATCTTTGGTCAATTTTTGCAGTGCAGAAACTGTAGATTACTCACATTGCTGCTACTGAATACCAATGGTGGAGGAAGTGGATGCTTGTCAATGTGATGTCAATCAAGGGAGCTGCTTTGTCCTGGATGGTGTCAAGCTTCTTGAGTGGTGCTGAAACTGCATTAATCCAAGTAAATGGGAAATATTCCATCACACTCCTGACTTCTAAAAATTCTAAAGGGTTAGAGTATAAGAATGCAAACGTTAGGCTGCAGTTATACAAAGTTCTAGTTACACCCCACTTAGTGTACCAAAGGTAGATCTGAACACTGCATCTTAGGAAAGATGTTTTGGCCCTTGAGTGAGTTCAGTGCAGATTTACAAGTATGATACCTAGACTTCAGAGGTCAAATTATGAAAAGAGATTAAACAAATTAAGGCTTTATTCTCTAGAATTTAAAAGGTTGATCGGTGATCCAATTCAGGTTTTCAGGACATTAACAGGGAAAGAAAGGGTAGATAAACCATATCTACTGGTTAAAGATTCTAGAACTAGGCAGCATAGTCTAAGAGTTAGAACCAGGCCATTCAGGAGAGATCTTAGAAAACATTTCTCTGGGGACTCGACAAGATGGCGGCGATTCAGTCCAACCGCCGTAGAAAGCACTGCTAACAGCCAAGACACATTGGTTTTTTTGCCATCCCTGGCTAACTCCTATGAGAGAGTTGTTCATTTAAAGCCTTGGGAACACATATTTATTAATATTTGGGAGTGGGAGGGATGCCAAAGGGAAAGGGAGTGAGCAAACAATAGCAGGGAGGACACTCCCCTGCACCACTGGGCATGCCAGAGGCTGCAGCAGCGCCCTCAACCGAACCCCCGAGGGACTTAACAGACTTGCAGGAATGGCGGCAGCAATGGCGACTTACCACGAAGGTTGAGGCTGTGATTGAGGAGATCCACGCCCAGATCCAACCTATCATGTCCATCCTGCAAAAGTATGAATGGGGCCTTGGGGCGTAAATGGAGGAGGTGGAGGGTCGAACCATGGGCTCTGAAGCGGTGATCGAGTCATCGTCTGGACGGATCCAAACTCTGGAACAGCAAGTACAGGCCTTGCGAGATCAGGTCGATGACCTGGAGAAGTGAGGTCGGAGGACAAATCTTCAGATTGTCGGGCTTCTGGAGGGTGAAGAAAGTGGGCAGCCAGTCAGCTTTTTTGAATACTGGCTGCTGCAGTTCCTGGGCCGTCAAATAGAGTCCAGCCAGCTGCACGTTGAAAGGGCCTATCCAGTGTCAGTGCACAGGTCTGGGCCGGTACAGTGCCCCCTCCCGGTCCTAGTGCACGTCCACACATACAGAGACAAGCAAAGAGTGCTAGAAGCTTCCAGATTGCTGGGGAAAGATGCACAGGCACTGCTGCACAAAGGGTAAAAAAATTATGTTTTTTTCAAGATTTCCTACAGTTGTAATTCAAAAGATGAAGTCCTTCGATGAAATTAAGAAGAGCCTGAGGAACCTAGGCTTCCAGTACTCCATGAGGTACCCGGCAGTGCTATGTTTCAGCCACGCAGATTCAGTTTATATATTTGACTCGGTGGATAAAGCCAAGAATTTTGTGGACACTTTAAAATATTTGTCCACTTTTTCCTCCTTTCCCTGTGTTTTCCCTTTTCCCTTTTTTTTCTCTCTCCTTAATCATTTTCATTTTCTCAAAAAATATCTTGGAATATGTTATTCCTATTATATTTTTATAACTCGATTTTATCATGGGGAATTTTATGGGTGCCTTTTGTAGTTTTGCTTTTTTTGTTCTTTTTCTCTTTTAGTCATAATTGGGGTTGACATGGAGCCGAAGATGGGCGGAGTGCTTATCCTGACTTTGTCTTCTTTTGCTGATTTAAGGATCATCGCCTTGCGAGTAGTTCATCTCTGCTATGGGAGACTGCTAAGGCCTTTGCTAGGGGATTAGTTATTTCCTATTCGGTTAGCTGGAAACGACAGAAGGGAGAGCAGCAACGTCTACTTGAGACACAGCTGAAAGCCGCTGAGGCGGCACATTTTGTGTGGCCTTCGGTGACCAAGCTACAGCAGATCACGGCCCTCGGGGCTGCCCTGAATTCAGTCCTTACACAAACCACAAAGAAAGAACTTGCTTTTGCTAGACAAAGGTTGTTTGAGTATGGGAATAGGCAAGGGAAGTATTTAGTGTATCTGACGAGGAAAGAAGTGAGCTCCCCAATCCATTACTGCAGTTAGACACAGCACTGGGGTCCTTACATGTGATGCCAAAAGGATTAATGAGGCTTTTCAGAGTTTTTACACTGCATTGCATCGGTCTGAAGGTTGCAGGATGGGAGGGCCAAGATGGAAATATTTTTTAAGAGCGTGGACCTCCCAGGGGTAATCTTGGATAAGGGCTCTCTCTGCAATGCCCCCCTGGACAGATCAGGAAATACAGGTGGCAGTTAGGCCACTCCCGGTGAGTTTTACAAGGAGTTTATAGGGATTCTGTCAGGACCGATGCTGGAGATGTACAATCACTCCTACATGCATGAATGCCTACCACTATCTTTGAGAGAAGCTAATATTTCCCTCATTCTTAAGAAGGGGTAGGTTCCTGAGGACTATGCCTCATACAAGCCGATCTCTCTATTAAATTCAGATTTTAAAATTCTGTCTAAGATTCTATTTAAGATTTTGGTGCTGAGATTGGAAAAGGTGTTGCCCTATATTATCAAAGAGGACCAGACAGGTTTTATAAGGGGCTGTAGGTCCCCCAATAATATGAGAAGGTTGCTGAATATGGTCCAAGTATATCAGCAACACTTGATCCAGGGGATGTGATTTACTTTGATGCAGAGAAAGCATTTGACCAGGTAGAATGGCCATATCTCTTTTATGTCTTAGAGCAGTTTGGGCTGGGTGGGGTCTTTGCTAGGTGGGTGAAGGTTTTACATCGCCACCCTCTGGCTGCAGTCATCACCAACGGGCTAAAGTCTGAGAACTTTAGGATTGGCAGGGGTAGTCGTCAAGGCTGCCCCCTCTTAACGTTGTTGTTTACATTGATGATAGAGCCGCTGGCAGAGGCCATTCATCAGAATGTCCTCATAACCGCTTTGGAAGTTGGATCGAGGGTACATAAGATCACACTATTTGCGCATGATGTCCTTCTGCTTTTATCAGACCCGATGACCTCCATACCTCATCTGATACAATGTATTCATTCATTTGGGGCTTTTTCAGAATATAAAATCAATTTTGCAAGGTCGGGGGCTATGCCTTTGGTGGACATTAAGGAAGTGCCAAAGGTTGAAGGTGGCCTTAGGTTCCCCTTTAAGTGGTCATGGACAGGTTTCTGATATCTAGGTATCTTTATTACCATATGTTTGATCGGTTATTTCGAACTAGTTTTGTTCACCTGCTCAACAATATTAGGCGGGATCTCCAGAGATGGGAGGCTCTTCCAATTTTGTGGTTGGGCCAAATAGCCCTTATTAAGATGAATGTCCTCCCTCGTTTGCTTTATCCCATGCGCATGATCCCTATAATGCTTCCCAGGTCAATGTTGTGGAAACTTATGGGTTGGTTTAGTTCCATCGCTTGGCGTCGTGGGCAGCCCCTCATCAAACTTACTAAATTGCAGTTACCTCAAGGATAGGGAGGAGTTTGATTTCCCAGACATCAGGAAGTATCAATTGAGTTCCCTGCTGTCCTTTGTATGCGATTGGATAGGTAACGATCCAGGCTCAATACAGCTGGATGTCGAGGCGTCACAGGCAAAGTGCCTTCTTATTAACCTGCTGTTAATGGATAAGATGAGGACAGTTATGGACCATTGCTGGAACCCCATTGTTATTAGTATGGTCAAGGCATGGAGGGCAGTGCATTGGGGTTGGGTTGCTTACCCAAGACTTCTCCACTCACTCCCATAGTTGGTATGCCAGGGTTCCAACTAGGGATGGTGGACCCAGGGTTCAACCTATGGGTAGCAAGAGGAGTTTCCCGTTTGGGAGACCTGTTTGAGGGGGAGGTTATGATGTCTTTCGAGCAACTGAGCTGCAAATATGGGCTGCCCAGTATAGATCTTTTCTTTTTTTTTCAGGTTAGGGATTTCATCCAGAAGAAGTCTATGCTTCTCACTAAGCCCTATAAGCCCGATACAGAGAGGCTGTTGCTACGTGCCTCAAGCACCCTTTCGGTTAGTGCCTCTATCGCCTGCTGGGTGGCAGGGCCTGGCAGGATATTAACCTGTCATGTGAAGTCTGACAGCGAGAGCTAGGAGTGGAGATCTCTTCTGAAACATAGGAGGACATGTGGGAGAACCCGCGAAAGATCTCAATCTGTAATAGGACATATGCTATGCAGTTAAAAGTTCTGCACAGGATTCATTTGGTACCGTACCATCTGGCGAAGTTTGAAAAGAGGCATCTCCAATGTGTCCCAAATGTAAAATAAGTGTAGGTAGTCTGGGCATGCTACAGGCCACAGTGTTTACTGGAGCACTGTTGCGGGAGAGATAGGGAGGGTATTGAGGACCAAAGTTAAAGTAGACCCAACATCTCTCCTTCTAGGTCTACCGAATTTATCATCTTTAGATGGGCATGGGAAGAATATTCTTACTTACTGTACATGGAAGCATATTCTGATGAATTGGGTGTCTGAGAACCTACCGGGTTTGTTGGGATGGCGGAAATTAATTATGGAGCACATCGCCTTGGATTTTTTCACATCTATGGTGCACCACACAACAGACCTTTTTTATAAGACATGGCAGCCCTTTTTGAGTAATTTAACACAGATTTGTCTGCTATCTTAACTAGGGCATTTGTTTAACTAGGATGGTTAGGTTTGCTGAGCCCTGGGCCCTGGAAGGGGGACTTCTGAGTTAACATGAGGATATATACAAAGCTCCAGTTTTTTGTCTGGCAGCTCTGCGCCGAGCATTATTATTTTGTGTTCTTGTGTGTTCTTTTGTTTCTTTTAGTCAACTACTTATTTATTGGTGTTGTTTTGCATAGTGTTTAATTTTATTTTGTTTTGTAGAGTAGGTTAGTAGTTAGTAGACAGTAGTTGCATTGTAATTTGCATTTTTATTATAATAGTGTTTGTTATATTTTATATAACTTCATATTTTTTGTAAAGTCAAAAAAGGTTTTTTTTGCTCAAAAGTATATTTACAAAAAAAAAGGCATTTCTCCATGCAAAGAGTAGTGGAGGTTCCTCAAATGGCTGTTGATGCTAATTCAATTCTTAAATTTGAATCTGATGTAAAACAATTTTTATTCAGGAAGGATTTCAATGAATATGGGTCTAAGAGGGGCAATTGGAGTTAGGCTGCACAACGGCCATGATATTATTGCATGGCGGAGCAGGCTTAAGGGATTGAATAGCATACTCCTGTTCCAATGTGCTTGTGCCTTGTAGATGGTTGACAGGCTTTGGGGAGCTTGGAGGTGAGTTACACACTGTAGTATTCCAGTGTTTGATCTGCTCTTGCAGCCACTGTGTTTATGTAGCTGGTCCATTTTAGTTTCTGACTAATGTTAACCCTCAGGATATCAATAGAAGAGAATTCTATGATGATAGCACCATTACTTGTCAAGGGTTGGTCGTTTATTGTCTTTTATTGGAGATGGTCATTGTCTGGCATTTATATAGCATGAATGTTACATTCCACCTTTCAGCCCAATACTATCCAATTTATATTTGCACTCAAGTCAGAACCGTCTTGATGGCATTTAGCTGGACACCTGGAGTGCCATCCTGTCTTCTGCAAAAAGATCATTTTAACCACATGGCTCATGGCTTTATGAAACATTTGGGACCAAAATAGAATGTGAAATTATAAAGAATAAGAGGATGAAGTATTGAGTGGCTTAATAAAGTCAGCAAATAAAACCAGTATAATTTATTATTGCTGTGAAGTCTAAACAGACATCGAAATAATCTATCCTGTAATCATGACCACGTCTGCCTCACCCTCCACCTCCCCTCCACCCCGACCACATTGCACCCTTCCTGAAGGTAGCACTGGGCTGTCAACTGGTTCCATGCAGGAACTGAGCAATATCCCACATCCCAATCTCCACATCTGCTAAGACCTGCTGAAGCATTTGTTTAAATTTTACATGCAGCTTTCCTATCTACACATCAAAATGGATTAAGCCTCATGGTAGCAACAACAGGGAAGCAAAAGGTTTAATGTACTCACCAACGAGTTTTACAGCAAGCATTAACATTTAGACCTGTAAACACTCTTCACCAAATTTGTCAAGTGGATTGCAGAAACAAATGTTTCACAATGATGTACCGTCTGTGAAAGATTGACACTGTACTTGTGATAATTTTCAGCTTGACTGCCAGGGTAGGAAGTTGGTGAAATGTGTCACCCAAACTTTGTACAACCAAACTTTTGTTTCTATAAATTTAAAACTTCTGATGATAGTTAGCTGTCCTGAAGTGTTAACTGTGCTTCTGTTCTTATGGATTTTCTTAGACTCACTGAGCATTTCTAGTATTTTCTGCCTTTATTGTAGAGTCATATTCTCTTTATTGATCACTACCCTTCTGATTTTTGTTATAAATTTATTGTTCAATACACAACTGGAATAGTGCAGAATTAGCTTCCCCTCTGCATTCACTTTCAACAATTCTATCGTCTGAAAATATTGTCAGATGTAATCGTATGTATTAGGTGACAGTGCCATGAGTGTTTTGACCAGCTCATGAGCTTATGGTTATCTTTATTCATGCCTTGAATATTTGGTCTCGATACCAATAGAAAGAGAAGCCAATCAGAGGATGCTTTTACTTTAGGTATAGAGCAAATGTGACCAAACATGTCATGCAAGCATTGTCTGCGGGGATTTAATGCCTGCCTGAGGCATATTTTGAAGGGGCTGCAGATATATTATTGAGCGGGAGGGTTTTACGAGTGCATCCTGCTGCCTCCCACCTCAACACTGGCTAAACCCTTAAATCCAGTCTAGAAACTTTCATGATGCCTTCGTCAGCAGCACCCTTCACTGCCTCCTGCCCTGATGTTAAATGAGGCCCTTAAATGGACAATTGAAGTCTACTTAAAAGGCCTCATCCTGATAAAGCTTGGATTTGAACTTGGTTATGGCCTCCCAGGCAATTCCTCCATTATTGTCAGGTCCTCAATTCCTGATCAAGTGGCCTAGCAGCTCCTTGACCCCAGAAAGGGCTGGCCATAAAACTCTCGACTCCCTAACTGGCAGGTGTTCCCCAAAGGCAGCAACACAAACCTCACATCCTGATTCTTCAATACGCAGATTAGCCTCACATTACCAGGACTTAACAACAACCTTAAATGTGCAGTTGCAGTTCAATGGTCTCTGTTATGCCTCTCAGAAGAAAAATGTATAACATGATAAAATTAGGTAAAGATGGAGTTGTAAATTAAAATAATGTTGAAAGTAAAATACATGAAAATAATTGATATAAATAGGTGTAGCAGCCTCAGGGTTGCTAAAACACAAGTAGATTGCTAACTTGGCTGAATAGCAAGACATGCTGTGTACAGGACATGTTGGCCAAGTAAAGCTGTCCAAATTGCAAACCCAGAAACTAGGCACAGTATAAACACAGCAGACAGATGCGAATGACATCAGCATACTGTAAAAGGGCACATCTTGTGAACAGTTATCCTGAACAGGCATATCCTCAACAACATATCAACCAAAAAAACAAAAACCAAACAGAAAGGCATGCAGGCCCTGCTACACAAAGAAATAAACATTAGCAAACCCATCCAAATGATTGATAATATTTTCGACCATTAAATGAGTATTCCTGATTGGCCAGAACTATAGAAGGTTTGAGAAAACCATCCAAAAAGGTATAAAAACAAGGCTTGCCTGCAGATCAATCTCTTGGGCCTTTTGGAGACAAAGAAGAAGTGACCAGCATGGTGAAGCTAAAGACCAACTGACCGTCTGAATTCAGAGAGAGAGAGAACAATGACATTGTGAATCCAACACAAGTTATACAAAACTTTAGTAAGTATGGTAGCAACGAAGGTTGATGGGCAGGATTAGTACTTGCATTGTTAATATTAGAGTCTTACTGTTCCTTATTCTGTAATAAACTTGTGGCAGTTTGCAACGCTACCAAACTGTGTCTGTAGTAATTTAGCTGTTCTGGTACTGTGGGAAAGCTGGATAAATTCATTTAGAACCTATTGGTTGAAGTATCTGATAGGTCCTAAAGGGCACAGAAAGCATAGGTGTTAATGACAACCTGAATAATGCTGTAGATAAGCAGTCTGTCATACTTTTGATGAACTAACCTGTGAAGAAATTATGTAGTTACTTATAAGTTACAAAGTTAATTGTAACCTTAATTTTAATCAAATTGCATCAGTACAGACTGCGCTACATGAAGTAGAGGCCTATAAGGTTACTTTGTCCAAATGAAACAATGTAATTATCTGTATTGACAAAGACGAAACGTGATTGCTCTGTCACACATGACATGTCTCCCATTAGATTGAAATAGGTTTCTCTGTATAGACATGTAAATCTCCATTCAAATAATGTATGCAGATTGACCATGAATACTGGTATTATATGACATGAGAATTCCCCTAATAAGTTTGCACAGTCTATAGTTTTATTGAGATAGACAAATTAAACATAAACCTGGACTGAATGAATGCTATAAAATCTTATAAAATTGCCAGAAATTGTAATAAACCTAAGCATTGGAAGATTTTAGATTACAGTAATGGACAAGTAAAGAAACGGATGAGGAAATGGAGAATAGAATATGCATGTAAAATAAAGGAAAAACAACAAAAACCTTGAAAGATTATACAAGTAGGTAAAATGGAAGCATCTGGCAAATATAAAGGTGGACCCTCACAGACAGAGTGAAGATAGTTTATAATAGACATGAGAGAAATCACAGAAAAGTTGAATGATTGCTCTGTGTCTGCTTTCACTGAGGAATAAACAAAAAAAAACTGCCAATTTTTTAGACCCAAAGGATCAAGGGAAAATGATGAATTGAATGAAATTGTATAGTAAGGAAAAATTAATAAAACTGAAGGTTGATGGGTCCCTGGGACCTGATGCTCTACATCCCAGGATGGTAAAACTGTTTGCTATTGAGATAGAGGATGCAGTGTGTTCAGCTTCCAGAACTCTATTCTGAAATGGTACCTGAGGGTGAGGAGTCAGCAAATGTCTGACTATTTAGTGAAGCAGGATTGACAAAACATGAAACTACAGACCTATTAACTGTATAATGGGTAGCATGGTGGCTCAATGGTTAGCACTGCTGCCTCACAGTTCCAGGGACCTGGGTTCGATTCCAACATCAGATAACTGTCTGTGTGGATTTTGCACATTCTCCCCATGTCTGTCTGTGTGGATTTCCTCCCACAATCCAAAGATGTGCAGGTTCGGTGAATTGGTCATGCTAAATTGCCTATAGTGCTCAGGGATATGTCAGTTAGGGGCATTAGTTAGGGGTAAATTAACGATAATAGGTTAGGGGAGTGGGTCTGGGTGGGTTACTGTTCGGAGGGTCGGTGTGGAATTATTGGGCTGAAGGGCTGTTTCCACACTGTAGGGATTCTAATTCTAATACATCAGTAACAGGAAAAATGGTAGAAACTATTATGAATGATGTGGTAAATAAACATTTGGATAACAATCAGATTGAGCAGAGTCAGCAAGGATTTGTGAATGAGAAGTCATAGTTAATGAACCTGTGGGTTTTTTTTTTAAGTAGTTACAAACACAATTGAAAAGCAGAATGAAGTAGGCTTAAATTTTCAGAAGGTTTTTTCATAGAGGCCACCACAAACATTTGGTTAGCAAAGCTAAAGTGTATGAGATAGAAGGTAAAGTACTGGTATGAATTAAAGATTGACTAATAGACAGAAAACTGAGAGTAGGAGAAAATGGGCCATTCTCACTATGGCAGACTGTGACTGGTAAGGTACTACAAGGATCACTACTTGGTCCCAGCTATTCACAATTTATTGCATTGATTTGAATTTGAAGACTAAATGTAATGTTTCTACATTTACAGATGACGCAAAACTAAGTACTCACTGTGAGAAAGAGAAAAGCAGCTTCAGAACAATTTGGAAAGACTTCAGGAATGGATAAGAAAATGACAGTTGAATATAGTGTGGGAAAATTTGAGATTATCCATTCAATAGAAGGAACAGATGTGCAGAGTATTTCATTATTGGTAAAATGTTAAAACGTGTAAATGTACAAAGGGACTGTGGCACCCTATTTAAAGGCATATGGGATAGTGTGTAAGGGAGGCATTTAAGTGAATACTCAGGCATGATCCTATTTTCTGGTAAAGCAAGCTTGATAGGCTGACTGGTCTCCTTCGCTCTTATGTTCCTAAGCTACTAACAGATTAAGTAATACAAACTAGCTAGTGTTCCTGGCCTGGATTGCTATCCAATGAATCTTAAGGGTGAAAAACTGCAGATGTCTGATGACAACAATTCAAAGTGACCAGTGAAGCCTCCTGAAACAGTATTGACATATGTATGAAGAATGTCCATCTGACCTAATGTGACAAAAAGCACTTGGCACTCATGACACTTCCTCTTAGGGATAAATTGACCATATTCATGCATGACCAAATGTTTTCATTTGTAAATTGCAATTTTTTGTAATCTCATGGGTTAGCCTCTGTTGCAATCATGGATGTAGGTTGGGAAACATCCAGGTACTAGGTCTAGTTATGAAGCTCCCAAGATGTGGGGCAGCACAGTGTGTCAGTGACTCGCACTGCTGCCTCAAAGAACCATGAACCTGGGTTTGATTTCACCCTCAGCTGACTGGCTGAGTGGAGTATGCATTCTCTCTGTGTCTGCTTGGGTTTCCTCCAGGTGCTCCGATTTTCTCCTACTGTCCAAAGATGTCTGTGTTAAGCAGATTGGCCACATTACATCTAGTGTCCTTAGATGTATAAACTGGGATGATTAGCCATGGGAAATACACATTTACATGGATAGGATAGAGGGAGGACTATTCTGGGTGGAATGTTCTTCGATGGGTTGGTGTGGATAGGATGGACCAAATAGCTTGTTTCCCCACTATAGGAATTCTGTGATGATCAATCAAAATACCAATTTCCTTTGTGAAGCCACTTCCTGACTTGTCTCAGTGAGAGGGGAGATTCTAAGGAATGATGTTGTGATTAATATAATGATTATCTTGTTCAAGATAAGTGATTGCTTTTCTCTTCAGTTTTTGTTGAATATCTAGATAATGGAGTACGTTAATATTGATAGTGTTCCCTCTAGACTTATCTTCTACTTTAAAAGATCAGAAGAACTTCCTGCTACTCCATATCTGCTCTTAACAACTGTCAAGAATATCCTATGACTATCAAAGTGTTCTTCACATTAAAATTACATTATGAGCAAAATTTGAGGAAGTGACAAGTTTGTTCATCTTTTTTCTAAACATATTAAAACAGTGTCACAAGAGTAAAATTTGGGAAAATATGCTAACTCAGTGTTTTTCTCCTTTGAGTTATTTTACTGCTATACATCTCACTTCAGCAGCCCGGCATGAATCAACATCAATACATATGTCTGGATGAAAAGTTAGAAAGCACATAATGAGGTCAACTTTCCACAATTTTATGGCAGTGATGTCAACACACTCCAGGTACCACTGAGCAAACTAGCCCAAAGGATGCAGGAATTATCAAAAATAATGAAAACTATTCACATTTAAGATCTTGTGATCTTTTTTATGATGGTTCAACAATAGTTCAGCCAAATCTAGCCCTGGCCACAATGCCTATAAGTCAACAGTGAATTTTTCTACTGATTGATCAAATTGTATTAGTTTTCTTCAATGGACAAATTCCTTTTCTTTTAAATATTTCTATAGGTCACAAAATATTTAACATACTGAAAAATTACTTTGAGCACATTAATGAAATTAGTCATGGCTCCAATTAACTTTGTTAAAGTAATTTTCAATGTTGTTCAATCAAATTCAATAACTCACTGCAGGATTCTTAGCTTTTGACCTGTTCTTGTAGCTGCAGTCTTAAAATAGATGGTCCAGTTCTCCATCTGGTCAATGGTAACTACCTGAATGTTAATAGGCAGGGATTCAACTACAGCAATGGAATTTAATGTCAAGGCAAGATAAATGGACAATCACAATCTCCAACAAGAAATAATCTGATCCTCCTCTTGACGTTCAATGTTATTACCATTACTGAATCCACAACACCTCACCAAGGATCTTTGACAGCATCTTCCAAATCTGCAGCCTCTACCACCCAGAAGCGCAAGGGAAACAGATGCATGGGAGCACCACCACCTGCAAGTTCCCTTCCAAGTTGCATACTGTTCTGACATGTAACTATATTGCCAATCCTTCAGGCTGGGCTAAATTCCTGGGGCTTGCCTCCTAACAGCACTGTAGGTGTAGCCAAACCATATGGACCACAGCTCACCACCATCTTCTCAAGGGAAGTTTGGGATTGGCACCAAATACTGGCCAAGCCAGTGAATGAATTAATGAATGATTTTAAAAAATCAGAGGGCTAGATAATCTTCCTAATTTTTTTTGTCTATGTATGATAAAATTCACTTTTTGCTAAATTAGTGAACCTGCCCACTTGCCACTTCTATGTGTGCCAAAGTAAAGTGAAAAAAAAAATTCTGTTCTGCACTGCCAGTAGCCGTTTTTGCTGGTTCATGCAAAATCATTTGTGATTATGCAAATGACTTCTTTTTATATGAAGCATGTACTAAAGCCTAACCATCGGAAACTGCACCACAATGTTTACAGTTATAATTGATGTTGCACAACTGTAATAAATCAGCATCTGTGGTTTAGAAAGAATTAAATCATTTTTCCAACAGCTAACACATTTCACAAATGTTGGCATCTTTGCAATTTATTTCCAACTCTGGTTCAGATATACATTTTCCATGTCAAACTATTTTCCCATTAGCTATGGATATAATTGCTGCCTGTCTATTTCATGAGCAATATTAAAAACCACAGGATAAAGTGAACAAGTCCACATTTGTAGGAGCACCTGGAACATGCATTTTGCACCAGTATAGGGGCTCTTGAGGTGCAGAGGCAGAGTTCCTTCCCACCCCTGGACTGGGAATCCCAGCTTCAAGTCCCACCTGCTCCAGAGGTATGTAATAACGTCTCTGAACAGGTTGATTGGAAAAATAGTTTTTTTTTAATGTAATGTGCATTTGAGGGTGCCCTTGTGATGCAGCAGTAGTAGGCGGCACGGTGGCACAGTGGTTAGCACTGCTGCCTCACAGCACCAACGACCCAGTTTCGATTCCTGCCTTGGGTGACTGTGTGGAGTTTGCACATTCTCCCCCCATGTCTACATGGGTTTCCTTCCACAATCCAAAAGATGTGCAGGTTATGTGAATTGGTCATGCTAAGTTGCCCATAGTCAGGGGTGAATATGAGGAATGGGTCTGGATGGGTTAGTCTTCGAAGGGCCTGTTTCCATACTGGAGGGACCCTACATTCCCTACTCCTGAATGAAGAGACTCCAGTTCAAGTCCCACCTGCTGGAGGGAGGGAGGGGGGGGGGGGCGGTGGGTAGGAGGGTGCATAATGAAAAATAAAGTGCTTGAGGGTCCTATAGTCCCTACCCCGAAATCAAAAGGTCCGTCTTCAAATCCCACCTGCTTCCAGACGTGTGCAATAACATGGTTAGTTTTAAAAAAGTTAAAATGTGTGCTTGAGAGGCTCTTCAGAAGTTGTGTCCCTCTCTCCAGAGGCGTGAGTTCAAGTCCCACCTGCTCCAGGGTTCAATCATCGCATAAGAAAAAAAATGCAATGTGTCTGGGCTTTTGTGTGCAATGGTAAAGTCCCTCCATCTGAACCAGGAGACCCAAGTTTAAATCGTACCTGCTCCAGTGGTGTATCGTAATATCTCTTTAGCAAGTTGATTTTAAAAACTATAATGTGCGATATTCGGTGTTTTTTGTGGCGCGCTGTTCGTGCCCCAACTTTGAGTTAGGAGGCACCTGTATAATTATATGTCTGAGCTGGTTGATTAGAAAAGATTATGATGTGCATTATTAGGACATTAGGTAGTCCCCCTATACAGTATCTGCGTGAGGCAGCCCTGGTTCAAATCGCACCTGCTCCAGAGGTGTGTTATAGCATGACTGAATAGACTGAAATGTGTTTCGTGATCACACCACAGTGCGAGAAAGAATAACACTACCTGAAATCAATGCACTGAAACATTGAATGCCCACGATATGTTTAGATAATATGCGTTATTAAAGGAAATGTTTGCCAAAAGTAAACCATTTAAAATAAATATCTGTGCACGGCATATTTCACGCTTGAAGAGAAGTGGCTATTTAATCATTAATGAGATGTGCAACTACACTAAACTATAGGGGCAGCAAAACGGTTTCGGACGTATAAGAATTCGTGCTCAAAACAAAACTGATGTCCTGCAACACTGACGGGATTGCCAATTATTCCTGCATGGTTTACGGTCAGGAGAGGGCGATGTTGAATTGCAGTTCAAAATCTTGTTTCCGGCTCGCTGTCACTGTAATGCAGACATGTCATTAGGGTGGTGTTGTAAAGTAATCAGGCCACACTGAAGTGGTCAACTCCATAAATTCACGGGGCAAAAAAACCCCTCCCAGACAGGATTCCACTCGTATGTCAAATAGTGAGACAATTAGCTGTGTGCTGGAACGCCATAAATTTCACAAAGCGGTTGGGTCTGCCGAAAGGAGTGTGTGGCTGTGTTCGGGGGAAGTTCATCTGGCAAAGCAAATGAGAACGATTTGATGCCAGAAGTTCGTGTTACCTTTGTCAGGGAGAGAAACAAAAAAGATATTGTGTAGCATCTTTATTTGAAATCAGGCATTTACCCCACACATTGTGTTTTAAGAAGTCTGCGATGAGTACTACTAACTGGGTCTGGTTTGCCTGTCGAACGGGAGTGTACATACAACTAACTGCAAACGAGACATTAGCTATTTTCTATTTTACTTTTTGGGGAAGTATATCAGCGAAAGGTTAAAATCACAAAATACAGTCAGCAAGAATTACTTTTTACTGCTATCGTGTGTGATGCTGCAATGCTTTATCTCTTACCAGAGTAAAGTTTTTTTTAAGTGTATGATTCGATTAGAAAGAAGCACATACGGATGCATGAAACCACATTACATTCTATGTGAAAGGCAAACCGAGTCAAAGTGTCAGTGTGCCTGGCTTTTCTTTTTTGCAAGCGGCATACATCTTGTTATCATACTGTTTGTTTGAAGATCAGGGTCAGTTTTACTTTAACCAAGTACTCCCTACCCAACCTAGCGAGAATGCACCGTACTGGCAGGGCGCTGGTGTAGATCAAATCTCAGGCCTGGACACGTAATTGGTAAAATTCACATCATTTATTTAACATATTCCCCATAATGGGCTTGAAAGAGTTGGACAGGTCCATTCAGGCACTGTCCCACGGTGTGTCCTGGATTCTACTCATGTTTCCTCATCACTCTTCCCCTCTTGCCAGCCGTTTATTGTCACCGGTTCAACACTTTTAAAAAAAAGACCGTGGATGCTGGAGAATCTCAGCAAAGTCTGTGGAGAGACTGCTCGTTCTCTCTCCACACATGGTGCCGGAACTGCCTGGGTTCTCCAGCCCTTGCTGCTTTCATTTAAGATTCCGGAATCCGCAAAGCTTTGATGTTTCCAATCAAATGAATTCGGTCCAAAAGGCAAAAAAAAACTGTTCCTGAGGACCGATGCAGAGCCGTGCATTTCCCTAACGTTGCAGCGTGAACATGAAATGTTGCAGTGACGCGCTCAGTCTCGGCGCCCCTCTGAGAATTACTGCTCACCTCTGAGAGGTTCGGGAGGGTTGAGGTAGGACTGAGGACAGGGGGTGGGAAAGGGAGGGGCTGAGGTTTCATGCAAATCGCTCGGGTGGAGCTCCCGGCCTTTCCAACGAAAGCTGATTAAAGCGAGTTTGAAGGGGGCAGGGCTTCTGAGCTGATTCAGAAGTCAAAAGAAGTCTCCTAAACAAAAACCTCTGGCAATCTGAGAGAACACCAGGAAAACAGTAGCTTTGCAGCTCCAGCGCGTATTCCGCTCTGTATTTCTCCCTCTCTCTCTCTCTGCTGTTGGCGTTATTGTACAGGAACCACAGAAAGAAGAAAGGAAACCGATTATAAAACTGTCACAGCATCTGAGGAAACTGTCACCGGAATAGGTCGTGTCTGTTGGAGTGTGAACACAGTTTTGAGAAGTATCAGTTCTTCAGAATCGTGTTTTTTTAAATTTTAAATCAAGTTCCTGCAAGCGTGTGTTTGACTTCCACACAGCGCCAGCGTCAGTATAACTCCGGACTTGTTGGGACACTGATAGCACGGATCAAAATGAGACTATTCTGTTGTCTGAGAGGAGACGCCGAGTGAGAGGAAACTTCGCTTGTCTCTTCTGCCAATCTACATCGCCGAGAACCTGTGCAACTCGGCTTCTGGGTAGGCTGCACTTACGGGTAAGTGAATCTTAAACGTTACACCTGCATCCTGTCTTAGAAAACGCAGTTTGTTTGATACGCCGCTTGTTGCCTTTAAGACAAAATGCGGGCTGCACCTCGCGTGGCTCCCCAGATAACTGGCGGATCTCACTCGACTTGAAAACCTGTTTCTGGGACAGACCGGCCGCTTTGCAGGTAAGAGGAGCTCCTTCCTAGCTGCTTCCTCCCAGTGTCGTCCAGCAAGGCATCGCATCAAAGGGAAAGGGAAAGAGAGAGAAATCACATAGGCTGCTTTCCTGGCTTAAGTTAAAAGTGTCCAGTGAATACAAACGCGGCGTAAACAGTTATTGACGCCGGTGCTTGCTTGATGTTGGGGTAGGTGGCTTTTTTTCTGGAATTTGAGTTATTTTAGCACAATATGAAAGGAGAATATAATGAAGGGCTTGGAGAGCTCGCGCGATTTTGTCCCTTTGGAAGGATCACCTTCGAGATACCAGACACGATTGTTCCTATAAAGTCCTGTTCCTGTGACTTTAAGTAAGTCTATAATAGCCCTTGCAAAGTAATAAACGATGACAGTCAAATGGTGTCAAACATTTAATGCCCAGTTGTGTTTGCATGCCGAGTAATTGCCTTTGTGGTATAGTGTTATTTAGGAGAATGAATTAAATTCAGTGTAGGTATTCGTAAAGCAACCCCCTCCCCCGCCCCCAAATCGGGGCTCAGTCAAAATCTTGTGAGAAATTCCTTCTGCGGACGTTCGTTTGCAAAACAGAGTTAAAAATCACACAACACCAGGTTATAGTCCAACAGGTTTAATTGGAAGCACACTAGCTTTCGGAGCGACGCTCCTTCATCAGGTGGGTAGTGGAGGGCTCAATCCTAACACAGAATTTATAGCAAAAATTTACAGTGTGATGTAACTGAAATTATACATTGAAAAATTGATTGTCTGTTAAGCCTTTCATCTGTTAGAATACAGTGATAGTTTCACTTCTTTCATGTGAAAGAATGAAAGAAGTGAAACTATCACGTCCTCTATCAGATGAAAGGCTTAGCAATCAAATTTTCAATGTATAATTTCAGTTACATCACACTAAATTTTTGCTATAAATTCTGTGTTAGGATTGAGCCCTCCACTACCCACCTGATGAAGGAGCGTCGCTCCGAAAGCTAGTGTGCTTCCAATTAAACCTGTTGGACTATAACCTGGTGTTGTGTGATTTTTAACTTTGTACACCCCAGTCCAACACCGGCATCTCCAAATCATGTTTGCAAAACAGTTCGGGATATCTCGATCCTATCGGAAGCTTCCTCGGAAGTGGTGAAATGTTTCGGTTATTTGCAGCTGGACTCAGAAAACAGAGGACCAGATACAAACACACACATATCCCGGACGGGGATTTCTACCAGAAATTAATAATATTGGATCAACAATGTGCACCAGGCATTTTCTGAGTGGTAAAACGACTTCCGTGGAAATGACATTTCAGCAAATAATTGTAGTGCATGTCTGTGTTCCCGATTTATAATCACTTTGACCTACATTTACAGTGGATCCTAATCTGAGCAGCAGGTCAGAGCAGGCAATCATGTTGGCAGTTAACCAGAAAATTGTACTAACAGCTTGCCACAGCCGTCCGGACTAAGGTAAAGAGCACAGGCCATTGTTGGTGACAGCTTGCCCCTCTTATCGCTACGCTGCTCAGGGTTTGCGAAACCTGTCCACAATCCCGCCAGCGTTTGAGGCGGTCAGGCAATTATTGCCTGAAGCAGTTTGTAGTCCCAGTTTTCAAAACTGGACTCGTAGCCCAGAAGGAGAATTGATGAAGACGTACTTTCGATTGAGAAAATAACTCACATCAAACAAATAATAACTTTTAAAAGAAAAAGATCAAGGTAAGTGGTTGACTGGAGCAATGCCATGTATTCGAAAACTTTGATAGAAATTTCGATATAAGGTTTGTACAGGCACGCTTACAATGTTGCCAAAATAGAATGTTCTGGGTCTTCACTATAACATCGAATCTCCAGCTGTTTTATATGCTATGCACTAACTGCATTTTAGATTAAATTCCCTACAGTGTGGAAACAGGCCCTTCAGCCCAACAAGTTCACACCGACCCTCTGAAAAGTAACCCACCAGACCCATTTCCCTCTGACTAATGCATCTAACACTATGGACGACTTAACACGGTCAATTCACCGGCCCTGCACATTTTTGTTCTGTTAATTTTCTGGTCAATGATAATCTCCAGGATGTTCATAATTGGGAACTTAGTGATGTGATACCACTGAATGTTGCGAGGAGATGATTAGATTCTCTCCTATTGAACTTGGTCATTGTTTGGTGCTTGTAAGGCACAATTGTTACCAGCTCAAGCCTGAATGATGCTAAGATCCTGTTGCATATGGGCGCAATCTGCTTTTGTATCTAAAAGTCGCAAATGGACAGAGATGATTGACCTGCAACAATGAGTCTTCCTATGTACTAGTTATCACTCCAACCAGTGGAGAACTGCTATCAACATTCTCCAGTTCTACCACAGCTCTTTGATGCCATACTTGGTTAATCACAGCTTTGATGTCAAGGACAGCCATTCTTGCTTTCCCTGTTGAATTCAGCTCATTTGACCATGTTTCGACCAGGGTTCAGATGAGGTCAGGAGATGGATGGGTCTAATGGACGTAAACTGAGTGTGAATGAGCCAGATATGGCTGAGTATGTGCTGTTTGATATCATTTTGGACAATACCTTGCATCACTTTGCTGATATTTGTAAAATGGTAAAATGGACCAGGTTAGCTGAGTAGAACAGTTTGCGTAAAGACACAATTAGTTCTCGAACCCTAATGCCAGAATGTTGTCAGGGCCTATTGCTTATGCTGTATCAAGTGCTTTCAGCCATTCTTTGAAACTGAGTGGAGTGAATCGTTGTCTGGAGAATGGTATCTGTAATGTTGGAGACTTCAGATGGGGACAGGAATGGACTGTCCACTTGGCACTTCTGCTGATGATGGTTACAAATGCTTCAAGCTTGTCTTTTGCACAGGTGTTGATTGAATGATAGTTATTGACCTGCAAATGGAGGTAATATCCTTAAAAGCTGTTCTTTGAAATCATACCATGAGATCTTCTCCATCCACTTAGTTTTGGTGTGAGGAAAAGTTGCATGGGACCATCTCTGGAGTCATCTATTTCTAAAAGCAGCACAATCCCCACTTAATGTCAGTCAGAATCTTTGTGCTCAAGGCCTGGAGTGGAACTGAACCCACACTCCTCTGACTTAGAGATGAAAATGGGACCAACCAAAGTGCAATGGCATAAGACTTGTGATCCAGTCTCCCATTTGACATTCTGGATAGGAGCTCAGAAACAATTTCTAGAGGCTATGAAAATAGGTTTCAGTTTAACTTAAGGATTGGTTAGGCACTTTAAAAATTAATTCATTAAAGTAGGTGACATTTTTCTGTGTGATATTTAGCTTATAAATATATTAGCAATTTGGATGAGATTCAAGTTTGCTGAAAAGCATTTATTTAAATTAGTATTTTTATGATGCCTTAATCATACTTATTGTAAACATAAATGTCTCAACCCATTAACACCATTGTATGCTAATAACATTTAGTTCAATTTCAACACAAATAACTGAACTGTTTAAGTGAACACTCCTGTCCACTCTTAACATTCAAAAAAAGCTTCCAGGAACTGAAGTCCTTTAGATGTTCAGTTTTTCATTATCAGTTGCCTACTGTGATACACAGTAGGCAAATAACTTTTGCCTACTAATTCTTTGTCATGTTCCAGAGATACTGATATGAAACATGCAAGTCCAAACTAAGGTTACGCTTATTATCACATTCTAGAATAGATGCATCTGCATACAAGTCATAGACCAAATTCACAGCATCATATTTCAGAATAACACCAATGCCTATTGCTGAACTTTGACATTCATTAATCATGAGTAAGAAAATGCATTTTGTTGAAAATGATTTCAAGAATATTTTATTTCACCTGGCTATTATTTCCATGCCAGGTGGTCAAGTGACCAAACAAGGTCTTTTTGTTCAATGTGAAAATTCCCCTTATGTTGAATATGTGATCTGCTTTGAGATTTTCAAATACCTAACCTTCATGAACTGATACAAGAATGTGCCACCGATATGGTTAAGCTGTAATTTTCCTTTGCGTTGTACTGGTCGCCTACACAGTTACATGATTCATCATAAAATTATTAAAATAGTAATTTCAGAGGCTGGCATGAAAAAGGCACAATGCATGCCTTACTGCACTGGTAGTAGATATAATGCCAGCTATTAGAGCTTAGCATCATTAGTAATTATCTTGTGGTTTGACCTCTCCACTATCAAGCACTAGAGTGCTACTTCTGTTGTCTTTCTCAGATATGGCACATGTAATTTTGCATAAAGATAGCAGATAGCATGGAATTGTGACAACATGTACCAGCCTATTTGTCCTACATCTGCTCTTAGTGAGCTGAATCCTTATCATAATTTCTTTGGCTTGTGCTCCCTATGGATGTCAGGCATTGTTCGCTGCAGACCTATATATTTAAAGCATCCTGCATTCATCATTACTCATTATTGCAACATTCTCCATACCTGATCTCATTTATTTCAGAGCATAGTGACTTTGCCCCCCTATTGCTGTATATGCTGATTAACTTCAAAATATTCCTATTTATATATTACCTCTGCGAGCAGTTTCCTTCTAATTGAATCAAAAATAGATCAAATGATCTCTTGCCACTCATTGTTTTGGTAAAATATTCAACATCTACTGCAATACTAAGAATGGAAAAAGGTACAAGCATATGGGAAGATAAATAATAGTCAGATTTTTTTTTTGAAAAGCTGCATTATTTGGAAGAATTGGAGCAAGAAAACAATCCTAGTGTCAAGAATACCAAAAGGCAAAGAGTTAAAAGTAGATGCACAGAGACACAGAATCATACATGAAATTTATAGATTTAATATAAAGTAGAGAACAAAGGTTAGAAAAATAAATATGGAATTCGATGCCAAGTTGTTTTTAAAAATTGCCACTCTTAATCAGGAAAAAGAGAGGGAAGTCTCACTAATAGATTCAAGTGTCGAATGATCTCCTGTGGAGGTCGTGTTCAGACTTGAGCCACTTCATATTAATAAAACTGATTTAGATATTAATGCCAACTTTAGTGTTAAGAGTTTCTGGCTGAGAGTAATAGAAACCAGAGCAAAAACATGCAAAGTTTTGAAATGTATTACTACTAACTGAAAATATTGCTCATATTCATGCAACAATATGATGCATGAATGCAATAAAATTAATCTAGGAGGATTGAGAAAGATAACTTTCAATTTTAGCGTATCATTAAGGACAATGTTTGAGGAGGCAATTTGTTTTTAAAAATCACAAAAGCATTAGGAAGTATATTACCTCAACTGTGGAATGCAAGATCATTTCCTATACAATGCACTGTTCAGAAGAGAATTTAACTTTTCAGAGTCTTGGTTTCTGGTACAATTATACTAGCTGAATGAATGTGTGAATCTTTATGAGATGAACAGAAATCAAAATTGATTTCTTTAAGTAAAGGAACAAAATCTTCATTTTAATGTCCTGCTGCAAGTTGAAAACCTATCTTCAGATTTGGATTTAGTCCACACAACTCACAGTTTCTCATCCATTAAACTGAATGACATCCAATTCTCTGACTCATGCTCCTGTCAAGTGAGACTACACAACCAGGCACTGGTGTGTTATCCCATTATGTGAAGTACTAACTGCAACTGTGCATGGGTGTATTCAATTTCTGAAAGAAGTGCAGTCTAGTTTGTTCTCGGTTGCTGTGTGTCATCTAAGCTGACAGCTGGATGTCATCCGGGGCTTGGGTTGACAAGTGACAAGTAGCATTTGTGCTAAAATAATGCCAGTTAGTGATTATCTCTAACAAAAAAAAGAAATAACCTGACCATCTGTCTCTCTTTAATATTCAGTGGAACTACCATTGACCAGAAACTGAATTGGACTAGACATATGAATATAGTGTTTACAAGAGAAGGTCAGAGGCTAGGAATCCTGCAGTGAATAACTAACATCCTGACTCCCAACCAACTGCCCACCATCTACAGGCTCCAGTCAGGAATATAATGGAATATTCTTCAGTAATCTGGATGAGCAACTACAACAACACTCAAGAAGCCCAATATCATCTAAGACAAAGCAGTCTGCTTGGTCAGCATACTTTCCATCAACAAGCATTCACTCCCTCCTGTAGCAGTCCATGGTGGCAGCAGGATATAGTATATTTACAGGGTATGATACAACATCTCATCCAAGCTTCGTTGACAGGGCCTTCTAAACCTATTGCCTCTTGCAGTTTGATGGACTAGAGCAGCAGATTCACAAGAACACCATTATCCCCAAACTCCCCTCTGAGTCACATGCCATCCTAAGTTGGAACTATATCATGAATCCTTTACTAATGCTGGATCCAAAATCCTGGGTGTCCCTGAAGAGCGATGTAGGTTTACTTGCACAAACAGATCCAAGTGATGGCACATTGCCAGAGTTAGGCATAGGCAACAAATCTTGGCTTTTCCACTGATACCTACATTCAATGAAAGAATGGGCTAAATAAAATCCAAGTGCATTAATCGAAGAGATATTTGTCCTTTCAAAAGGAAGGCTGATTTAACTTGGCTGGTGCAAAATTAAATTTTAAAAGTTGCTCCGATATTTCACTGAGCTTCATGTGAATTTTGAGAACACTGAATGAAATTTTTTAAGTTTGGACATCCTGTAATTCTGCTAACATCAAACATTATCATTGCCAGAAAATCTCTTTTGTAACTGCACTTGGGCTCTGTTCAGAACCAGCATGTGGTTTAACAAAGATTAGCCAACTTTGCATAACAGCTGGCAGATTCTGCACTCAAGATGCTAGCAACAGTGTGTGTAAGTATGACTGAGGCTAATTCTATCCTCACTTGATATCCAGTTATGTACATTTTATAGCAAGGAGCCTCAGATAAGAGTTCAAGAACAAAAATTAAGGCCTCTTTATGACCTCATGAAGAGGGCGCCTGAAGTCCATTCCTCTATTCGCTGATGTATAGAATACATGAGCAGGAAAATTCTGCTGGAACTGGATAAATCAGCAATTAGGGCACAACTTAATAACTGCATGCAGATCTGATCACTTTATCACAGAAAGGATGCACTAGTTAGAGTACAAAGAAGGTTTGTGAGATGATGCCAGGACTTGAAAACCAGCAAAGAAGAAAGCTTGAATAAGAACCTCAGTCCAGGAGTAGGAGATTCAGCCACTTGAGCCTGTTCCGCCTTTTAATACGATTACAGTTGATCTTATACCAGCCTCAAATCTACTTTATTGGCCACTTTCTTCAAAACATTGGTAACTAAAAATCTGTCTATCTATTCTTTCAACTTATTCATCTGTTGTTGAAAACACATGGATCATTTTCCTCAGAACACAATAGACTGAGGTGAAATTTAATTCAAAGTTCAAGCTATGAGGGACCTGTATTGAGTGGATGGAAAGAGCCTACTTAGCAGAGAGGTTAGTGACGAAGTGGCATAAGATTAAAGTAGAAAGGTTGGGGGAAAATGATGGAACATTTTTCACCTGGAAGGCAGTAGAGGTCTGAAACTTACTATCTGAAAGACTAGTAGAAAGAGAAACCTGCAACTCACTAAAAATATATTCGGATTCTTTAACTAATAGTTTATGGGTCAATCTTTGAACTCAGTAGCTAAATATATTTGGGTCATTTGTGTGTGCATTGCTGGCTAGGCCAGTATTTATTGCCCTTCCCTAATTGTCCAAATGAATGTTTAGAGTCAACAATATTGTGTGGATCTGCAGTCATATATAGTTCAGACTTGGTAAGAATGGCAGTTACCTTCTCTAAAGGACATTAGTGAACAAGATGTTTTTTTTTTGACAATTGACAATGCACAGTTATCATTGAACTCCAATTTCAGATTTTTTTTAAGAATTGAATTCAAATTCCTATCATGGCAAGATTCAAACCCAGATCACATAGGTATTACCTGGGTCTCTGGATTAATACTGAAAAATGTGTTGCTGGAAAAGCGCAGCAGGTCAGGCAGCATCCAAGGAGCAGGAGAATTGACGTTCCAGGCATAAGCCCTTCTTCAGGAATGAGGAAGGTTGCCAAGCAGGCTAAGATAAAAGGTAGGGAGGAGGGACTTGGGGGAGGGGTGTTGGGAATGTGATAGGTGGAAGGAGGTTAAGGTGAGGGTGATAGGTCGGAGAGGGGGGGAAGAAGATTGCAGGTCAAGAAGGCGGTGCTGAGTCCGAGGGTTCCACCCTCACCTTAACCTCCTTCCACCTATCGCATTCCCAACGTCCCTCCCCAAAGTCCCTCCTCCCTACCTTTTATCTTAGCCTGCTTGTCACATCTTCCTCATTCCTGAAGAAGGGCTTATGCCCTAAACATCGATTCTCTTACTCCTTGGATGCTGCCTGACCTGCTGCGCTTTTCCAGCAACACATTTTTCAGCTCTGATCTCCAGCATCTGCAGTCCTCACTTTCTCCTCTCTGAATTAATAGTCCAGTGATAATACCACTAGGTTAGTGCCTCCTCATACTAGAAAGTAACATTACATTGGCCATTTCATTTCTTGGCCAGTGTGGACATGGTGGACAACGGGCTGTTATCTGTGCAAGAAAAGTTCTTTGTTTGTATGATCCTAATTAAGACTAGTTAACAACACAGCTGAGGAGTGTGATCCACAACGTCTTGCTTTATAACTTTATATGATGCAAACATATTTCACCGCTGAGCTCAAGTAAAGCTTCCTTAAAGCTTGTGCTGTTTGGGTGAATAATTATGTGGAGAACTGTGTTTACCCATACAACAAATTCAAAACATAAAATATTTTGGAGTATTTTGACTATTAAGGTGTTATGTAATGTAATGCAACACGCAGTGGTCTGCTTTGATCCATCCCTAAAGAAATACATAATTTAACTCTTCATAAGATCAACTGAGGTTTGAAATGCTTTTAATAGTCCAATTTTTAAAAAATGACTCATTCAAAGTAATTATTAGAAATTTTAGCATGCAAGTGCTTCACACATTTATTTTCATCAGACAAACAGCCCTGTTAAAACAATGAATCAAAGAACAGTGTGACAAAGTATTCATGCAATAGTTTATGTTAGTAAAACATTTTCAAAATTGGACCCTATTCCTCCATCTAATAAAATTATTATCACATGAAAATGTGTTCAGTCTGTTAACGAGTGGCATAATAGTGGAGTGATAGCCCATTGCTGCATTGAGATAAATATTTCTAAAATAAATATGTTTTATTTTAATAAATACAAATGTACAGCCTGAGTACAGTTATCACTGTATCACTGAATTTAGGAATTTAAACTGAGCATAAAGTAGCAGAACACAACTTAAGACGTTAACAAAAATAATTTATGATGAAAAATTATGTCACAGGTTTTTTCCAATCTGCGTTTTCATACACTTCATGAACATGCTGTATCTATGTTTATTTTAATTATTCAAAGAATGATATACTATTGATCGTCTGGGGAAAGAATGATACATTGCTGGGTGATAAAGGTGTTATAGCATCTTTGATGTCAGGGTTCTTCTATTTTGACAGGTAGAAGTAGAATTACTACTGAGGAATATGTCATTCCACATGATTGAGTGGCAAATTCATGTTTCATAAGTGAGTAAAAAAAAACTTTTGTATTCTCCAAAAGATATTGCTTCCTTTTGAAATCTGGAGTGACTTTTTTGTTCCTTTCAGTTTTCTTCTCCAAATAAAGTTATTTGTTTTATAAATCCAACAGATAATCTTATAATTGATGCAAAATTATGTTAGCAGCATTTATATACACAAATTAAGCTGTCCAAGAATGTTACCTTTTTGTGGTTGTTTGCTTCATGTAACACCCTCAGAGCAGGTATACCACAGATTAGTCTAAATTCTAGCTGGTCTTTGATGGATAAGAAAAGCATAAATCTGGGATGATGTAAGTTAACATCTGGATTTTACATATCATTGAAAGAATATTTGGGATCTCTGGGAAGTGAATGACATAGCTGAATCTAATATGGTGTTTTATGTGATATTATACTGACTGTTAACGGATGTGTGTAATACTCTTTCTTTCTTTATTGGTGTAAGTAGCCACTGCCCAAAAAATAATAGTTCATGCTGATAGAATTAAACATGTAGCCACATCCCAGGAATTCAAGGGAGGTTTGACTAGAATTGTTAAGCGTTGAGACACTTTATGCAGTTGTGCAATCTACTACAGTATTGTCACATGAACACGTCAATTTCTGCCATTTTAGCAGACTGCTGACAGTATCCAGTAAGAACTATTTGAAATAATTCAAATTTACCTTAAAACAAGAGGATATTTGATATGTAGTAATCAAAATGATGTACATCTAAAGCAATAAATGGCAGATTCAAAATGCAAAGTTAATGATCAAGTATAAAAAGATTTGCAACAGATTCAAAGGATTTCATAAAAGTGGAGCTTTTTGATAGTAGGCTATAGAAAGTCTCAGAAAGGGCTGAACAAGTTTGGACATGAAGTGAACAGTTAAAACTCTGCAAATGTAAAGGATTACATAATATTGGGAAGTTAAAAAATTAAAATTTTATAAGCAAGTTATTAATAGCTGGAAGTGATTATTAGTATCATGACTTTCTTGTGTCCACAGACAATCTGCAATGATCCTACCCAAATCCAACCCTAAGGTGACAGTTATTGTTGGCATCAGTAATTAGGCATTAATGGCGTCAAATAATTAGGCCAAAGGAATACAGAGATCAAAAATCCAAGTGTGAAGTAGGACAGTAGAGTGGGATTCTTTCTATTTCACTGACTTATATAAATAACTTGCCAAATGGATATACAATAGATGGTATAAAGGTGCTGCAATACTAGACCTATGGTCATGCCAACTAGGCAAAGCAGATGCAGATGCTGGCTGTTCCTCATCCTGACTGATCCCTCAGAACTGGCACCAGGCCATTAAACTGTGTTCATGCTAATTTGTAGGTGTGCAATAACAGTCACCCTGGGAATACATTTCAACACTGCATGATTCCATCAGTTGTAATATCCCTGTTCTTACTGCTGTTAGAGACGATGTTCAGGTCAGGACTTGCAGGAACCTCAGAACTTCTGCACGTCAGTTGTTTTCTTGAGCATAACTTTTCTTCTCTCAGCAAACACATCAGCATTTTAGAATTTCTAATTTTTTTTTTCAATTGAGATCATACTTCAGTGAAGATTTAGTTAGATGTCACAGTGCAGACTGATCAAAATTTTCCTTCTCCTCGTGCTCGAGTTAAACATGTACCATTCATAAATAACATTAGTAGAAGGCTCAAAGTGGATCTTCACAGACTTCAAATTTTCTCCAGTCTGGCTATTCTGCAACTCTGTGAGGTCTGGGTTGTAACTGAGCTTATAGTACTTGTCCCCCAGTACTGATAGCAGGATCGCAGCTCTTACTCATTCACATTTTCTGTTTAGCTCTGTGGCTCTCTCATAATTTTGCTATTAAAACTGGAAATATTCCAATTCTGTTTCGAATCAACTTTCTTCCCTATAGGAACAGGACTGAAAAATTCACAGCTGTACTGACTCACCCAGCAATGTCAAGTTGGGAATAATAGTTCTAGTTATTTTTTGCTGCTCCTTGCAATAATTGATTTTCTTATAATTATCAAAATTTACACAATTTAAGCAACATACTGTGACATCATGCTCCATGCTTTACTGATGGGCCAATGAGAGTTTAATTTAGATAAATGCGAGGTGCTGCATTTTGGGAAAGCAAATCTTAGCAGGACTTATACGGTTAATGGTAAGGTCCTAGAGAGTGCTGCTGAACAAAGAGATCTTGGAGTGCAGGTTCATAGCTCCTTGAAAGTGGAATCACAGGTAATTAGGACAGTGAAGGAGGCATTTGGTATGCTTTCCTTTATTGGGCAGAGTATTGCGTACAGGAATTGGGAGGTCATGTTGCAGCTGTACAGGACATCAGTTAGGCCACTTTTGGAATATTGTGTGCAATTCTGATCTTCCTCTCGGAAGGATGTTGTGAAACTTGACAGGGTTCAGAAAAGATTTACAAGGATGTTTCCAGGGTTGGACGATTTGTGCTATAGGGAGAGGTTGAATAGTCCTGTTTTCCCTGGAGCATTGGAGGCTGAGGGATGACCTTATAGAGGTTTATAAAATCATAAAGAGCATGGATAGGATAAATAGACAAAGTCTTTTCCCTGGAGAGGGGGAGTCCAGAACTAGAGGGCATAGTTTTAGGGTGAAAAGGGAAAGATATAAATGCAACATTTAAAAGGCATCTGGATGGGTATATGAATAGGAAGGGTTTGGAGGGTTTGGAGGGACATGGGCCAGGTGCTGGCAGGTGGGACTAGATTGAGATGGGATATCTGGTTGGCATGGACAAGTTGTACCAAAGGGTCTCTTTCTGTGCTGTGCATCTCTCTGACTCTATGACTCTATAACCCCTGCCTTCATGCCTAGATAATAACTATATCAAAGATCATTTAAAGTATAGCAAGTTACAGTGTACAAGGTACCATATGCAAATATATTTCTCCAAACAGGTTAAGGAACTTAAGTGGCCAGCTACTTACTCAGCCACTTTGGGTTCATGATAGACTGCACAATGGATGGGCTGTTCAACAACTCCTCCATCCGAACCTTTTTAACAGGTCAGGAACTGGCAGGAGAACTGCCAATGGATTTTATGTGCCTCCTTTATCTTCAAAGCCACTGGCAAGAGGGTGAAAAATCCAGCCTAAGACTTTTATCAGATACTCAAAAAAAAATCCAGCAAGTCCAAGCTGCTTCTTCAGAGAACAACCTTGCTCACCTTTCCGCTAAGTTGCTCAATCTTTCCTACCATCAAAGTCTTATACATTTTAAGGGCCTCTCTGTCACATGGGCTTAGTTCAGGTAAATCTTTGAATTTGAGGAAGACTATGATTCTTTATTTATCTTTTCTATATACTTGTTCAAAAGCTACTTTAGGATCATTGTTACAACACTTGATTTAAAAACTATAAGAGACATAATTTAAAATTTCTTTTTTTAATGAATGTTAATCAGATATTAAAAGGAGACATTGTTGTGACAGGTCACCAGATCACATCTTCCAGATTCTGTCAAAAGATGCCTATATCATAATACTCTTCCGTATTACAACAACATCTTATATAAGCATCTCTTATTTATATTCCATTATAGCTGGCAAATTGGGGAAACAATGCAAGGAGGAATAAAAAATTGCTGAACAACACATACTAGAGATCATAACTATGGGGTGAATCTTCAGATTTTCTAATTTGGTAATTCATGATTTAACTCCTGGTGCAACATAAAAGGTAAAGTCACCATAGTCCTACCAGACTATATGGCTACTCTCTTACTAGAGAGAGAGATGGCTGGTGATGGATTAACCTAAGGGTCAATTGTCATTCATGTAAATGATTTGGATGTGAATATAGGAAGTATGGTTAGTAAAATGTGGAGCTGGATAAAGCACAGCAGGTCAAGCAATATCAGAAGAGCAGGCATGTTGATGTTTCGGGCAGGTCCCTTCATTAGGACTGGGAATGGGGTTGGAGGCTGAGAAATAAGTAGAGGGAGGCGAGTGGGGCTGGGGGAAAGGTATGTAGGATGGCAATAGGTGGATGTGCATAGGAGGTGAATGAGATTGGCCAGTGGGAAGGGTGAAGCAGGGAGGTGGGAAGGAAGATGAACAAGTTAGATCAGGTCAAGGGGGTGGATCAGAGAGCGAGGGCTAGACCTGGGATGAGGTAGGAAGGTGGGGAGATTTGGAAGCTGGTGAATTCTATGTTGAGGCCATAAGGTTATAAGCTGCTGTGGCAGAAGATGAGGTGTTCTTATTCTAATTTACCTATGGTCTTGTTTTGGTGGTGGTGGTGGTGGAGGAGGAGCTGAAATAGCTGGCAACAGAGAGGTGGGGTTGTTTGGCGAGTGTGGACTATAGATGTTCCCTGAACCAATCCCCAAGTTTGCGTTTGGTCTCTCCAATGTATAGAAGACCACATTGAGAGCAACGGATACAGTAAATCAGGTTCGAGCGAATACAGGTGAACCTCTGCCAGACTTGGAATGATTCTTAGGGACCATGTATGGAAGTAAGAGAAGAGGTGTTACAGCAGGTGTTGCACCTCCTGGGAAAGGTGCAAGGTGTGGAGGAACTGTTGGTGGGGAGTGTGGACCTAATGAGTTGCAGAGGAAACGATCCCTATGGAAAGCAGATAGGGGTGGGGAAGGAAATATCCTTTTGGTGGTGGGTTCTGACTGCAGGTTGTGAAAATGGTGAAGTATGGTGCATTGGATTTGGAGATGAGTAAAGTGTAAGGTGAGGTACGGTTTCTGTCCCTGTTGTATTTGAGGGTGGGGTGTCTTGGATGTTTGAGGGCAGAGGTGGGAGATGCAGTTGAAGGCCTCATTGATAATGGGGAGGGAAAATTACGGTCGTTGAAGTTGGAGGACATTTGGGATGTCCTGGAGTGGAATTGCTCATCCTGGGAGCAGATACGGCAGAGACGGAGGAATTGTGATTACATTTTTGCAGTGGTGGAGTGGGAGAATGTGTGGTCAAGGTTACTATGGGGGACAGTGGATTTGAAATAGATGTCACTGCTGAGTCGGTTGCCGGAAATGGAGAAGGAAAGGTCCAGGAAAGGGGGTGGTAGGTGTCAGAAATGGTCCAGGTGAATTTGAGGGCAGGGTGGAAGATCTGGGTGAGGTGGATGAACTGTTCAAGCTGTGGGAGCACAAGGCAGTGACGATGCAGTCATCGACATAGCAGAGGAAAAGGTGGGGGCTGGAGTTGGCGTAGCTGCAAAAGAGGGACTGTTCCACATATCCTACAAAGAGGCTAGCACAGCTCTGATCCATGCAAATGCCCATAGCCACCCCTCTGCTTTGTGGAAGTGGGAGGGTTCAAGGGAAAATTTGTAAAGGGTGAGTACCAGTTCTGCCAAGTGAACGAGAGTGTTGGTGGAGGGGGACTGATTGAGTCTGCAGAAGAGGAAGAAGTGGAGGGCTTTTAGGCCAGGGAACTGAAAGTCATGGAGGAAGTAGAGGGTGTGAGTGGCATCCTGAATGTAGGTGCACCAAAGGGGACAAGACAGAGTCGAGATAAGAATAGATGAATTCAGTGGGGCAGGAGCAGGCAGAGACAATCGGTCGACGTGGGGAGTCAGGTTTTTGGATTTTGGGTAGGAGATAGAAACAGATGGTGCAGTGTTGGGGAACTATAAGGTTGGGGACTGTGGATAGGTAATCTCCCTAGGCAATGAGGTTGTGGATGGTCCTGGAGATATAGGTTTGGTGATAGGAGGTGGGGTCATGGTCAAGGGGGCAGTAAGAGGAGGTGTCAGTGAGTTGGTGTCTGGCTTCAGTGAGGTAGAGGTCAGTGCGCCAAACTACTGCTGCACCTCCCTTGTCAGCTGATTTATTGGTAAGGTTGGGGAGGGAGCTGATTGCTGCACATTGTGAGGGTGGGAGGTTGGAGTAGGTGAGAGGGGTGGAGAGATTGAGGCAGTTGATGTTGCAACAGCAGCTGGAGATGAAGAGGTCAAGGAAAGGTAGGAGGCCAGGATGCGGTGTTCAGAAGGATGGAGAAGGGGTCTTCGGAGGGAAGGTCTGAGTCATGTTTGAAGAAGTAGGCACAGAAGTGGAAGCGGCAGAAAAAGAGTTCAACATCTCAACATGTATGAAATTCATTAATGTGTGGGCGCAGTGGAATGAACGTGATTCCTTTGCTGAGGCCTGACTGTTCATCCTCAGTGAGGGGGAAGTGTGGGAGAATGGTAAATACCTAGCAGGGCTTGGAGCTGGGGCCTAGTGTTGAGCTGGATTTGGGAATGAGGGTGGAGATTGCTTCTGAAGAGGGAGTGTGTGGAAGTGGTCATGTGATCTGCAGTGACGTTAGCAGAAATGGTGTTGTTGGTGAAGATGGAATTAACGTTGTCAGCAAAGGCAGAAGTGATATGGTCAGTGGCAGTCGCGGGGGCAGCGTGGTGGGTCCAGTCTGCAAAGGCGATGTGGTCGGCAGGATCGGCAGAAAAGATGTCATCCTCTGTGGCTGTATGGGTGGCTGAAGCTGTGTAGGCAGGTGCTGAGGAAGGAGACATAGCTGTAGTAATGGGATTGTTTCAGGATGTGGTCAAAGAGCTTCAAGGTGGTGGAGATGGCCGAGGGTTGCAGTGGGAGAGACACTCGCTGAGATCTTTGCAGCAGGAGGAGGAAGAAACCCTCTTCAAGATGAGCATTCTTTGCAGAGGCTTCGCAGGAAGGTTTGCAGCAACTTGGAGATGGTGAGGAATGCAGATGCTGGAAAGTTAGAGTTGATAAAATGAGGAGCTGGATAAAGCACAGCAAGTCAAGCAGCATCAGAAGAGCAGGAGAGCCGAAGTTTTGGGCAGGACTCTCCATCAGAACTGGGGAGGGGGAAGGGGACTGGGAATTAAATAGAGGGAGGGTGTTGGGCTGGAAGAAAGGTAGGTGGGACGGTGATTGGTCGGTGGGAAGGGACCAAAGAATCACTCCCAAGTCTGGCAGAGATTTACCTGCATTTCCACTAACCTATTTTATTGCATACTTTGTTACCACGTGGTCTCGAATACATTGGAGAGATCAAGTGCAAAGATGGGGATCAATTCGGGAACATCTATGGTCCTCATGCTCTAATCAAACCCACATCCTGGTTGCCAGCCATTTCAACTCCCTCTCCCTCTCCTCTAATGATATGTCCATTGTGAGCCTCCTCCACTGTCAAAATAAAGCCACATGTAAACTGGAGGAAGAACACCTCATCTTATGGCCTCAACATAGAATTCAACAGCTTCCAGATCTCCCCACCCCCCACCTCATACCAGGCCCAGCCCTCCCTCTCCACCCTGCCCCTTGATCTGATCTAACCCGTCCATCTTCCTTCCCACCTACCCCTCCACCCTTCCCACTTACCAAACTCATTCACCTCCTACCTACATCCACCTATGGCCATCCCACTACCTTTTCCCCCAGCCCAGTCCCCCTATCCATTTCTCAGCCCCTCCCCCTCCCCAGTCCTGATTAAGGATTCTGTCCAAAACATTATCTCTCCTGCTGTTCTGATGCTGCTTGACCTGCTGTGGTTTTTCCAGCTCCATATTTTATTGACTCTCACTTTCCAGCATCTGCAGTCCAGTTGACACTAAAATTGGAGGTGTAGTAGTTAGCAAAGAAGGTTACCTCAGAGTAAAATGGGATGTTGATCAGATAGGCTGAGGAGTTCAATTTGCCCTATATTTTCCTATGGCAAATCAGGGCAGGATTAATACACTTAATGGTATTGTCCTGGGGAGTGTTGCTGAACAAAGAGACCTTGGAGTGCAAGTTCATAATTCCTTGAAGGTGGAGTAACAGGTAGATAAGACAATGAAGAAGGTGTTTGATATGCTTGTCTTTATTGGTCATTGCATTGAGTAGAAGAGTTTGAGTGGTCATATTGTGGCTGCACAGGACATTGATTAGGCCACTTTTGGAATCCTGTGTGTAATTCGGGTCTTCCTACTGTAGGAAAGATGTTGTGAAACAAGGAGAGGGTTCAGAAAAGATTTCCAAGGATATTGCCAGGGTTGGAGGGTTTCAGTTATAGGGAGAAGCTGAATAGGCTGGGGCTATTTTCTCTGGAGCACCGGAAGCTGAGGGGTGACCTTATAGAAGTTTATAAAGTCATGAGCGGCATGGATAGGGTGAACATTCAATGCCTTTACCCCAGGATAGGGGAGTCTAAAATTAGAAGGCAAATGTTTATCGTGTGAGGGTAAAGATTTAAAAAGCACCTAAGGGACAACATTTTCACACAGAAGGTGGCGTGTGGAATGAGCTGCCAAACTAAGTGGTGGAGGCTGGTACAATTACAACATTTAAAAGTCATCTGGATAGGTATATGAATAGGAATGGTTTGGAAGGATATTGGCCAAAAGCTGGCAAATGGGACTAGATTAACTTCGGATATCTGTTCGACATGGACAGGGTGGACCGAAAGGTCTGTTCCTGTGCTTTACAACACTATGACTCTATAACACATCTCAAAAAAGGAAAGTGGTTGAGAAGGACAGCCCTTCACATACTTCACAGAGCACAGTAATGAGAATACAGTGAGTGAACACATTTTTATTTATTCATAGGTTGAGGATTTTGCTGGCTGGATGAGCATTTATTGTCCATGCTTGCATGCCCTTCAGAAGATGGTGTTGAGCTCCTTTCTTAAACAATTGCAGTTGTTGGGGTCCAGGGGCATCCACAGTGCTATTAGGACCATGATCAGTCTCCAGGGTCTTTTAGAATCACTTTCAGCAAATTTTATCAAAGGATTCTGCTTTGTGTCACATTGGATCTTCATGTTATATTACAAACAATTAACTTTCACAGTACAAAAAGGATTGTTTGCGTTACAGTGGTATTACCAGAATGTTGTAACTAACTGTGGTGGTTAAAAATGATGCTTCAGAGGAATATATCAGAAAGTGCTAGAAATGCTCAGCAGACCTGGCTATATCTGTGGTGCAATGCTTTGAATCACTATTACTTGGTTAAAGAAGGATTTTAAAGTAGTAGAAAGAAATGCTAAGCATTTCCAGACCTTTCATCTTCTTTATTTAAATTTTCCAGCATCCACAATACTTTGCTTTTATGTTAACCTCATTGAAAGATCTGCTTAATCTTTAAATGGTACACTGTACAATAGCCTATTAGGTAGAGAGGATCTCATATACTGTTGCTTCAGATAGTTTCATCTAACAACAGCAATGCAGTGTGGGTAATGATGAAAAAGAGCTGTGATCAATTGCTTTCCTCACATATGTCTGCATAGTGATGATGTGTTATACTCTAGAGAGCAACCAATACAGTATATCCTGTATATCATACTACTGCATAAGACATCTGTTCACATTTTTATCCTATTAAAGCTGACAAACACCTGAAACTGTGCAGAAAAAATAAAAAGCTGCTGAAGTAGCATCTGTTACAGATCATAAGTGTGTGATAAAGCTTCATAGCTTCCAATGTGGAGTAAAATAGCAAAGAATCTTTCATAAATCAAATGTTTAGTTGTGACATAAAATAACTTCATATTTCTCTCATGCTCCTCACTTATCTCAAGACTTTCTCAATGAAGTAACAGAGATGGCTAATGAAGAGAATGTACTGGATATTTTCTCTATGGTCTTTCAGAAAGTGTATGACAAAGTCAATAAAAGACTTGATCACAAATTGAAGCTCATGCAACAAGAAGGTCAGTGTCAGCTTGGATAAAATATTTGTTTAAAAGAAGATAGCAGTGAATTGTGGTTGTTGTGCTTATCTATGCTAATCCATACAGAGGACTGGTAACTCAAACTGTGTGCATTTGTTTGAAGGAATAAAACTATAGAAACAAATCTAAGAGTTCACACATTTGATTTCTAGCTCTGCTGATATCATCAGTCTGAAGAACACATGAGCATCCATCATATCATGTTAATGATAGGTAGCATTAGTTCTAGATATGCCCCTTAAAAGTGGTCAGACTGGAGGGTAGGAGATAATGGTGTTCTTCAATAGTTATTGCGATTATCACTGCATATATATTTATGTAATAGTATATCATCGAGTTTCATGATTTAGATGAAGAGGGAAGAGGTATTCTTTTTCCTTTTTCTAATCTACTTTCTTCACCATCCAGGTTGGTGAATAACTGGCAAATTATTCTATGACATTAACTTGTCAGTACAATTAAGACATGGCTAGGCAGCTTAGCCAAGTGGAATATACAGCTTGTGGAATGTGGGAAGTCATGGATACACTAAATGTCCAAAATGCAAATGTCTGCAGGAAGTGCGGTTCCCTGCATAAACTTGAGCTCTGGATTTCACAACTTGAGTGATGGCTAGTGTCACTGTTGTGCATCTACATAACTGAAGACAAAATGGATAGTTTCCTTAGGGAGTAGTCACACTGCAATTTGTGAGGAAAAACCAAATAAGTAGTGCAGAAGTCCCAGAGACATTCTTGTTCACAAATTGGTTTTACACAGTGATTACGGGTAAGAGTGATGATCCTTCAAAGGCGTGCAGTTAGAATGAAGTTAATGTTACCTCTAGTGGCTCAGCTATACAGAAGGAGAGGAAGAAGAGTGGAAGAGTGGTCCTAGGAGGGGATCCTTTCATTAGGGGATTAGACAGGAGTTTATACAACCGGATTCCAGGATAATATACTACCTCCCTGATGCCAGGGCCAACCATGTCACAGAGCAGCTGTAGGACATTCTACAAGGAGAGGTTCCATGTTGGCACCAGTGACTTGAGTAGAAAGGAGGACGAGGTCCTGAAAGTAGATTTCAGGAAGCTAGGAGCAAGAGTGAAAAGCAAGACACCTAATGTAGTAATCCCATGTTTACTTCCAGTCTCTCATGCTAGAATAGAAACAGGAGAACTGAGCAATTGAATATATGGCTAGAAAACCTATGTGGTTAGGACATCAGATTACAGGGCAGAGGGACCAGTTTTGGGCAGATGGGACATATGCAAGATGGACAATCTGCAATTTAGAAAGATCAGAAATAACACTCTCTTGGGGAGATTTGCTTTGCTGTTAGGGAGGGGTTAAACTAGACAGTAGGGGAATAGAATCTAAGTGAGAGCTGTGATTCAATGGAAGCAAAAGTGGTAAAAGGGAATAATGGGATAGTGAGCCAAAATAGAGTCTAGGGAAAATAATGGCAAATGTCAATGATTATTTGAGTGCATGAATTGATTGTAAATGTATGTTTTCATTAACATTGCAGAAATGCAGCTAAGGCGAATCAAATTTGTGAAATAAATATCCAATGATGTTCTCCTTTTTAGGAGGGATAGGCATCAAGGATAACAATGTGGGATAGCACTCCGAATAAGAAATGAGATCAGTACATTTGTAAAAGAGTATCTTAGATTGAAGGACTAAGATGAAGAATTAGCTTGGGTAGAGCTAAGCAATGGCAAGTTGAGGACATATTGTTGGGAGTTATTTCTAAGCCATAGATGGTAGAGCTAATTTTTGGTTATGGCATAAATCAGTAAAACAGAGATGCATGAGTAATACAATTATAAAGGATGACTTAAATTTACATATCACCTGGGTTAACAAAGTCAGTACTAATGCTGTAGAGGATGAATTCCTGGACTTTGTATAACATGAAGATTTGAAACAGTATGTTAAGAAGCCAACTAAGGATTGGGCTATTTTGGATTTGATGTTGTCTAATTTAATGTTTTCGAGGAGAAAGTGAGGTCTGCAGATGCTGGAGATCAAAGTTGAAACTTTATTGCTGGAACAGCACAGAAGGTCAGGCAGCATCCAGGGAACAGGAGATTCGACGTTTCGGGCACAGGCCCTTCTTCAGGAATGAGCAGAGAGTGTTCAGCAGGAGAAGATAAAAGGTAGGGAGGAGGGACTTGGAGGAGGGGCGTTGGAAATGTGATAGGTGGAAAGAGGTCAAGGTGAGGGTGATAGGTCGGAGTAGGATGGAGGCGGAGAGGTCAAGAAGAAGACTACAGGTCAGGAAGGC